>NC_090745.1:16158625-16438625 GCF_036898095.1 Palaemon carinicauda
ATTCAAACAATTTCACCTTGTGAAGGGCATGACCCCTGGATGCGTTTTCGCCTTGCGCTGCGTTCCAGGCAAGTTAGTGCTTCTTACGCAACACCAGTCCTGTGACAGTGTGGAAACTAGATCAGGTTTTTCCCCGGTTGGCAACGAGCGTTGCTCTGTCCATTTTTTATATATAAAAATATATTTATCTATGTGGGAGCGATTTTGAGCGTATGTATACCACGAGTAAAGTATATCTAGAAAACTCTATAGGATTATAAGCGCTGAATTGACCTCCTGGACATCATTTTTCTATTCTCCACAAATCTACCTACAGGGTGTCCCATAAGTGTCTCTACATGGAAAAAATAAAAGTTTCTTGACATAAACCATTTTGTTTTTAATTTATATGAACTGCTCTATCACTGCCATTTAATGCTTGACTTAATTGCCTGTCCTAATGATATTTGGCTTAATTGCCTGGCCTTATGATGCTTAATTTAAATGTCATGTATTATTTCTCATATATAAGGAGACTTATGGGACACCCTGTATTATGTCCGCGATTTTAAGTATTAATACAACAAATAAAGGATTTAGAAAACTCTGTATACTGTAGATCGTAAGAGCTCAATGGCCTACCGGACCCTAAAGATGGATCATAGGACCCACATTGTTTAAATAAACTTATACAAAGTACTGAACCGGCAAAATTCTACAAAAAACGAAGATAAATTGGGAAATTTCCCCAATTTTTTTCCTTCAAAAGATTCACCGAAATTAGGGGATTGTCAGTAGGGAAAATTCCCAAACATGTTTAACGGTGTAAGAGTAATTGCTTTCAGCAGAATTGAAGGAGGCATTACAAAATAAAAACCGAAAAAAAGTATGAACTGCCCTGGTATAGATAACTAAATAAGTGGACATGACATTTTTACTTATCAATTTAGTTTAACAAATTAGTATTTGATTGAAACAATAACTATCTAATTTAAAATTCCGGTTCAGGAGACGACAATGAAGAGAAAAACCTTCATCTTATCCTTTTTTCTTTTACACCATGCTTTCAATTTAAGCCAAGTACCTGATCTCTTCAAAGCGATGCCCATGAACCACATAGTCATGTAGACTTTATCACACAATGTGATTTCACTAATAGACAAGTACCCAATCTCTTAAGAGCTACAAGACACAGAATCATGCAGACTTTCTTAGCATACGTGACATCAAGAGAAGCAAACCACTGTAGAAACTCATGTACTCAAATCATGTACTTACCCTCTTCCCTCCTCTCTTTCTCACGCAGGTGATGTCATGAACAACGAGTACGTGAAGAACCCAATCGTGGGTTTGATGATTGGCATTCTGGTGACCGTCCTCGTCCAGTCCTCCTCCACCTCCACGTCAATCATCGTTTCTATGGTCTCCGCTGGAAGTAAGTAGAAAATAATAAACAACATAAAATTTAAGTAGAGGATACAAGTAAATATGGTACTTTCCTGTTATTACCTCACCACTAATTCCCTATATAACCCCAGTACTATTTTTTTTAGGTTAGATTAGGTTTGAATTTTATCCCCCTACAGATTAAATAATTTGGGGAATCTGGTACAGAATTATATTGAAAGGATAAAGACACTTTCATCAAGTTAAAGAAAATCAAAAGATGTTAGATAATTTAATAAAGATGATACACGAAATTAGCAGAGAAACAGAAAGCTGGGATAAAATGAGATGCTTGGGGAATTGAGTAATGAAAGGATTATATTGAAAGGATAAAAACACTTAAATCAAGTTTAAGGAAATCAAAAGATGTTAGATAATTTGATAAGATGGTACACGGAATTAGCAGGAAAACAGGAACCAGAGGTAAAATGAGATGCTTAAGGAGTTGAGTAATGAAAGGATTATATTGAAAGATGAAGCACTTGGAATTAAGTTAAAGAAAATCAAGAGAAGTTAGATAATTCAATAATAAAGGGATTTAGCAAGGAAACAGGAAACAGAGGTTAAAAGGGAATTTAGTCAAATCAACGATAAGTAAAAATTAGTAAGATATAGAAAAGTAAATTAAGGAAATTAGGTCTACAGGATAAGGAAAAAAATACAAAAAAAAATTAGAGATAAAGGGTTCAAGTCAGGATACGATTGGCCAAGTTGAAGTAAAAGTTAGTAAAGATAAAGGGAGCAGAGTTGCTAACTGATACGAGAACAAACTACAGTAAAATGATGAGGATAATTTGTAGGAAAATTGAGTAGAGATAGTTAGGACGGTGAGAACAGATGGCTGAGAATAAATAGAATAAAAAAGTGCTGATTTAAAATGAAACTATTGCACACCTAAAACATGATGAAAAATATTGGAGGCATTCAAGAAATTTTCAAGAAAACCGTTTTAATAAGTAAACAAAATGGCTAAACCGAATAAACCCTCTTAGAATAATCATGGAAATTTGAATCTGAAATATTAAGAGAGATTATACATTACAAACTTTCCCCAGATACCAAATACTGCATTTCAAATTATTTATTTTTTTCAAATTTTCATTCAAGAAACCCTCAAGGGTTCACTCAAAATAATTACATTTTCACTTTTTTTTTCATTGTACATTTTTTCCTGTGTGCGTTCATAATTAACTATGTACTAACATGGTTGATCATTCTTTCTTTCAGTCCTTGATGTTCACACTGCAGTGCCAATGATCCTAGGTTCCAACATAGGCACATCTGTTACCAACACCATTGTTTCTTTGACGCAGGTATGAAAGCCATTTAAAATTCTACCAAATCATATTTAACAATCCTTTTTAAACTATAAGTTACTTATATTCAAGATATGTAACAGTGTATCAGTTAAAACAGTAACATTTCAACTTAGGGGTATTTGTGGAATGTCAAAAAGGTTGGGGGGAGGGGGGGTTGACAACTAGGATACAACTAATCTTTCTAACATTTTATAGGCTGGAGATCGTAATGAATTCAGACGAGCCTTTGCTGGTGCCACTGTACATGACATGTTTAATTGGCTCGCTGTCATTACAATGTTGATTATTGAAATTGCAACAGGTAAGGCCATTAAATATTTATGCAATTACGGTATCCCTTCTTGCATCTTTCTTGCAAGCTCATGTAATGTGTGAACAACAATTTGTTCCTTTGTTATATTAAAAAAAAAAACTTACAAATGTAGTCAATATAATACATGCCAATTTTATATTTCCAGTTTTGATGTTCAAAATTTGCATTTCAGTTCAGACACCTAGAAAATTATTAATTTCCCGTTAAATTTTGATGGGTTATTTCACTTTAAACATTACACCCATTCTCTCCTTCACTAATAAAACTTATTTTTCAGGCATGTTGGAGGCAATAACTACTGCTATGGTTAAGAACATAGATTTAACCAACAAAGGTGGAGAAATCAAGACACTTAAAGTCATCACTGAACCTTTCACATCTCTTATTGTTCAGGTAAGGTTTGAAATTAGTTATGAGCAAATTTGAATCCCATACACTTTATAAGTGTTCTCTACTTTTTTAAGATAAAATTATAAAATTCAATTTCATTATTGTCATTTCTTAAATTTCCAGCTGGATAAAAATGTTCTGAGTGCTTGGAGTACTGGATTAGGAGAACTTGCCAATGCAACTTCCTTGGTGAAGAAGTACTGTAAATATGACTGCGTCCCTCTATCCACAAGAGGTTCATTATTAACGGCTGTAGCAAATACACAAGGATGTAAGAAAGTTGGAGTTGAGGACTCTTGCAACTTTATATTCTACAACACAAGTCTCAGTGATATCCAGATTGGTATAATCTTGCTGGTAGTCTCTCTCATCATTTTGTGCGCTGCATTGATCGTCATTGTGAAGATTTTGAACTCAATGATGAAAGGTGAGTTAGTAAGCAATGTTCCTTTAAAATTAATTCAATGAAGAGAAATCTGAGACAATGACTTTCAAGATTTAAAAAATAAGTGAATTTTATTTGCATTCACAATCACACCTTACTTTTCAGGCAAAATGGCAAAAATTATCAAAACTACATTGAATGCCAATGTTCCTTACATGCCCTGGATTACTGGATACATTGCCATATTGGTTGGAGCTTTTATGACCTTCCTCGTTCAGTCATCCTCAATCTTCACTTCTACACTAACACCACTCATTGGTAAGTGAAGTGTACATGAATCCAGAAATGTTGAAAAGATAAAACATGCGGGTGTAATATGTAAAATCAACATGCTTTTATAAATAACAGGAAACAAACTTTATATGTTTATCGTTAAGTTTATAATAAGTGTCCAATATTTGAGATTTTTCATAATTAAAACAGGAATCGGTGTGATCACTGTCGAACGATCGTACCCACTGACTCTTGGAAGTAATATTGGAACAACCACCACAGCCCTTTTGGCTTCTATGGCTGGTGATGGTGACGGAGTCATTGATGCTATTCAGGTAAGTAATGTTTTGCCGTATTTGATATTTTTAAAACTTAACATAGCTTAAGAACTACGTGGGCATCTTAAGCACAGTGCCTGAAATATTGTCAAAATGAGGTTAAATATTAAACTACACCTGTACCTTAATTTGAACAAATTTTATCTTCCAGATTGCACTGGTACACTTGTTCTTCAATATCTTTGGCATCCTTCTCTTCTACCCCATCCCATTCATGAGATTTCCAATCCCACTGGCAAAGAAGCTTGGGGACATCACAGCAAAATATCGCTGGTTTGCGGTATTATATCTCATAATGATGTTTTTCTTTATGCCTGGATTCGTCTTCATTCTGTCTCTTGGTAAGTAAATGTCAACCATGAGAATGTTTGAAATTTTTTTTTTATCTTTTCTAATAACTTTTTATCTGGTAACGCTATCCCTATACGATTATAGCTATTATTTTTGAAAATATCAATTACAATCAACAATTGTTTACCAAAATAATGAATTTTATGATTATCCTTTCTTATGATTGCAACAGGTGGTCCCTACGTCCTTGGAGGAGTTGGGATTCCAATAATAGTCATACTGCTTTTCGCTGTCATCATGAACATACTTCAAAGCAAGAAACCCTCCATCCTTCCCCAAAAGCTCAGAAATTGGGATTGGCTTCCCAAACCTCTACATTCCCTACAACCTTACGATGACTGCTTCAAGGCCGTTCCCTGCTGCAAGTGCTGCAGAGTAGAAGAAAATAATCTCCAGGTGGTGCAAGTTGTCAAAGAAAATATTCATGAAAATCAAGCATTTGAAGGAAACGTAGACACCAAGTTTTAAAATGTACAGTCTCCTTCCTTGACAATGTACTTAAATTACACCATTAAACTGTGCTGTATTGTTTGTGATATGTAAGTTATATTCTGTCACTAATTATTCTGTGTACCTGTACTTCTCTTGTCGTATATATCTTTCGTGACATGCAATGTTTAATTAGCTGTAATGTCTTCACTGCATTAACTTTAACTTTCATATTTGGGAAAACTAACTTTTCATTAGGGTTGTCACAACTAAACTTTATGGTATCACTTGTTTAAAAATTATCTAAGCCCCATTGGCTGTATAACTTTCTATGTGTTGATAGGATCCGTTTTAGTGTCCTCGTTGCTTTTGTTCAACATTTTTTTTTAAATATTTTCTCTTAAGTACGGTATAATAGTACTATAATACAGTTTTTGTACTATATGCTATTCCTGTTTTCGTGTTTTGCTTGCTGCCTGGTAATTCAAGGCAGGACTTGGCAAGGACACTTCCCATATGTCATTTTATTTTTAAAATAAAAATATTAATTTATTCAGATTAAGTCATGTTCCACAGCATTCCAGGATTTTTCTTCTTTTTTTTTAATCACCTTCATTATCATTTTCATTATCATACACAGTATATCACTATAATCACAAAGCTCATCGTCATTCTCATCCCAGTTTTTAAGCTAAGTTTTAGGAAAATTAGAAAAGTTTCTGTTCTTTGTTGTATAGTTATGGAGATTTAATTCCAGACTTCCTTTACATTTTGTATTTAAAAACTTTACTATAATACAGTAGATTGCTTGATAATCATAAAAGTCAAAATATTTTTTTGCTTAAGTAATAAAAGATATAACATGAAATTTTAAAAGGTACCTGTATGTAAAACATTATATCATACTGAATATCAAACTCAATAATTTCAGGTAATTTTATTCTTGATTTATAGTAACATTATTCTTTGAGGGATAGTAAAAAAATATTTCATATTTGCTTCAGATTAGAAAAATAACTATTGAAACTGGTCATCTTCTTAAACCAATGATATGTATATATTTAAAGATGTTTGTATTTTAACGTTACTGTTGGGAATTAATGGCTGTGTATGTAGGCTTATTAGCTCAGAACAATTTCATGGCATCTTCTTGAAGTTGTCTCTCAGCCTGACCACAGCCTATTCTTATTGGCTGTGTTAAAGTAACCTTTTATTTTAGATTAAATCTTTTGTTGTAAAACAAGTCCACTTTCAAAATGTGTTTGTACATTAATAATACTATTTAGATAATGGTCAGATGAGCAATTGTGGAAACCTTTGTTAGCTTTTTAAGAACAAGTAGACTGTAGAATTAGACAGCAGTAAACCTTAAACTATTGGAGATTACACATCTTTAAAGAATATCTTGTGTTCTGTATCAACTAACAAAATTTGATGAAAACTTAAAATACTTTATCTTGACATTTTAATTCAAAGTACTCTAAGTAATTACAGTTGATTTTAGATTTACTGCAGCTGTATTTTAACGCAGTTAATTACTCAAGCAGATTGTCCTTTTCTGTAGTTAACATTTCAAATACTGTCCTTTTCAGTTTATACTACTGGGTGCCAGTTTAGAAATGAAAAATGTTGGCATATTTAACATCATTATGTTTGTAAGAAAGGTCACAGCACAATGCTTCTAAATATAAAGGTTAACAATTTCAAATTGAGTAACTGTTGTATTATTATAAATTTTGTTTTGAGCAAGCTTTACCTTCAAGGTGAAAAAAATTGGTCCACTGTACATTCAGTCTGGCTTTACCCTACATTTGATGAAATTTCAATATGGATGAAAATTTTAGACTTATGTTTTATTACTATATATCCTGAGGCATTTTAAAATCATGCTGATGTATACTTTGATTTAAAGTACTATATTTTTGTATATTTTGTAGATAGGTTTCCCTCTTGTAAATATATACATATTATATATACTGTATATAGTCCATAAATAAAATATTAGAACTATACAGTATGAATTTTGAATCCGATAAAATTCTATTGTGGGGCAACACTGCATTTTTAGTCCTAAGTAATCCTCTGAAAATTTAAAGCCCTAGACTCGACCTCAAGGAAAACTATTTGGGCATATTAAGGCCTCTATGTATGTCAAAAAATTTCTTAATCAATATTTTTACTGGGAATACTTTTGTCAAATTTACAGTATGTATCCAAACAATGGTTGTTGGTAAACAATTTTCTGGTGAAGTATTCTTGTAAATGAACTAAGAAAATGAAAAGTAAAAAGGATGTCAACATTTTCAGATTTTGTATAAGGCATATGCTGAAAAAGTTTATCATTATTATTATATGTGAATTTAGATGTGTATTATTGACAATGTGTATCATCTTGGAAGATGCTTCCCACTAATACATAGCAAACGGAACAAAAATAGTCCTAACTAGAAAACCTTCTTAAGCACTAATAACCAATTGTATGGAAATACAAAAGTTCTACCTGCCAATAATTTATGTAAATAAGAAATGCATTTTCAACATGAAAGGAAATTTCCAGCCAAGATAAAGACTTTCAAGGCAAGTCACATAATGTCAAAGTTACAACAATGTTGTGTGACTGAAAAAGCATAGATAGAAGGCCCTCTGTATTAAAAATGTTACATAGAAAGCAGTCAAATAATTACATTAAAAATAAGCAGGGTTTCATAATGACAAATTTGTATTTTGCCCTAACAAATACAAACCTGTAGTTGTTTACAAAGGATATATATCTTTCAGCAAAATAGACTGAAAAAGTACAAGGTGACCCTATCTCTACTCACAGCTTCCAGAGCTGCCTCGCTTTTCGATTGCAGGAAGGACTTCAGGGGAGACAGGTGATGGCGGGACAGTTTTTGTAAACAACTACAAGTTTGTATTAGAGAAAAAATACAAATTGTTTCCAAATTCGTCATTTGTTCCCACACAAACAAACCTTTCTTTGTTCACATAGGATGACTCACTCCTAGGTGGGAGGAAGTCTGGCTTCTAGCTTAGCCATTAACCCAGGTTGTCCTAGAAATAGCATCTGAACATCTTGGTAAGCAGTTGTAAAAACAGGAGCCTTACATATATAGACGTTCTTAGTGATCCCTTGCAAGAAAACATTGGGGACGTATCATTATAATTATTTATTATCTATACTGGGATACACAAGGGAAGTACTTTTTACCTGCAGAGGTTGAAGCCAGCTTGCAGAGAACCCAAGGAGCTGTACCCTAATAGAGGAGAAAATGAAGAGAGGAAAATGCCAGACATACTCTCATTCATTCCAGACTTAACCCGGGTAACCAATGCCCTTAACCAACTACTACTTGTCCAACCAGGAGCCTGAGGTCATCTTAAACCACTTGTTGTGCAGTAACACAGGGTCGATAGTAAATGTATCGAGCCTTCTATGGGTCATGTCTTTAAGGTAGTGGGCGGTGAAGGTTGTTTAACGCTTTGACACGCCCGCTTGTAAAACTTGAGAAACTGCGTAGTTTTGTTTAAATGCCAGGCACATACTGATGCCCCTGACATCATGAGCTCTTAAGTCGTTGAGTTTGAGGGTCTTGTTGGAGAGTAAACTATGAATTTGTGAATCTAAGAAGAGATCATGTTCTTGGTGACCTTCCTCTTCGAGCTGACGAATTAGGCTGAAAGCTGGGGTCTTGTTGCTGCAGTGTATTTAAGATATCTCAAACTCCTTACGGGGCAAAGTAACAACTGATCTGGGTCATTGGTTACAGAACGGAGACTCGCTATCCAGAAGGCCCCAAATCTAGGATCCGGGACCGATGGATTTTGAGTCTTGGCAATGAACTCAAGGACGAAGCCGAGTGTCACTTACCTCCATCCCCTTGAATGGGTGATGTCGTATGAGAGGCCATGTAGTTCACCGACTCTTTTTGCTGATGCTAAAACGAGAATGCCGTCTTCAAAGTGATATTTGCACGGCCTCAGGACACAAAGCACGTTCCAAGGAGGAGGCTTACACTCTGACTGGGGGCAAGTGATCTCATAACTCCGTATGAGTAAGGAAAGTTCCAACGAAGAGGAAAGATCTACTCCATTCAATCTAAAGGCTAGGCTTAAGGCTGAGCTATAGCCTTTCACCTCTAAGACTGAAAACAGTTTTTCCTCCCAAAGGTAAAAGGGACTCTGCTAATATGACAAATTCAGAGATAATTTTTATTTTTCCCTAACTAATACAAACCTGGAGTTATTTACTTGGATCATCTTTCGGCAAAGCTGGAAGATAGCCATTAAACTTAAAGTGCGAGGTGGCAACCCTGCCTAACTGCTTGAGCGGGTACGCAGGGGGTGGCTGGAGGGTACCCAACCGCCTCTATATATACTCTCAAAGCTATGAGATACATCACATTTGATTGCAGGCAGGACTTGTGGGGGACAGTTAATGGCGGGTCAATTTATATAAATAACTACAGGTTTGTATTAGTTAGGGAAAAAGATTTTGAGCGAAGCAAAAAATCTCTTTTTGGGTGAGATAGCCATGTAGTCCTGATGGAAGGTTCCTTCAGTAGCTTCCTAAGGGTATATATGACTACAGTAGATATTCCCAGAGAATTAAACTACAGGTTTCACAGAATTCTAACTTCTGGCGCGAGTACCCATAAGGTTTCTCTTTAGGATATTGTATAATAACGGGACGTATGCTTGACACGCCACATAGCTATCGGCACCCCACATAGCGTTTACGCTTCGAGGGGGAATAGTGGCAAGTTATAGGAGGAGCCGTTACAGAGTTCTCCTCCTCCGCTACTGCTTCGGTACTCGGCGACGTCAACATCCGGTCGCCACGTTGGCCGCTATCTTGGATGGCGCCGCCGGAGCGTGCCATTGTCATTCCTTTCAGCGTTTATGCCTGCCTCCATGATACAATAAGATTGGGAGGGGCCTGTCAAGGCCAAATAGAGAACAAGGGCGGGTCCATCAGGACGACATGGCAATCTCACCCAAAAATAGATTTTTCGCTTCGCTCAAAATCCGTATTTTGGGCTCAAGCCATGTCATCCTGATGGAAGTGTACCAGAGAATTAATGTATCGTGGATTTTTCCCCTTTTTTGTAGTGCCTTTCGACTTCTAAACAATATTCCATTGGTCTGATGACCACAGAGACCTGTGGCATATCCGTCACATGCCACCTCAGATAAGCATACTGTATATCATGTTACTGCTTCATGTCCCCCTGGCAGAGAAGTCCTAAATGGACAGAAGGAACATCTTGAAGTTGCTTGATGGAGGAACTCACCTAGTGTCGGAGATACCTGCCGGTCCCAGGGTCAGATAGAGAAGGTAAATATACTCGTGTTGGAACAAGTTACCTTAATCTAGATGAGTATTCAAGAGAACAAATTTATAACATTGTTCATAAAATATCAAAACAAAGGGTAATAAAAGTCTGTTACAGTATTTTATTTCATGAGAAAGAGAGGGGGAAATGAGACGCACAGGGTAACCTAATACTCTTTTATTCATTAAAACAGACTTAGCGTGAAATAGGTAAAAAATTTTTACAATAATCAATGCAATTAAAAACATAGACTAAAGACATCAAAAGAAGTGGGTGTGGAATCTGAAAGGGAAAACTTGCCATAGCACACACAAGTTCCAGAGGAACTATAAAGTCTTTCTAGAAAGTCTTATATACACTTCATGTTAAAACATGTGGCACACGTGTTACAGTCTATGTTACTTCACCTTGTAGAAGAACAGTCTTTAGCATCACTAGGTGGCACTTAAATTCACTATGTTTCGCACTGGGGACAACACAGGCACCCATGGAGCTAGAGTCCCGAATAACTCACTGTTCTACGCAGCACTAAGCAGCAGGTTTTAGCACACTACCTGCTGCCATCACATGGCGCCGCAACTCTTGCACCCTCTTTGCGTAGTGTTTGAAAACACTTTCGATGATTTCCAGCCCGTGAAGGAACGAAGACTCTCGAAGTCCATCGTCTGGAAGAAATTCAGGGAAGAGGCGACTTTCCTGGGATCATGACCTGCGGGTGTACTGTCAGGATCCGCTCTGCGAATAAAGTAGGTGATCTTCGCCCTTAGTTGTTTGAGTGACAAATCAGACCCTGATGTTTCTCCTTTAAAGAGCTATCCTCCGCCAAAGTCTGAAGTTCTTCGAAGATAGACCTTTAGACTCTCTACTGGGCATAGAGACATCTTCCTTCAGGGGGCAGATTCTCCAGGGCCCCACCGTTTCGTGGGAAGCTCGTTCTTGGCGAGAAACGTTGGGTCAGGAAAGAGGGTAAGTTCGCCTGTGTCAGCAAACTGCATCTGGCCCTCTTCTCTTGATAAAGCCACAATCTCACTGACTCGGGCTCCCGAGGCGAGAGCAAAAAGGAAAATCACTTTTTGAGTCAAATCTTTCAGAGGGCAAGACTCGTTGTCCAGACGGTGTGCAGACAAAATGCCGACGGACATAATGTCGACGGACAAAATGTTGACGGACAAAATGTAGACATTAGTTAAGAGTAGGACAAAATGTCGACGACTTATTTCATTTAGTTATATATATACATCTTCATTTATTTATTATTTCCTGATAATTCATATACATTATTCTTAATTTTGTTTGTTCACCCATAAAGATTATGTTTCTTGTTGTTTATGAAATGAATTTATTTATATATTCCTTCGACTGGAAATGCACCACTTTACCAACTGATATCGAACAGTCATTGGATCTAAACTTAATTAGCATAGCTTTACTATGTGAAATTCCCTTTATCATTATCATTATCTTTTTTTATTTTTATATATATATATATATTTTTTTTCTATTTTCATATTTTCTTATAATTTATTTTTTTTAATTTTTTTATTCTTTTATTTGACTTTTTATTATTTATTTATTTATTATAATAATGAATCATAACATGGTTCAATTGTACAACTACAAATTTATGTAAAACAATTTATTCAATAAAAGGGTGATACAAAAAAAAAATAATGAGCAAAAAAATTTAATTCTAAAAAGTGGTACAACAGATATTGAACACAAAATTTATCTTTTAATAACAACATAGTTCTAAAAAGTGTTACAAATTATTTGCAACTGCTCTTAAAAATTGTTTCCCTTGATCGGGATGAAAGTTTGTGACCAGGTTCTTCAATCTTTCATTAATTCTAACATATTTTATGTTCTGCCTTCCAATCCCTCTCCCATTGGTTAGTTGCGCTAACAACATTTCTGTATTTGCTTGTTCTTTTTTCAGTTAGTTAACCAATTTTTCTACAGATGCATACTTAATAAAATTTGAAAAATCTTTCTTCGTTGAGAATTTGAAAAGTCTTTTATCGTTTAGAATACATAAGTTCGGGTCATAAAATTTTTTTCAAAGCAAAACGAGACAATTACCGGTGTTGGAAAAATAAGTAAACAACAACTGAGTTTTGGCAAATATGTAAAACAGGAAAAGAGTTATCTAATGTGATAACTACCAAGATAGAATGGTTTGAACGCATTCGTTAGCGTAAAAAAAAGTTGTATTATTATTATTATTATTATTAGTAGTAGTAGTAGTAGTAGTAGTAGTAGTAGTATTAATATTATCATTATGTTTATTATTATTATCATCATTATTATTATTATAATGCTCGTTGACATTACGTCCATCGACATTTTGTCCTACTCTAACAAATGTCTACATTTTGTCCGTCGACATTTTGTCAATCGACATTATGTCCGTCGACATTATGTCCGTCGGCATTATGTCCGTCGGCATTATGTCCGTCGGCATTATGTCCTACAACCGTCCAGACTTGAGGCAAACTGGAGCACCTTGTCGAGAGACCAGGAGATAGATCTCGGAGGAGGTGCAGGACGGAGTCTAGCACATGCCTTTGGCAGCTTGTTAAAGATGTTGTCGGACAGGTCGATCTGGAAGGCATAGAGTAGTGGTCTTGTCAAGGCCGATTTGCAGGTAGCAATCGTGTTGGATGCCAAGCCCTGTCTATGAAGGTGAATAAAGAAGGATAGACAAAAATCTATAGAGATTTCCATAGGATTTTTAGCCTTGACGAAGGACACCCACTTCTTCCAGGAAGACTCGTATTGCCTTCTGGTAGATTTAGTTTTGTATTCCTCTAGGAAGTCCAAACTTTTCTTCGAGATCCCAAACCTCTTCTTAACGGCTAAGGAGAGAAAATCATGAGCTGTAGGTCTCTGATTTTCCTTGATGAAGCAAAGACAGTCGACTTCTGAACTTGCTGGGATAGAACTGGGTCCAGCAGGGGAATTATCTTGGGTTGTAACTCCAGGATTAGAGGAAACCAGTTGCTCTGTGGCCACTTGGGTGCCACCAGGGCTGCTGTGCCTTGGAAGGTTCTCAGCTTGGTGAGGACTTTCAGCAGAAGGTTGAGTGGAGGGAACAGGTAAATCTTGGACCATCTGTTCCAATCCAGGGACATGGCGTCCACTGCTTCCGCTCTGGGGTCCTCGTAAGGGGCCACGTAACGAGGAAGTTGTTTGTTGTCGCTCATCACGAAGAGGTCGATCTGCAGTTCCGGGACTTGGCGCTAGATGAAGGAGAATGAGTCTGCGTCTAGGGACCATTCTGACTCTATCGGGGTTGTCCTTGATAGAGCATCCGCCGTCACATTGCGAAATCCTTGAAGGTGAACTGCTGAGAGGTGCCATCTCTTCTTGTCCGCAAGGCGGAGGATGGGCAGTAACACTTGGTTGAGTTGGGGCGATCTTGAGCCCTGACGGTTGAGACATCTGACCACAACGGCGCTGTCCAGAGTTAGACGGATGTGGGACGAGGGTCGTGGAGACAGCCTTTTCAGAGAAAGAAGGACTGTCATGGCCTCCAAGAAGTTGATGTGGAACGTCTTGAATAGGGGAGACCATGTTCCTTGAACTTGTCGTTGAGGGGAGTGACCCCCCCCCCCATCCTTCTAGCGATGCATCCGTGTGGATAACGACCGACGGAGGTGGAGGTTGAAGGGGAACTGATCTCTTCAGGTTCTTTGCCTCTGACCATGGCTTTAGGAGTGAGCGAAGCCTCGTTGGCAGAGGTCTCTTGAGATCTCTTCGAGCGATGGATGCGTATCTTCTCCAGACTCCCGATGCATCCTTTAGCTGTGCTCGTAGCACTGGGTCTGTCACTGCAGCGAACTGGAGGGAGCCGAGCACCTACTCCTGTTGACATCTTGAAATCCGTTTGGATTTTAGGAGTCTCTTGACAGATCCCGCTATTTCCTTCCTTTTCTTCGGAGGGATGGAAAGACGGTGTGACTGAAGGTTCCAATGGATTCCTAGCCATTGAAACTTCTGAGCTGGAGAAAGTCGAGACTTCTTGGTGTTGATTTTGAAACACAGATGTTCCAGGAATTGGGTCACTTTTCTTGAAGCTTGCAAGCATTCTTCTGAGGATGTGGCCTATACCAGCCAATCGTCCAGGTAAGCCATCACCTGGACGCCTTGAAGGCGTAGCTGTTGGACGATCGTTTCTGCGAGCTTTGTGAAGATCCTTGGAGCTATGTTGAGTCCGAAGGGCATGGCTCTGAAGGCGTAATGCCTTCTTTGAAGCCTGAATCCTAGGTGGAAGGCAGCCTGGAGATTCATTGGAATGTGCCAGTAGGCGTCCGCCAAGTCTATCGAGACTGTGAATGCCTTTTGGGGCAGTAGGGCTCTTATGTACTGAAGAGTTAGCATCTTGAATTTGTTGTTCACGATGAACTTGTTGAGAGGGGACAAGTTCAGAACGACTGAGTTTATCGAAGTCCTTCTTGGGAACACAGAACAGTCTTCCCTGGAACCTGGTGGACTTTACCCTCTTGATCACCTTCTTGTTCCAGAGTTCTTGGACGTATTCTTCCAGGATGGGGGTGGAGTGTTGGAAGAATTGATGGAAGGTTGGAGGTGGTGATACCCAGCTCCACCCCAGTCCGTTCTTGATGATGCTGTGAGCCCAAGGATCGAAGGTCCAACGATCCTGGAAGAGGCAGAGTCTTCCTCCCACCGGAAGCATTTCATTGCTTCTGGTTTCCCGAGGGTTTGCCACCTCGGTCGCCTGCTCCCCTCCCTCCTCTCCCTCTGGAAAGGCATCGAGAGGAGTCTCTGCCGGAGCCTCTACCTTTGGGACGAAAGGTAGTGGATTGCCTTTCATAGGCAGGGGTAAAGACTGGTGACTGGGCCACCACCGGCTGAGGGACCAACTGAAAGGTCTGTTGGGGCTGAGGGACCAACTGAAAGGTCTGTTGGGGCTGAGCCACCAACTGGGGAGTAGTGGGTGCCGGAAACTGGTGCTTACCCTGTCGCTGCTGAGGCCTAGGCTTGTGAGACTTCTTAGGTTGGGGGCCCTCATCCTGAGAAGATTTCCTCTTTCTGGACATGCCCCATTTGTTGAGAAGGTTCCGGTTCTCGGTGGCGGCTCTGTCTAAGATCTCTTTCACGAGATCATCGGGGAAGAGGTTTTTCCCCCAAAATGTTGGAGATCAGTTTCCGGGGTTCGTGTTTGACGGAAGCGTCCGTAAACATGAATTCCCTATAGGCTCTCTGAGCCCTGATGAAGCTGTGGGAGTCTTTCGTCAGGGTGGCGAGATGGGTCTTAGCTAAGACCATATACATACCTGGGGTCCGAGTGTCCCCGGCCATTGTTTCCAATTGCACTTGGAGGGAAAAGGAGGCGGCCAGTCTCTCTTTCGTATCCAGCTCCCGACGCAGATGGTATTCGGAGAGCTTAGGCAGGTTCTCATTAAACTGACGTTCTACTACGTCAGCCTCTAACTTTCCTACCGAGAAAGTTAACTGGATGTCTTTCCAGTTCTTGTCGTCAGGAGGTAGGGCGAGGGAGAGGGGCCTACATTCCCCCAATGTAGGGCAAGGTTTCCCTTCCTCCACCACCTTCAACACTGCCAGCAAGGACTTTTTGGCAAAGGGGAAGATCATGGTGGCAGGAGCAAGAAAAGATGGATGTTTCTTGCTAAGGGCTGGCACCTTGGAGTTGGTGTAGCCCTTGCTCTTAAGGTTTCCAGCCAAAAGAGATTGAGCCTTGGCATGGTCAAAGACTATGACCTCCTTAGGCTCGGTTTCCTCCTTGGAAGCTGGCTCGGACTTGAGACGGATGTAACATTCCGGGGACGACTCAAAACTAGGCCAAAACTCCACCTCTTCAAGGGGGATGGCGCCTAGCTTGTCATTGACAAAGATTCGTCCACTTGTGATTGGCATGTGCTCGGCATGCCTCCAGGGGTTAGTCACTGAGCAAGGGGGAAGATCCTTGACGTTGATCTTCTTGACCGACTGCTTCGACAGACGGAGAATCTCCCTCTTGAGGTCTTCTTGTCCTCTTCGGTACCTCTCATCCAGAAGGGCCACTAGGGCCTGGATACTGTCCTGGTTCTCCAGTAACGATGGAGTAGGAGTAGGCGTCGACGGAGTAGGAGTAGGCGTCGACGAAGTAGAGGGGACGGGTTCCGTTACGGCAACGGAAGTGACAGAGGGGGCGCGGGCGACCTAGCCCTCGGAGTCCGGAGCCTCCACATGATCTTCCTCTTCTTGACCCTCGGCCATCAGGGTCCTTTCAGTGGTGTCTGATACCTCCGACAGCTGTTCCACCTTGTCAAGATGGAAGTCTTGCAGTGCATCCGAAACGTCAGGTTTAACCATCAGCTGGACGTAGGGGATCTCGGCCTTGGGGATGACAGCATCCGCAGATGCCTTTGAGAAGAGCAAAGCTCTCATCTTCTCACTCGGGAGATAGGGCCCCGTGGCGTTCTTTTGGAAACCACGCACCCATTTGCGCAGTTTCTCTCGGGCAACGTCCCTGGCCTCCGCAGAGGGAGGGTCCTCGAACGCTTCATGGAGCAGGTCCTTGCAGACAGTGCAGACCTGCGGGTCCCAATCCCGGAGAGTCCCCTTGGTGATGGAACAGCTGGCGTGGGTTCGGCACGCCAGGTGGCCGTAGAAGTCCGGACGCCGAACGCTACAGAAGGCGCTCTCACACCGGACATACTCCTCCTGTAAAAGAAAGGGGGAATGAGTCTGCGGAAATCATATACAATGACTTAAAGTAAAGACTTGAAGTAATCTTAGATTAGCATAAAAGTTATTTAACTTAATATAAGATTCCTTTTCTTGTGTAAGCTTAGGATAGTAAGCTGGAAAAGAAGCAGAAAAGACACATACATGTACATCCCGCCCAGCCAATTGACGTGACCCCACACCGAGATTAATTCTAGGGGCTCTTAAAGAGCCTAAGAGATGGAAGAGATATCCACAATGGATTAAGCACAGCTTAGGCTTCCTCTGGAGAATTAGTCATGGTGAGAAGGGGGGAAACTGAGTTCATTCAGTTTAAGATAAGAAAGGGGGGGAGAAGTAATCCCTCCCTAATCAGATGGGTCCCGGCAAGGGACGGGGCATGGATGCACAGAGTATGCTGGAAATATTTTTACAGCATAACTATACATCATAGTGTTTTTTTGTTTAGGGTAAGTACTGTACCATAGACATACCGGCTATCATATATAGCTATACAATAGTCGCTGCCGGCACCAGGCCAGCAGGGGAGAGGTAACAGTCCACTGAAATAATATGATTAGGTGGCGTCGGCAGCGTGGCGGCATGCCGGAAACGCACCGGGCACTGGCGAATCTCCATCGAGGGTGGGAACCCCCTCCCTGTCATCAGTCTATGTGGCAGAGAGAATAGAAGCTTCTGGATGATGGCAGATTGCCGGCACGTCGGCGGCCTCCGGCAGTCGGCAAGCGACCGGTGAAGGTATTCCAGCACTGGCGTCAATCAATGAGACAGATTGGATACTAGGGTACCCTGACAGCTGTTGCCAGCAGGGTAGCGGCAGTGGACCGGCACTGATAGGTAGAGAGAAAGGGTAGGGGAAGAGAGAGGGAAGGGTAGTTCGTTACCCCGACCTCGTCTTCCTCCGGAAGGAGTGTTCAAATGAAAGAGAGGGGGGCAATCTTTCATCCAGCCGCAACAGAGCCGGCAGTCGGCAGGAATTGTAGGTGGCGGCCCAAGGGAGGACCGGAGAACACTCTAAGATAGGGAGATCCCACGCCGGCAGACCGATTCACTTAGGTTATCCCATAGTTCGACTATATGCTGGAAGCGTAGCAGCTCAGACTCACCCAAGAAGGGACCAAGCCGAACCCACAACCCGCCGGCACACGGTGGAGTTGTAGGACAGCGGACAGGGGTGTGATGGCTAGGCCAACACAAAAGGACAGAGGGGGAGGGGGGAGGGGGAGGGTCCGGAGGGGGAGCGTGGGGGAAAGCGTAGCCTTCACCAGCGCCCCAGAAGGGTAGTTCTGTTCCGGAACCAGCCCTATCCCAGGTGTGGGAGACTTCATTCTCCAGCCAAGGGTAAGTTAGTTCAGAGAAGGTACAGCACTAGTGTACTGTCCTAAACTATAAAAAAACAGAATCCCCTGGCCTGCCTAACCTAGGCTAGGGAAGCGAGTCCCGAACCAGGGAAGGCAGGTGTAGGACAGGTCGCTAGGCCACAGGGAGGAAAGGGTCGAAACCCTACCAAGTGTGGACTAGGGGGAAAGGCAGAGCCCTTCCACCTTCGCCAAACAGCAAGGCCCCAAAAGGAGAGTTCATTCACCTAGAGGGGGAGCTGGGGGCGAACGACAGGTACTCTGAGGTTCTGTCCCAAACTCAAAATTCATGTGCTATGGCTAGGAGTGGGGAAAGAAAATCCTAGCCTAACCCTACTCGAATACGATTCGAGGTAAGGAGGGCTAGGATGTAGCCTAGGCTACCTCAGAGGGAGGAGATACCTTGGGTAAGGTAACTGGGGAGGATAGGAAGTATACACGGCCCTACATTAGCTAAGGGGCAAGGGAGTCCACTACCAAGATCACCGAAACCCTTAGTATACTTCCTCAAAGGCGAAAACATATGTGCAATCACTGAATCTTATATGTATAAATGCCTAAAATCTCCATTTCATAATTTAGAACTAGGAACACTTATTATATCATGTATGAGAGTACACAAAAACCACCTAGGCTATCAAGTCTAGAGGCTAGGCTAGAACCCTAGCCTACGATCGGCTACCTATGCTCGCATAATATAACTAATTCCTAGCAATGAAGACTAAATAACTAATGCTGATAATTAGTTATAAGACCGGGTAGGGTTGTTCTGGCTAACTAAATAAAGCATGCGAGGCGAACAACAGCGTCCGACATGACGCCTCCGGTCAAGGCACAGCTCCGCCACAAAACACGGTATTTTTTAAGATAAAAAGGCGTTATTTTACGGCTAGAGCTTATTTATACAATACAAGAATATGGTACTCAACTTTCCAGAAGAAGGCGAGGCTGATGATTGCGACATACTGGCTCACTTAGCAAAAAAAATGACATTCGGAGATAACTTGTATTTTTCCTAACTATACAAACCTTAGCTATTTAATATGGGTATTATTTTCGGTGTAGCTGAAATGATGAGCCATTAGAATTTTAACGAGCGTTTACTACTCCCATCGCTAGTTAGCGGGGGGTAGGGAGGGGTAGCTTGCTAAACCCCCCCTCACACACCTGTGTGGTGAGCTCACTTTGCTTAGAGGTAGGACTTCACGGGGGATAGGGCTGGCGGGCAAGTTTGATTAAATAGCTAAGGTTTGTATAGTTAGGAAAAATACAAATTATCTCCGAATTTGTCATTTGTTCCGTAACTGAAATACAAACCACGCTATTTAATATGGGTGACTCAACCCTTAGGAAGGGTGGAAAAGTCCCAGCCATACTGGCTTATGGCTTTGACCGGGGACTCATTATCTGAGTTTGTCAGCACTCAACAATAAAAGAGTCCCTGTACCTCGCTCGCACCTTGCTATGCAAGGGCTGTGGCCTACATAAGCTGTGTGTGAAGGATTATGTGTGACTCGTCCTAGGAAGTTGACCTGAAGTTCTTAGATGGAAAACTTTAGGCTAAGAGTTTCCCAATACCACCTCGTCAGGGTATGGGGACGTGACAGTATTAACTTAATACTAGGAACACAAGGAAACATGGTTTACCTGCAGTGGTTTGAGGTCAGCTGTGCAAAGAACCCAGGATGCTGCTTTCTCCAAGAGAGGGGAGGATGAAGAAAAGAATATGGGCCAGGCATACCTTTTCTTTCATGCAGACTAAGACCGGGTAACAATGCCCTCAACCCTCAGCTACTTGTCCATTAAGGAGCCCGAGGTTTAAACCAGCTGCTGTGCAGCCAACACAGGGCCGATAAAGAACGTATCGAGCCTCCTGTGGGTCACGCCTTGCAGGTAGTGGGCTGTGAAGGTCGTCTGACGCTTCCACACCCCTGCTTGTAGAACCTGCGTCACTGAGAAGTTCTTCTTGAAGGCCAGGGGCATAGCTACGCACCTGACATCATGCGCTCTAAGGCGACATGATGGAGGAGGGTCAGGATTCAGGGACAGATGGATCACCCTACAAATCCAAGCCAAGATGGTATTCTTGGTGACCCTCCTCTTCGTTCTCCCAGTGCTCACAAACAAAGCTTGCATTTGGGGGACGAATACAGCCGTTCTTTCAGATATAACCTCAGACTCCTTACTGGACACAGTAGGGGATGGTCTGGGTCATCTGTTACAGAACGCAGACTCAAAATCCGGAAAGAGTCGAATCGAGGATCCGGCACTCCCGGATTCTGTGTCTTGGCCACAAACTCAGAGACGAATCTGAACGTTACCTCCCCTCATCCCCCTGCATGGGCGATGTCATATGAGAGACCATGAAGTTCACTGACTCGCTTAGCCGAGGCCAAAGCTAGTAGGAACACCGCCTTCCAAGTTAGATGGCGATCTGAAGACTGCGTAATGGTTCGTAGGGAGGTCTCTTACGAGACCTGAGAACTCGAACCACGTTCCATGGAGGAGGTCTCACTTCCGACTGAGGGCAGGTAAGATCTTATTCTCGTATGAGTAGGGAAAGTTCCAGTGAGGAAGAAATGTCCACTCCTTGAGCCTGAATGCTAGACTTAAGGCTGAGCGATAACCTTTCATTGCCGAGACTGAAAGGCGCATTCTTCCCGCCAATATACGAAGAACTCCGCTATCGCTGGAATAGTGGTATCGAGTGGAGAGATACCCCTTCACGACTCCAACCACAGAAAACTCGCCACTTTGCCTGGTAGACCCCTGCGGATGACCTACGCAGGTGTCCAGACATCCTGACAGCAACTTGTTGCGACAATCCTCTCTTAGTGAGGAGATGCTGGATAGTCTCCAGGCATGAGGTCGAAGCGAAGCTCCGGCTTTGTGAAAGATGTTGGCAGTGGTTGTCTGAGTAGATTGTGTCGTGGAGGGAGCTCTCTCGATAACTCTGATGGGAGTTGCGGAAGGTCCGGAAACCATTCTGCGTGATGCCATAGCGTAGCTATAAAGGGTCATCGAAAGATTGACCGATATTCTGGTCTTGTTAAGCACCTTCTTCATCAGACAGAACGGGGGAAAGGCGTACACGTTGGTGCTGTCCTACCGTTGTTGGAAGGCCTCTTGACAGAGTGCCTTGGGATCTGGGACTGGGGGGCAATACAGCGAGAGCTCAAAGTTCAGCGCTGTAGCGAACCAATCCACAGTCGGGCAACCCCACAAACTCAGGCTTTGTTGGCTACTGAATGATCCAAGGACCACTCGGTACTCATTATCTGAGACGCTCTGCTCCGACTGTCGGCGAGCACATTCCCTTTGTCTGGAATGAAGCGAGCCGATAGAGGAATCGAGTGGACTTCGGTCTATCTTAGTATCTCTACTGAGAGATGGTATGGCTGCTTTGAAAAGGTACCTCCTTGCTTGTTGATGTAAGCTACTACTGTAGTGTTGTAGCTCATCACACCAGAAAATGATCCGCCAGGTCTTTGTTGGAACTGTTGAAAGGCCAGGAAGATGGCCTTCATCTCTAGCAGATTCATATGGAGGCACTTTTCCGATTCTGACCACAGGCCTGAGGTACTGTGGTACAGAACGTGCCCCCCCCCCCCCTTCTTTTGTGGTGTCCGAAAACAGCATCCAATCCGTGGGAAGGAAACGAGAAGATCCATTCTTCTTCGTAGGTTCTCGCCTGTCACCCACCACTGGCGGTTCGTCTGTCCCGCAGGATCCATAGGGATCATGATGTCCGGGGAATCGCAGTCTTGATTCCACTAGGACCTGAGTCCCCCCTGGAGAAACCTCATCCTGAGGCGACCGTTGAGAACTAGACGAACCAAGGGTGAAAGGTGACCGAGGAGACGTAACCACGATTGGGTTGGAAGCTCTTCTCGTCTGAGGAAAGGGTTTGTGACTCTTCTCAGCCTTGCTATCCTGTCGTCTGATGGAAGGCCATATGGAGATTGGTGTCTATAATCATGCCTAGGTGAACCAGTCTTTGATTGGGCAGCAGAGCGGACTTCTCGAGACTTACCCGGACCCTTAGGTCCTGGCAAAGTCCTAGACTAATCCATTCCAGAAACCACCATGAGATTATTCAATAATGTAGTTATAGCCTAGTTATCCCCTACAAGCCCTAAGAAAACGGTTCGTTTTCTTTACTACTGTATAAAAGTTACGGTACTGTATGTAAAGCATTTGGACTATAGTAGTAGGTTGGCCAGGGCACCAGCCGCCCGTTGAGATACTACCACTAGAGAGGTATTGGATCCTTTGACTGGCCAGACAGTAATGCATTGGATCCCTCTCTCTGGTCACGGCTTATTTTTTCTTTGCCTACACTTACACAGAATAGTTTGGCCTATTCTTTACATATTCTCGTCTTTCCTCATACATCTGACAACAATGAGATACTTAACACATCTTCACCCAAGGGGTTAATTACTGTACTGCAATTTGTTCAGTGTACTTTCCTCTTGGTAAGGGTAGAAGAGACTCTTTAGCTGTGGTAAGCAGCTCTTCTAGGAGAAGGACACTCCAAAATTAAACCACTGTTCTCTAGTCTTGGGTAGTGCCATAGCCTCTGTACCATGGTCTTCCACTGTCTTGGGTTGGAGTTCTCTTGCTTGAGGGTACACTCAGGCACACTATTCTATCTTATTTTTTTTTCTTCCTCTTGTTTTTTTGAAATGGTGTGTTGGGCAGGCTTAATAGAAGGGCCATGGATGCCTGGTGGTTTATCAAGAGGTTGTCTTTTCCTTTTTCTGATTATTTTTCTTCTCAAAACCATCCTTACTGTCCTCCCTTCAGTTGAAGTGGCTATCCTGGAGGGTATTTAGCCTTGCATGGTGTATCGGCTCCTCCATGTTGACCAGTTTTTCCGACTTTTTACTATAGTCTATGGGTATCATCAATCACTTTGTTTATAATTCTGTACGTATTGTTTTTGTTATAATTCTTGTTAATCTAGTTTTTAAGTATGCTGTCTCTTTTTTATTTCTATTAATTCTTATGCTGTCTGGAGACATTGAGCGAAATCCGGGACCAGTACGTCCTAGATTTCGTCAATGTCGTCTTCTGTATTGCAATATTCGTGGTCTTCATGCAAATATCCAAGACCTTACAGTTGCGTCCAGACAGTATGATATTCTTTTGTGCTCAGAAACTTTGGTTTCTAATATGAGGCATTCATCTGAGCTCCTTATAACTGGTTTTAAGAAGCCAATAATGTTGAAACGTGATGCCATCCCTAGGGCCAGGGGAATGGCGGTGTATATTAGGACCGAGTACCCTGCTTCTCATAAGTCCTGCTATCAATGTGGATGTCATGAGATTCAGGTAATAAAAGTTTGTGGCAGGCATAACAACTTTTATTTGTGTTCGATCTACCGGAATCCAGACATAGATGATTCTATCTTCGATTGTCTTCTTACCATTGTGGCTAAGATACAAGAAGATGATAGAAAGGCTTCTTTTGTCTTTGTTGGTGATTTTAATGCTCACCATAGGGAGTGGTTAAGTTCTATCTCTCCTACCGATCGCCATGGCTTAAGAGCTTTAGACTTTGCCTCTGAATCAGGCTGTGAGCAAATCATAAATGAAGCTACTCACAGATCTGGTAATTGCTTGGACCTCGTATACACTGACTCCCCTGGCGTTATAACTAGTAAGGTTGGTTCTCCAGTCGGGACATCTGATCATGCCTTGATTTCATTATTAGTGAAGACTGAGCAGCCTGTCCCTGATATATCATATTCTTGTAAAATTTATATGAAATCCCAAGCAGACTGGAATGGGATTTTACATGATCTTTTGTGCTTGAATTGGTCACAATTATATAATAGTGTAGATCCTGTTGTCCCTTTGAATGAGAATCTAGTCAACATAATTGATAGGCGTATCCCTTCTCGTGTGCTAAGGTATCGAGTGACGGACAAACCGTGGTTCAATGATGATTGTAGACGTGCTTATTTGGAGAAACAGGAGGCCTATCATCTTTGGAAGGGGAACAGATCAGATTTGACCTGGAACAACTATACTCAGCTTCGAGCTTTTGCTCAGAGAGTTTATGTCTCAACTGAAAAGGAGTACAATTTAACCATAAAAGAAACACTTTCTGGTACAACTCAGGAACATAAATGGTGGTCTACCCTTAAATCTGCACTCTTTGGTGTAGATGCAACAGTTCCTCCTTTACTTAAACCAGATGGCTCAGTCACTCACTGTCCAAAGGAAAAGGCAACCCTTTTGGCTGATGTTTTTGACAGTAAACAGAGTAATGAAAAACTTGAACTTCCTCATTCCTGTTTTCCTGAGGCTAAACTAACTAGTTTAGCTTTTCGATCTCGTGAGATTAAAGCTCTGTTGATGGACCTTGATGCTTATGGAGGTGTAGACCCAAATGGTATTTTTCCTTTGTTTTTTATAAAGACAGCAGATTTCTTAGCTCCAAAGTTATCTGTTATTTTGCGCAAGTTAGCAAGAAGAGGAGCTTTTAGCACTAGTTGGAGAATTGGTAATGTTACTCCTCTATGTAAATGTGTTTGTGGTAGCTCAAGTCCCACTGATTACCGCCCAATTTCCATAACTCCCATATTATCTAA
The DNA here is from genome assembly GCF_036898095.1 of Palaemon carinicauda. NCBI lineage: Eukaryota > Metazoa > Arthropoda > Malacostraca > Decapoda > Palaemonidae > Palaemon > Palaemon carinicauda. The sequence continues at coordinate 16,183,856 of NC_090745.1, forward strand.
AGTTTTTGAACGTCTTCTGGCAAAACGTCTTAATAGGTTTGCTGAAGGTAATCATCTACTCCCTAGTTTGCAATTTGGTTTTCGTAAAGGCCTTGGAGCATGTGATGCCCTTCTTACAATCTCCAATGCTGTACAGAAATCCCTTGATTGTGGTCGGGAAGTTCGTATGATTGGCCTTGATTTTAGTGCTGCCTTTGACCGTGTTAATCATGAGGCCCTTGTTTTCAAACTGAAACAGTTGGGAGTGGGTGGGTTGTTTCTTAGCATTATTATTGATTTTTTAAGTAATAGATCTCAAAGAGTTGTTGTTGATGGGCACCATAGTGATTATAGGAATGTGATATCCGGTGTTCCACAGGGTAGTGTTCTTGGCCCATTACTTTTTATACTATATACACATGACATGTGGTTTGGCCTAGAAAACAAGCTTGTTGCATATGCAGATGATGCAACTCTCTTTGCATCAATTCCATCCCCTGAATGTAGATCTGGGGTTGGTGAATCCCTTAATAGAGATTTAGCTAGAATTAGTGCATGGTGCAAATTATGGGGTATGAAGTTGAATCCTAACAAAACTCAAAGTATGATTGTAAGTAGGTCAAGGACGGTGGCTCCTCAACATCCGGATCTCAGTATTGATAATGTTTCTTTAAATATGTATGACTCTTTCAAAATTTTAGGTGTGATTCTCGACAGTAAATTTACTTTTGAGAAACATATAAGGTCTCTGTCTTCTTCAATTGCACAAAAAATAGGCTTATTGAGAAAGTCTTTCAAGATTTTCGGTGATCAATCTATTCTGAAGAAGTGTTTTAATTCTTTCATTCTACCTTGTTTTGAGTATTGTTCTCCTGTTTGGTCTTCAGCTGCTGATTCTCATCTTAATTTGTTGGACAGAAACTTACGGTCTATTAAATTTCTTATTCCTGATCTAGATATTAATCTCTGGCACCGTCGTTCAATTAGTTCATTATGCATGTTGCATAAGATTTTTCATAACTCTGACCATCCTTTACATTCAGATCTCCCTGGACAATTCTATCCTGTTCGTAATACTAGGCAGGCAGTTAATTCTAATAGCCAGGCCTTCTCCATCACGAGACTCAATACTACGCAGTACTCTAGAAGTTTTATTCCAGCTGTTACCAAGTTGTGGAATGATCTTCCTAATCGGGTGGTTGAATCAGTAGAACTTCAAAAGTTCAAAGTTGGAGCAAATGCTTTTTTGTTGACCAGGCGGACATGAGTCTTTTTATAGTTTATTTATGACATATTTGTTTTTGATGCTGTTAATAGTTTATATATGACATGTCTGTTTTGACGTTACTGTTTTTAGAATGATTTATTGTTAATTTGTTCTCTTCATTTATTTATTTCCTTATTTCCTTTCCTCACTGGGCTATTTTTCCCTGTTGGAGCCCCTGGGCTTATAGCATCTTGCTTTTCCAACTAGGGTTGTAGCTTGGATAGTAATAATAATAATAATAATAATAATCAGTGAAGGTGTATTGTTACCTGTATGTACACCTAAATTAAGGATTGATACCCTGAAAAAAAGGTTACAGTTAATTAACAAAAAAGTTGAAACTTACCTTTTGATTGAGACTATGTCCAATAGCGAAGTCGCGGCAGAGGAGGATGGCATAAGGCAGAAAACGTAACAAGTGACAGACTACGTACAGTAATTTACACACTTAACACATTAACACTTAAACTTTACGAAATAAAAAAATGGCAGAAATAATTAACACTTAACATTACGTATGGAAAACTATAAAATGAAAGAAAAAATTACTTTAACACTTAACGGTAAAATAAAACTTAAAATTGAATTTTTTTTTTGGCTTTTTTATAACTTTACATTTTTCATATTTTCTAAATTTCTTCTACTTCTTCATCACTTCCTTTTTTCTGTTTCTTTTCTTTACTTTCACCTTCTACTTCATCACTTCCTCTTTTCTGTTTCTTTTCTTCACTTTCACCTTCGTCTTTGCCTACTAATACTGCTGGCCTCTTTAATAAGAAACTATCCATGGAAGCTTGTTTCTGCCTACTTTTCAACACATTTCTAAAATGCGTTAGGCAAACGTCATTGCAGTGTTGAAGCGCACAGTTGGTATAAACTTTTTCTGGATGTTCCTTTTCGACGTAGTCTGCCACTTTATGGAAACATGCGAGAATTTCCTTAATGTCTGACGTTTTCAAAGGTGTAACATCCTCCTCATCACCGCTAGAGAACTGCTCTTGAACAACACTCATTTGCATCGTCTCCAACTCCTTCAGGTCGTCCGTCGTCAACTCCTCGTGGTGCTCCTCGATAAGTTCATCTATATCCTCTGCGCTAACTTCCAGCCCCATGGACGTACCAAGATGTACGATGTCAGCCACCTCAGACTGCTGAATGGGTTGAGGATCGTCAACGATCTCGGCTTCGCCTCCAGAGACAACATCAGGCCACAGCTTCCTCCAAGATGAGTTCAGGGTACGCCTCGAAACTTCCTGCCAAGCGAGATCGATGAGTTTGAAGCATATCACAATATTAAAATGATCTTTCCAGAATTCACGCAGAGTGAGGTTTGTACTTTCTGTGATTTGGAAACATCTCTGGAAGAGATGCTTCGTGTACAATTTTTTGAAATTAGAAATAACTTGCTGGTCCATGGGCTGGAGGAGAGGGGTGGTGTTGGCGGTAGATACAGGACCTTTATGAAGGAATACTCGGCCAGAAGATATTCCTCGAGGCCAGGAGGGTGAGCTGGAGCATTGTCCAATACCAGCAGACATTTCATAGGGAGGCGCTTTTCTTCCAAATATTTTCGGACAGTCTGACCGAAGCAGACATTCACCCAATCAATGAAAAGTTGCCTCGTTACCCAGGCTTTAGCATTCGCCTTCCACATCACGGGAAGGTTCTCCTTGATGTCTTTGTGGGCTTTGAAGGCTCGGGAATTTTCAGAATGGAACACCAGCAGGGGCTTTATCTTGCAGTCCCCACTGGCGTTTGCGCAAAAAGCAAGGGTAAGCCTGTCCTTCATAGGCTTATGTCCGGGTAGCCTCTTCTCCTCCGCCGTGATGAACGTCCGATGAGGCATTTTCTTCCAGAAAAGCCCAGTTTCGTCGCAATTGAAAACTTGCTGCGAACTGTAGCCTTCCTGCAGAGTCAACTCTTCAAACGTTTTAACAAAGGCTTCGGCGGCCTTCGTGTCCGAGCTGGCTGCATCCCCATGCCGTACCACTGAATGAATACCAGTCCTTCTCTTGAATTTCTCGAACCACCCCCGAGAAGCCTTGAACTCTGGGGGTTCCTGCTGAGATGTTCCTTCTCCTGCCCCTTCTTCGGCCTGAGAACGCACAATATCACCGAAAATGGCGGAGGCCTTCTGGCAAATTGTAGTCTCAGTGATGGTGTCTCCTGAGATCTCTTTGTCTTTGATCCACACAAGAAGCAGTCTCTCCATCTCGTCATGCACGTGGGTTCTCTAGTTGGAGAAAATAGTGACGCCCTTAGAAGGTGTCGCTGCTTTGATGGCCGCCTTCTGCTTCAGGATGGTGCCTATCGTAGACGGATTCCGGCCATACTCCGTGGCGATTACACTTAAACGCATGCCAGACTCGTACTTTTTCACGATTTCGAGTTTCGTCTCCATCGAGAGTATCGTCTTCTTCTTCTTTCCTTCGGCAACATTCTTGGGACCCATGGCTACAGTATTAAGCTCAATAATACACTACGTACGTTATATACTATGTAGTAAACACTAATAAAGTACAGTACACAGTAAAGAATGTTTAATAACGATAACACGTGGCGTACGAATGTACAGTATTTAACACTTCGTCAAACAAGCGAAAGCACACGAAGTCAATGTTAACGATATCGCAGTCGGAACGAAAAGAGAGAGAGAGAGAGAGATGAACGCCCGTGCATAAGCAAAGTGGGATAGTTGCCGACCAATAGGAAAGCAGGATCTTATGGCGGCAGCTAGCATCTGAGTAGGGAGATAATCAATGGGTGAGCGGGAGGCTGTAAGTGAGTTTACCCAAGTTCAAAGTCTGGCGGCGCACGCTTTTTAAAATTACTCTCAGCGACGAGTTGGGATCTCATAAGCTTTTCGTATCCTGAAAATTTTTTCGTATACTGGGGCATAAAAATCTTCGTATCGCTTTTCGTACCCTGAATTTTTCGTAAGCAGAAACTTTCGTATCCAGAGGTATCACTGTATTAGGGTAAACACTCTGGTGAAACCCTGTGGTGCTGTGGAGAGACTGAAACACAGCACCTTGAACTGGTACTCCTTGTTGTCTAAGCTGAATCCTAAGTACTTCCTTGAAGACGGATGGACTGGGATCTGGAAATACGCGTCCTTCAGATCCAGTATACACAAGAAGTCTTGCGGTTTACTGCAAGACTGACTGTGTCTGCGGTCTCCATGCTGACCAGAGTTTGCTTTAATCTGGGCCTCTTCCCACAGAGTGCCTCTTCCCATAGAGTTCGCCCCCTGGCTGATCCCATGGCAAGGGTGCTAAATGACACCGGATTCATCCTCAGGGGAGGTAGAGGTGTTGTGAACAGGACACGATATCCCTGACTGATTACGGAAATTGCCCAGGAAACGGCCCTGAGTTGCCGCAACCTGTCTGTGCAACCTTGTAGGTATCCCGTCACTAGCGGACATGCAGGGGAACTGGCAATCCTAGCGTTTGCGGCCTCGGCTGCTCCTTCTAGGATACTTCCCTCCCCTGGCGGACTAATTGCCTTTCTTGTCCTTGACTGGAAAGGGCTTAGACCTCACTGTCTTAGCTGCCGTTGTTTTGGTGGGACGTGGTTGCTGAGGTGCTGTAGGTTTATAGGGCTTGAATCCAAGTTCCCCGTAGGAAAGGAGGAACAGCGAAGATAATAGATGAATGAAGAAAGTCCAGCGATGACGATTCCCCACGGCGGCCGAGTTAACGGAAAAGCCGAAGGAAAAACTGATGGACCAAGAGGGAGAGGCTGTACCACATGACGTGGAACTGTGGTGGCCTTGCACTACGCAGATGTCGTTGTCATGCATTACACACACAGCACAAACACTGAAAAGAAAACTTACTACATTTCTATATACAAATATACTGTATACATAAACATAAAGAATGTTTATATATATATACAGTGGAACCTCTACACACGAACGTATCTACATCCGAATTTTCCAACATCCGAAGTAAAATTCGAGCAAATTTTTGACTCTACACCCGAATTTTATTTCGACACACGAAGTAGCAATTTTCGTCGTACCGGTTGTATCCGAATTTTTCGACACGCGAAGTACAATTCGAACACGTTCCTACTCTACACCCGAATTTTTTTTTCGACACCCGAAGTAAACAATACTCGTATGCGTAGTCGGTGCTCATAGCGCCTGATGTGTTTTTTATTTCCGCCAATAGAAGGCAGCACTTCAACCTCGGAGGGACCCTCAATTAGCGTGGCTCTGGTCAGTCCTCTGTTCTCGTTGGCTTTATGTGGTTGTGCCCTGTGCGTTCTGCTAATAATTGTGTTTTAATCGTGATTTTTTACATTCATCCTTTTACGGTATTTTACGAAAATCATGGGTTCTAAAAGGCTTAGTTTCGCAAGTGGTAGTGGTAGTGGTGAGAAAAGGAATAAGGGAATGCTTTCTTTAGAAGTAAAGCAAGGAATTATTGAAAAGCATGAGCGTGGCGTCCGTATGAGTGAACTTGCAATAAGTTCCGCGCAAATAAAAGAGGTGTTAGGAAAATATCAAGACGTGGTCGACTTCATCGACAAATACCATCCAAAGAAATTGCAGGTTTGTCGTGTAGCTGCGCAGTTTGATGATGTTTCCCTAACTTATTTTCGAAACATTCTGAAAAGCTGTACCAAGCAACTTTCTATCGATAGCTTCTTTAAAAAAACTACGAAGCGAACTCGTGATGAAGAGGAAGGAAGTGGTTCAAAGAAAACAGCAAAGAGTGAAGAGAAAAAAATTCAATCAATTTTAAGTGTAGAGAGTGAAAGTGATTAAAATTAATCATCAAAAAGAAAAAAAGAAAATGTAAAAAAAAAATATAAATTATAAAAAAAAAAGCTAAGTTATGTTAAAGTTCACTTAGTGTAAGTTAGAATAAGTTACGGTAGTGTACGTTTATCGTAGTTAACCTCTCTACCTCCTCGCCGCCCGTCCGTCTCCTCTCTGCATAGCAAGACTAACAACACCTGCGCTGGAGTTTCTAAGGTAAAGTGACGCTAAAAACCCGTTTCTTATTTATCATTTTTTGCTAATTCTTCTTATTTACATGTCTATTCTTCTTATTTACATGTCTATTATCTAATTTAGTGTTCATTATTCTCATGGGAAAATTATGTGTAGTAGTTTATTAAGAAGTTATCATAGGTTTTTGGGCTCAACCACGGATTAATCCTATTTCAATGTATTCTTATGGGAAAATTCGTTTCGACATCCGATCAATTTCTACATCCGAAGTTGGTTCTGGAACGGATTAAATTCGTATGTAGAGGTTCCACTGTATTACAAGTATAAGAAAAAGTAAGTAAAAACACAAAAAGCATTAATGGCTGTCGAAGAGGCGAGGGTGAAAGCAGACACGTCCGATCACCACCCGAGCCAAAGTAAAAGTGAGCTCACCACACAGGTGTGTGAGAGGGGGGGGGGTAGCAAGCTACCCCTCCCTACCCCCCGCTAACTAGCGATGGGGGTAGTAAACCCTCGTTAAAATTCTAATGGCTCGTCATTTCAGCTACGCCGAAAGTAATACCCATATTAAATAGCGTGGTTTGTATTTCAGTTACGAACAACTGGGAAAAACACCTGGTCATAAACGCTACGTGTAAAGGAATGACAAAGGCGCGCTCCGGCGGCGTCATCCAAGATAGCGGCCAACATGGCGACCGGATGTTGACGTCGGCGAGTACAAAAACCGTAACGGAGGAGGAGAACTTTGTAACGGCTCCTCCCATAACTTGCCACTATTCCCCCTCGAAGCGTAAACGCTATGTGGGGTGCAGATAGCTATGTAGCGTGTCAAGCATACATCTCCTGTAATTATACGATATCCTAAAGGGAAACCTTATGGGTACTCGCGCCAGAAGTTAGAATTCTGTGAAACCTTTAGTTTAATTCTCGGAAAATATCTACTGTAGTCATATGCACCCTTAGGAAGCTACTGAAGGAACCTTCCATCAGGACGACATGGCTTGAGCCCAAAAATACAAATTATCTCTGAATTTGTCACTTATTCCCATACTAACAAACCTTCCATTATCTATTTGGATGACTCACTCTTAGGTGGGTGGAAGACCTAAGTATAGCATGGACATTGACCCAGTTTTACCTAGTATAGTATAGACTGTGGTCTAGGGAAAACTTTAACACCTCGCTAAAATATACAAAGTGAGTATAATAGCGGCCTGTCTAATGCAGTGTACGTAATAGATTTTGTTGTCTTGTATAAACACCTTCTGAGTTTATATAGGAAAATCAAGACGTTTTCCAGTGCTTACCTCGCAGAAAGCAATGGGGACGTGACAGTACACTGTATAAATTTATAACTTATACTAGGCTACACAAGGAAAGTGATAATTACCTGCAGAGGTTGAAGCCAACTTGCAGAGGGATCCATGGTGCTGTACCCCAAGGAAGGGGAAGATGAATAAAGGAAAAGTCAGCCATACCCTAATTCATCCCGGTCTTAACCCGGGTAACCAATGCCCTGAACCAACTACAGGACAGATAGTGAACATATCGAGTCTCCTGTGGATCACGTCGTTTAAGTAATGGGCAGTGAAAGTAGTTTGCCTCTTCCACAGGCCCACTTGTAGTACCTGCAACACGGAGAAGTTGCATTTGAATGCCAAGGAAGTGCTAATTCCCCTGACATCATGGGCTCTAAGTTGGTGAGCCGGAGGAGGCCTGAGCTAACAAACAAGAGGCGTTAGTCGGGGCCGTGTTGCTGCGGTGCGTTTAAGATAGTATCTCAAACTCCTCACTGGGCATAGTAATAACAGATCTGGGTCATTGGTTACAGAACAGAGACTTGGAATCTGAAAGGGCCCAAATCTATGGTCCAGTACCTCCGAATTTTGAGTCTTAGCAATGAACTCAGGGACGGAGCCGAGTGTCAATTCCCCCCAATCCCCTTGAATAGGCGATGTCATACCACAGGCCATGAAGTTCATTGACTCTTTGCCAAGGCTAAAGCGAGCAGGAATGCCGTGTTCAAAGTGAGGTTTCAGGCAGTTGCATGGCGTTATGGTTCATAGGGAGGTCCTTTTAAGGATCTTAAGACACGAACCACGTTCCAAGGAGGAGGCCTAATCTCTAACTGAGGGCAAGTGATCTGGCAAGTGATCTCATAACTCTGTATGAGTAAAGAAAGCTCCAACGAAGAGGAAATGTTGACTCCTTTCAGCTTAAAAGCGAGGCTTAAGGCCGAGCAATAGCCTTTTACCGCCAAGACAGAAAGAAGCTTTTCCTCCCTAAGGTATACAAAGAACTTTGCTATTACTGGAACAGTGGCATCAAGTGGAGAGATATTCTTTCCACGACACCAACCACACAAGACTCTCCATTTAGCCTGGTAGACTGAGGCAGAGGACTTACGCAAGTAACTGGACATTCTCTCAGCAACTCGTGAAAAGCCTTTCTGAGAGAGGAGACACAGGATAGTCTCCAGGCGTGAAGTCGAAGCGGTTCTGTGAAAAATGTTCGCATAAGGTTGTTTGAGAAGATCTTGTCGAGGAGGAAGCTCTCGCGGTAGATCTACTAGAAGTTACAGGAGGTCCGGAAACCACTCTGCATGATGCCATAGTGAAACTACAAGGGTCATCATTAGATCTTTGGATGCTCTAGTCATGTTCTGCAGTCTTCTCATCAGACGTAACAGGGGAAAGGTGCACATATTGATGTTATCCCACTGTAGTTGAAATGCATCCTGCCATAGAGCCTCAGGGTTCAGGACTGGAGAACAGTACAGCGCAAGCTTGCTGTTCAGAGATGTTGCAAACCAATCTACAGTTAGGGGACCTCACAAAGTCAGGACTTTGTTGGCTATCTGACGATTTAAAGACCATTCGGAGCCTACTATCTGAGTCGCTCTGCTCAGATTGTCCGCAAGCACATTTCTCTTGCCGGGAATGAAGCAAGCTGATAAAGACACTGAATATTCCCCACAAATCCAGGACTTTGTTAGCTATCTGACGATTTAAAGACCATTCGGAGCCTACTATCTGAGTCGGTCTGCTCAGGTTGTCCGCGAGCTCATTCCTCTTGGTGGGAATGAAGCAAGCTGATAGAGACACCGAATGTTTTCCTGACCCTCTGAGGATCTTACTGCGAGATGGAATAGAGGCTGCGAAAAGGTACAGTACCGCCCTGTTTGTTTATGTAGGGCCACTACTGTGGTGTTGTCGCTCATCAACACCGCAGAGAGACCTGCCAGCAACTGTTGGAACTGATGAAGGACTAGGTAGGGTGCTCTCAGCTACGGAAGATTTATGTGCTGGTACCTTTCCGACTCTGACCAAAGGCTGTAGATCGTATGGTGCAGCAGGTGAGTGCTCCCACCCTTCTTTTTGATGCCTCTGTGAAGACCATCAAATCCGGAGGGGGGGACAAGAAGATTCTGGCTGCGACGAAGGGTTTTGTCTGCCATCTACCAATTCAAATCCGTCACCTGGTCATGAGTTATAGGAACTTGAGTGTCAGGTGGATCGGAGTGCTGGTTCCACACAGACATCAGCTGCCATTGCAGGGATCTTACCCTGAGGCAGCTGTTTGGAACTAGAAGGATGAGAAAGGTTAGATGACCTAGCAGACTCAACCAACGAGACGCCAGAAGGACTTTTTTTCTGAGGAAGGGTGCAGCCACTTCTCTCAGTCTGTGTACTCTTTCGTCTGATGGGAAGACTTTCTCTTGGATGGTATCTATTATCATACCGAGGTATACCAGCCTTTGGGAAGGTTGCAGTATCTCGTGATTTATCAGGATCCCCAGATCTTGACAAAACTAGAGAACTAGAGAAGCATGTTTTGGTGACGAAGAAGGGTCGTCTCCGAGTCTGCCAGTATTAGCCAGTCATCCAGATATCAGGGGAGACAGATGCTGTTCCTGTGAGCCCAAGATGAAACTCGGGCGATACCTGAGGAGCCGTTGTAAGATGGAAGCATAGAACCTTGAACTGGTACATCCTTTCCTCTTGTATGAACCTTAGATATGACAAATTCGGAGATAATTTGTATTTTTCCTAACCATACAAACCTTAGCTATTTACATTGGGTTTACCTTTCGGTGTAGCTGAAATGGCGAGCCATTAGAATTTAACGAGGGTGTATTACCCCCGCGCTAGTTAGCAGGGGGGTAGGGGAGTGGTAGCTAGCTACCCCTCCGCCCCTCACACACCGGTGAACTGCTTCACTTCACTTAGAGGTAGGACTTGTCTTGGGGGACAGGGCTGGCGGGTAAATATGTGTAAATAGCTAAGGTTTGTATGGTTAGGAAAAATACAAATTATCTCCGAATTTGTCATTTGTTCCGTAACCGAAATACAAACCACGCTATTTACATTGGGTGACTTACCCCTTAGGAAGGGTGGAAAGTCCCCAGCCATACTGGCTTTGGCTTTACCCGGGGACTCAGAATCCGAGTGAGTCGCCCTCGAGAAAAGGAGTCCCTGCACCTCACAAGTTCCTTGCTCCGCAAGGAAACGTGTGGCCTACATAAGCTTGTGTGTGAAGGAATAAAGTTGACCTGGAGTTCCAGAAGGAACTCTGGGTTAGGATGTTCCCAATACCACCTCGTCAGGGGATGGGGGACGCGACAGTATTGACTCAATACTCGGAACACAAGGAAGCATGGTTTACCTGCAGAGGTTTGAGGTCAGCTATGCAGAGACCAGGATGCTGCTTCCCCAGAAGAGGGGACGATGAAGAAAGAAGTAAGAGCCAGACTTACTTCTTTCGTTCATGCAGACTAAAACCTGATAACAATGCCCTCAACCTTCTGCTACCTGTCCAAAAAGGAGCCTGAGGTTAGACCAGCTGTTGTGTAGCCACCACAGAGCGATAGAAACGTATCGATACTCCTGTGGGTCATGTCCTGCAGGAAGCGGGCTGCGAAGGTCATTAGACGCTTCCAGACTCCAGCTTGTAGCACCTGCGTCACAGAGTAGTACTACTCGAAGGCGAGGGACGTTGCGATGTATCCGACATCGTGCTGTAGGGCGACGTGACGGGGGAGGGTCTGGATTCAGGTCGGGATGAATGTCCTTGAGTCCGAGCTGAAGAGGTATACTGGTGACTCTCCCCTGTGTCCTTCCTGTGCTCCCAACCCGGCTGCACGTGAGGACAAACTGCAGCTGATCCCAAAGATAACCACTCGATTCCTTTACTGGCAAGAAGGAGAAGGTTTGGGTCATCTGATACAGAATGGTGACTCGAAATCTTGAAGGAGTTGGACCGAAGGGCCGGGACCCCAAGATTCTGAGTCTAGCAAACAACTCAGGAGCGAACCTGAATGTTGCCTTCCCCTATTCCTTAGAAAGGGTGGAGTCGTACGAGACCAAGAAGATTGCTCACACACTGGCCGAGGCCAGAGTGAGCAGGAGCACCGTCCCCCAAGACGGAATACGATCAGAGGCCTGACGTAATGGTTCTTGAGAAGATCTCTTAAGGGACTAAAAAGTCCGAACCATGCTCCATGGAGGAGGTCTCACTCCGACTGAGGGCAGGGACGTTCGCAGCTTCGCATGAGCAAAGAAAGGTCCAGCGGGAAGGAAAAAGTCTATTCCTTTCAGCCTGAAGGCCAGGGAAAGGCTGAGCGACAGGCTTCACTGCCGAGAGCGGAAAGGAGTTTCCTCTCGCCGAAAAGCAATATGTCCGTTATTGCTGGAGACGAGGCCTCAAGGGAAGAGGTATCTCTCCCACGACACCAACCACAGAAGACTCTCCACTTCGCCTGGTAGACCACTGCGGATGACTATCGCAGGTGACGCGACCTCCGCTCCGCGACTGTAGCGGGTTGTCTCTTTTTGAGGAGGCAGCGTAGTGTCTCCAGGCATGAAGCCGAAGCGATGCTACGGCTCGTGAAAGATGTTGTGGTGTGGTTGTTTAAGTAGCCTGTGCCGTGGGAGAAGCTCTCCCGGGAGTTCCGTCAGGGGAAACAGAGGGTCCGGAAACCGATCCGCGAATAGTCACAGTGGATCTCTCAGGGCCATCGAAAGGTTGACAGACAACCTGGTTTTGTTGAGACCCAATCTCAACAGACAACAATGGTGGGAAGACGCAGGAAAGCATCTTGCCAAAGAGTCTTGGGGTCTGAGACTGGGGGGAAGAACAGCGGAAGCTTGAAGTTCAAGGCTGTCGCAATCAGGTCCCCCAGGCCAGGACTTGCTGGTTACTAAAGGCCAAAGACCCCCAGGTACCCTCTATCTGCGAGGCTCTGCTCAGATAGTCGGAGAGAACATTCCTCTGCCCGGAATGAGCGAGCCGATAGTGGTATGGAGAGGACCTCGGATCATCTCAGTATCTCTACTGCAAGAAGCGAAGGTATGAAAATGCGTCCCTTGCTGATTGGAATACGCCAGTACCATGAAGTCGTCGCGCACGGAGCGACTCGGCAGGAACTGTAGGATCTGTAGAGGGGCCAGACTACGGCCCCTAAGCCTGCCTAAATGATGGAGAGGTATCCTTCAGATCCTGACCATAGGCCTGAACCAGAACATGCCCCCCCGCCCCCCCCTTTCCTTTGACGAGTCCGAGAACAGCATCAAAATGTGGGGAAAGGACGAGAATATCCACTCCCATCAAGAGGTTCCATAGGTCAACACCCATTGCAGGTCTAAACGTTCCGCTGGTCCCATAGGGGCCAGAAAGTCCAGTTAATCGTTGCTTTGATACCACCGGAACTTGGGCCGCCCCACAGGGAACTTATCCTGAGGCGACCATTCGGGATTTTAGACGGGTCAATGAGGAAAAGAGACCCAGGAAACGTTCCAAGGTAGGGCTGAAAGCTCTGCTTGACTGAGAACAGGTACTGCGACTCTCCTCAGCCTTGCCACAGTCAACTGAAGGGAAGGGTCGGAAAAGGAGGCAACAGCATCTGGCGTCCCCAGGCGGTCACCCATCCAAGAACTGACCAGACCCAACGTTGCTTAACTTCGCTGAACGGACGAGAAGCAGTGTTTCCAACGTGGTGAGGCCATGACTCAATATCATGGCTAGATACTCCAGATGTTGAGGCAGAAGTAGAGAAGGCTCCTAGCAAATTACCATGATCTCTCACTCATGGTAAGGACCCGGAAGCTTGTCCCGGCGTTGAAGAAGGTCGAACCCGAGCCTACCGGAGTTGACCAGACCTCCAAAAAGCGAAGGAGGCGGAAGCCTGCTCCTGAGCGGCCATGAGGAAAGCAGGGAGAGTTCTCTGGGGAAAAACCTGCGATGCTGCGGCGGGATCGCCACACAGCATCTTAAGTCTAGGCTGAATTCCAAGAGCTTCCTGGAAGATGGATGGAATGGAAACTGGAAGTACCCATCCTTCCGATCCAGGGCCTAAGGAGTCCTGCCGCCTCGTTACCAGTCTGATCGATTCTGCTGTTCCACGCTGGACGAAGTTTGTTCGAGAAACTTGATCAGAGCTGAGAGGTCGACGACGGAATTCCCGTCTCAGATGCTTTCCTACGAGAAAGGATCGACTGAAGAAGCCGGGGGGTGAAGCCGTCGACGACCCTATGGAGGACCTTCTCCTAAGGCATGGATCATTCTGCCCAAACGGGCAAAACTCTTGCCGACCCCATGGCATAGAGGTTCAGTGACACTGAATTCGCTGACAGAGACGGAGAGATGGTAAGAGCGAGGCACGATATCCTTGGCTGATCACGGAGATCGTGCAGGAATCGGCATCGGGACGCTGTTATCCGGATGAGTAACCTTAGGCATCCTCCCAGCGTGAGACCTGCAAGGGGGGGTTGCTAATCCTAGAGTTTGTGAACTCTGCCGCTCCCTCTAGGATTATGCCCCCCCAGGAGAGCCTCCCATGCTACCTATCCCTGACAGGAGGGGACAGCTATTGGACACCTTGTCTTAGCTGCCGTAGCTGGTCCGATAACTTAGGCCGACGAGGCTGAAAGAAGAGGCGCTGGAGGCCTGCAGGGTCTGGAAGAAAGCGCCTTGGAAGAGTGAAAACGGAAGTCAACTTCCTCCGCACAACCGCTGTCCATGTCTCTGTCCTTGGGCACAAACAAGCTCTTCCCAAGGATGGAAGAGTGTCTGAGCTTGTCGACATCCACGGATGAGACACCCGAGAGGAAGCCCTCGGTCACTGCGTCTAGATGGTCCAACATCGAGATTGCCTGCAAATTCGAAACTTGGCGACGAAACGCCAAGGTGCTTGAGCCCGAGAGGAGGAAAGTACCCATGATCTTCCTGGAGCTTCCTTGTACAAAACCTCGGGTCGCAACCGAGGAGGGAAAGGACCTGGTAAGCCCCTTCCATGAGACGGAGAAGAGGAAGGGCTAAACCAGTCACCCCTTGCCCGACGGAGAAATCTCGAACGGAAAGCTCCCTGGCAAGACCCTTCCAGGGAATGACGAGGAAGGGCTAACCCAGGTTCTGGAAAGAAGAATGTTGCTCAGACCTCCCTGAAGATTCTTCCTGCTCTTGCATGTGCCATGATCTGCGTTTACGGGATGAAGACCGTGTTCTGGAAATACGCTCCTAAAGACTCGCCAGGCTGGCCATGTTGCGAAACCCCGACGGGAATCGCGGTCGCAATCGCCCTGGCGCTCGCGCGATGGTAAATCAATGGTTTGCGCGTGGCCGAAACGTGGAAGCGCCCATGCGTGGGCACGCAGGAGCGCAGGCGAAAGTGCGTGAGGGAGCGCAGAAGGAGGGCGAGCGTGGTAGGAAGGGCGAGAGCTGGTGGTCGGAATCCGAAAGTTCACAGGCGAGCGATGACCCGCAGGCGAGCAATGGATACTGCAGGAATCGAGCCGACGTTCGCGCGATGGAACACCGTAGGCTCGCGCGATGGAACACCGTCGGTTCGCGCGATGGAACACAGTCGGTTCGCGCGATGGAACACTGTCGGTTCGTGCGACGGAACACTGTTGGTTCACGCGATGGAACACCGTTGGTCTGCGCGATGGAATACCGTTGGTTCGCGCGCGGGCGAACATTAAAGCGCATGTGCACGTAGGCGCACGGGCACGTGGGCGTGCGGTCGCGCGGGCACGTGGGCGTGTGGTCGAGCTGGCACGTGGGCGGGCGGGTGAGCGCAGGCGGTCGGGAGACCGATGGCGCGTAGGCGGGCGATGGCGCGTTGACGAGCGATGGCGTGTTGACGAGCGATGGCGCGTCTTGGCGAGCGATGGCCCGTAGGCGAGTGAAGGCGCGTTGACAAGCGATGGCGCGTCGGCAAGCGACGGCGCGTTGGCAAGCGGTGGAGCGTTAACAAAACGCTAGCGCGCAGGCGAAGAATCGCGCAGGCGAAGAATCGCGCAGGCGAAGAATCGCGCAGGCGAAGAATCGCGCAGGCGATCGCTAACGCGTAAGAGAATAGGGATGGTTAGCGCGCATCGCACTAAACAGAAGGCGTGCAGGTGCATCAGGAAGGTGAGCGCTGAAGCGAGCTGTCAATCAGGCGATCCTGGACGGTCAGGAAAAACCGTAGGCGCCCATTGGTGCGTGGGAGGAAAGGGCGCGCAGATGTGCGCTGGCGATTGAAGAAAGCTGGCACACAGAAGGACAGAAGTAAAGGTGAGCGCTGGCGAGCAGGAGGAAGATCTACGGCAAGACTCAGCTACCGGAGATCGTCCACAGCAGGCGAGCGCTAGATCGCTACTGATGGTGTCCAGGGGACCTGACACGCGTGGCAGATCGATGGTGATCGTTGGCGCGCAGGAGATCGCTGACGAGCAGGCGAACGTTGACCCGTCTGTGGTCACTGGCGAGCTGGTGATCGCTGGCGAGCTGGTGATCGCTGGCGAGCAGAAGGCAACGCGTGGAATCCTGTGCGTAGAAGAAGAGACCTTGTCCAAAACCTGAACCGAAGTTCTAGATTGCGCGGGCGAACGTGGGCGCACAGGGCGCGTATCAGGAACCAACAGGAACAGCAGAGACGATCATCAGGAGAGCGCTGACGAACAGGAGAGAGCTGACGAACAGGAGAGCGCTAGTGATCAGGAAAACGCTGATGAGCAGGAGAGCGCCTGTGCGCTAACACTGAGCAGGAGAGCGCCTGTGCGCTAACACTGAGCAGGAGAGCGCCTGTGCGCTAACACTGACCAGGAGAGAACACTGCAGAAGGGCGCGCAGGGGAACCTTGACACGCAAGGGAAGCACCCCTGTGGGAGGCAACCCTTTGCCCCGAAGGGACCGTTGTCCATCGGAAGACCGTTGTCCGTCGGAAGACGAGGTCAGACTGCTGTCCATCTGCACCAGGGGCGGATGATCAAGAAGGCGTTGGAGATCGATCCCCGGAGAGATCTAAAGAGGAAGGAGCTGCAGGCTGCATTATAGGGAGATGGGAGGCCCTTACGACGTAGCGGACGGTGAGCCTTACGGCGAAGGCGGCCAACAGCAACAACAGCAGAAGAGTCCTCCGAAGAGGAGTCTCTATGAGTGTACTCTCTCGCGAACGAAAGAGAAACACTTCGTAGAAGAGACGGGTCACCCAGTGACCTAAAAAGAGCAATCCTCCGAAGAGGGGCTCCTGCAGTTGCCCAGCCCCTTGAGCGTAACTGCAGGTGCGACCGCTCAGCACCAAGAGCATAGTCGCACGAAAAAAAGGCAAGAGAAGAATCCCCCAAAGGGGAAAAACTCAAGCCTGGACAGGAAAACTTCCCTCGGAAGGAAAGTTACCCACCCAAGGAGGCGAGCCTCCTGACTGTTCTAAAATGAACTGGAGAGCTGTCAATCGTCACGGGAGTACTTCCAGGAGACGGAGACACGCCCCTGACGAAGCTCTATAGGGGAGGCAGCAACAGCCGAATCCCCAGGCCTCAACAAGACAGCTCACTCCGTTGTCACATTACAGAAACGAACTAGATCGGTAACTGTGAAAAATAAAAACAAAAATCATTAGTTGACATTCATTCCCCCGGGAAGGCTCCGAAGAGGAATCCCGAGGGAAAGGAACACAAGAATTACACAACAGGCACGTGCCCCCACAACCACTTACACTCACAGAAGGAGAGCTGTAACCAACACAGAATTATAACAATTATAATTATGTAACTATGTAATTATGTAATTTAAAAATGAATGAACACTAAAGAAAGAACGAAAACCCCAAAAGGAATCGTTCTACAAAGCTGAAAAATCAACAAATACAATTAGATTCATAAACTAATGGAGACAAAACGTACGGCGTAGCAACCCGACCCACACGGGAAGGAAGCTACTCAGACGTAGGAAAAGTAACGTAGTAAAAGGGTGAACGACCTCAAAGAGAGAGAGAGAGAGAAAGACCGTAGTCAAACTCGATCACGACCCATGAAATTACACCATGGTGGCCTAACTGCCGAGGGCTCCACGGAGATATCGTACACTATACACACAAGCACAAACTCTGAAAAGGAAACTTACTGATTTCTATACTCAAATATATACATAAACACGAAAAAATGTTTACATAGATATTGATTAAAAGAAAGGTAAGTGATTAAGTAAAGACAAAACAAACAATGGCTGCCAAGCGAGGACAAAGACAGAGACGTCTGTCCACTGTCTGAGCCAAAAGTGAAGTGGAGCAGTTCACCGGTGTGTGAGGGGGGAGGGGTAGCTAGCTACCACTCCCCTACCCCCCTGCTAACTAGCGCGGGGGTAATACACCCTCGTTAAATTCTAATGGCTCGCCATTTCAGATACGCCGAAAGGTAAACCCAATGTAAATAGCGTGGTTTGTATTTCGGTTACGGAACAAACTTCCTTTAAGACGGATGGATTGGGATCTGGAAGTACGCGTCTTTTAGGTCCAGAGTGCACATGAAGTCCTGTGGTCTTACCGCTTGTCTGACTGTGTCTGCCATCTGCATGCTGAATGGAGTTCACTTGACAAACTTGTTCAGAGCTGAGAGGTCGATGACGGGTCTCCAGCCTCCAGACACCTTTTTCACATGAAAGTCGACTGAAAAAGCCTGGGGATTCGTCGAGGACCTCCTGGAGAGCGCCCTTCTTCAACAGGTCTGGACTTCTGCCCGGAGGGCTAGCCCCTTTGCTGATTCCATCGCAAAGGAGTCTATTGACACTGGATTCCTGGTCAGGAGAGGGAAAGATGTTGTGAACGGGACGCAATACCCTGAACAAATCACGGACATTGTCCAAGGTTCGGCTCCAAGTTGCTTCCACCTGTCCCAGCAACTTTGTAGGCATCCCCCCACTGGTGGATAAGCGGTGGGAATGCCTTTCCTAGCATTTGCGGCCTTGGCAGCTCCCTCTAGGAAACTTTCCTCCCCTGGAGAACTTAGTGCCTTTCCCGTCTTTGGTGGGAAAGGGCTCCTTAGACACCAGTGTCTTCGCTGCTGTCTTGTTCGTCAAGGTCTTAGCTGGACAGGACTGCTGAGAAGCTGGTGGTTTACAGGGCTTGGATGTCAAAGCTGTATGAAGGAGAGAGTCCAGGTGGGACTTCCTCCATCTCTCAGCAGCAAGTTCCACATCTTTTGGCTCAAAAAGAGAGGATCCCTCTGGAGAGGAGTTCCTGAGCCTAGCGATCTCGGCATTCGTGACCTGCTGATGGAATCTCTCAGACACAGCATTCCAACGTTTCAGGATGGTGTTCGCCCACAAGTTCGAGACTTGATTGGCGTGAAACTCGATGGTGCGAGTGCCTGAGAGAAAGAAAGTTTCCATAGCTTTCCTGTTCCTGGTGCGTTCCTTAGAGAAATCCTCGGTTTGCACCAGGATTCCCAGGGTCCCCAACCAAAGATCAAGCCACGAAGTAGCCTGCATGACATACTCTGTGACCTTTTCCTGGTTGAGGATCTCAGCTGCCGAGAAGGTGACCTGATGGTTGGATAGCCTCTCAAGAGAGACTCCCTTAGTGAGCTATTCCAGAGAGACGTGGAGTGAAAAAGCTGGACGAGGCTCATCCAAAACTTCAAAATACCTCTTCCGCTGGACACAAGGAGGTGGGAGAAGCTTGGCGGTAGAGCCGGAATGTTGAGAGGAGGAAAGCTCTAAGAGCTGTTGGGCGATCTTTGCCCAGGTACTTCTTAGCCCTTGAGACCAGGATAAGGCAGCACTGGTCTTATAGGGCTTCTGAGTGCCAAAGACACGATCTAAGACCAAGTCTTTGTCCTCTCATGGGAGTACCTCCAGGTCGGTAAACCCGTTGAGTACCCTGATGAGAGTCAGGACTTGCCAGAAGGCATGTTCTGACACTCTGCTCCCCCTCTGAAATGGGACTGGCAGCGAAGTCTCCGTCTTCCAACCCAAAGAGCTCCTCTTGAAGTGGGTCATGAACATCCCTGGAGTGACTGGTAGTTCCTGAAGGCCTGGAGGTCCTTGAAGAGGACTTTGGAAGTGTCTTGCAATCCTTTGATTCCTTCTGAAGAAGGAGATAAGACTCCAGCAACGAAGGCCAGAAGGAGTTGTCCTTCCTGACTTCTGCGGGTGGTGGAGAATTCCCTATGCGAGGAGAATTTTCCTCCGAAGGTGGAAGGGAGGAAATTTGAACCACACGTGACTTCCTCGGCAGATTTGAGGCAGGAGAGAATCCGGAGGGCAAGTTAGGAGAGACAGGCCTCAAAGGCCTAACAGGAATCAGTTTCACCCTAGGGGATGTTATTGTGTCTAAGACTCCTCTTTTTCTCTTCAAGGGCGAAGCACCCAAGGTTCTTTGCTGGAGATCTGCTGGACCGTTGGGTGTTGAGGTATCCGAAGGGTGGGATGATAACGCAGGCCAAAAGGCCTGTACAACTGCTCTGACCATGGCACTGAACCAAAGCTGTCTGCTGACGGTGGCACTGTCAGAGAGCTCCTGAAGAGAAAGGGATCAATGAGTCTCTGTGAGGAGTCTCGACTGATGGTTGATGCGTTGGGTCCACCTTTGAAGATGGAATCTTCGGAATCTTGAACCCTTCTTTGGAGCCTCTTCCTCCTTTTCCCGGCGGGCAATTTGCCTTTCTGCTCTTTTTTACTTTTGCGCAGGAGCGTGCTGGCGCGTTGACGAGAGCTGGAGAGCCAGAAAATGCTTATGCGCAGGAGAGCGCTGGAGCGCAGGAAAGTGCTGAGCAAAAGAGCACTGGCGAACCGAAGAGCGCTGGTGAGCAGGCGAATGCTGGTGTGCAAGCAGGCACACTGAGCTGGAAAGCGCTGACGAGTTGGCGAGCGGCGACAAGTTGGAGAGCGCTGACGCACAGGAGAGCGCTTGCAATATGGGGTGTGCTAATGCGCAGGATAGCGTTTGCGAGCTGAAGAGCGCTGATGAGTAGGAGAGCGCAGAAGAGCAGGAGAGCGCTGGAGTGCAGTAGAGCATTGTCACGCTGGTGAGCTGGTGAACGTAGATCAGCTGGCGAGCGTTAGCGATCTGGCAAATGCTGGTATTTTGAATGGTGAGAACAAGCTGGAGAGCGTCGGCAATCGGGAGATCGCTGAGGCATTTGAGAGTGGTGAAGGGCAGGAGAGCGATGAAGCGCAAGAGAGCACTGATGCATTGGAGAGTGTAGAAGCACAGGAGAGTGCTGACGCGCTGGAGAGCGTTGGGGTGCTGGAGAGCACTGACGAGATGTTGGTGAGCCCTGATGCACTGATGAGTGCTGGCGCCATCAAAAGGTCTGGAACGCTGTGAAGGAAGGAGCGAGACAGGAACGGTGAAAGCAGGTCAGGAACAGGGATGTGCCTTTTGGAAGGGGAACATCCACTGTGGGAGATCGCGAGGGATCCACAGAATAGTCCTAGACCGAAGTCCGAGGACTAGTGGCAGTGACGTCAGGAGAAGGTTCAGGAACGGGTGAAAATCGAGGGCTAGAAGACAACAGAAGAGGAGATTCCTCTGCGGGGGAAGGCTGCGAAGACGAGGCTGAAGAGCCAAAGAGATGCCTTTTCACTGATGGTAAAAGGAGATCCCTAGGGCGAAGCGAAGGGCAAGCTCTGCAAGATCGTTGACGCCCTCTGGGGGCCGGTGGATAAGCAAGCTGACCTATAGAAGCAGCACTCCTCCGCAATGGAGTCTCTATGAGTGAACTAATCCTCCGAGGAGAAACACTCGCATAAGAGACAGACGAAAGACTTTGTTTACCCCTCGAAGGATGATCAGGTACAGGGGAAGCGCAGTTGGCAGCAACAGCTGAAGAGTCTGAAGAGGCAGGCGCGTCGGCAGCAGCAGCAGAAGACACCTCAGACACCACTACGTCGACGAAGGCTGTACACTAGCGTCACGGATGATGAGCTGCAGCAAGGAGTCCTTGGAGGGCGGACCCGGAAGCCCCAACGGACGACCACACCTGAAAAAAAGAAGGAAGACACGTGGCCTCACACGGGGCCTACGCTATTACTCGACGGTCTCTCGGATGAGGCCAATCGAGTAAGAGCTTCGGAGGAAGGTCGGGAAGCGGAAGAAGAAGCTTTGGGTATTTTCCCTTTCAAAGAAATCTTCAAAGGAGAAATATCCCGCTTTGACTTCTTTTTCCGCCGGCGTCCAAACCTTTCTCACTGGGAGGCAGACCACTCCCGACACTCGCTACACTTCTTATCCCTATCACACTGTTAACCTCTGCTAGTGGGACAAAGGGTGTGACGATCGGTGTCCACGGCCGACATGAAGGTACTGCAGGGCTGGCCCTCAAGTCCAGGGCAGGTTTGCATGGTCAACAGAATTCAACAGACACACTAATAAAGAGAAAACACAAATAAAAAGATCCACAGTCGGAGAACCCCACAAAGTCAGGACTTTGTTGGCTACTAGATGATCCAAAGACAACTCGGTAATCACTATCTGAGATGCTCTGCTCAGATTGTCGGCAAGCATATTCCTTTTGCCCGGAATGAAGCGTGCCGATAGTGGTATCGAGTGGACTTCGGCCCCTCTCAGTATCTCTACTGCTAGATGGGATAGTTGCTGTGAAAAAGTACCTCCTTGTTTGTTAATGTAGGCCACTACTGTACTGTGGTGTCGCTCATCACCACCACAGAGTGACTTGCCAGGTACTGTTGGAACTGTTGAAGGGCCAGAAAGAGAGATTTATATGGAGGTATTTTTCTGACTCTGATCACAGGCCTGAGGTCGAGTGGTACAGCACGTGGGCCCCACACACTTTTTTTGAAGCGTCCGAAAACAGCATCAAATCCGGGGGGAGGACGAGAAGATCCACTCCTTTTCGTAGGTTCTCGTCTGCCACCCACCACTGGAGATCCATCAGTTCCGCAGGTTCCATGGGGATCTGGATTTCCGGGGAATCGTACACTTGATTCCACCGGGACTTGAGTCGCCACTGGAGGGATCTCATCCTGATGCGACCGTTGGGAACTAGACGAGCCAGCGATGAAAGGTGACCGAGGAGACGTAATCACGATTGGGCTGGAAGTTCTTCTCGTCTGAGAAAAGGCCTTGCGACCTTCCTAAGCCTTGCTATCCTGTCATCTGATGGGAAGGCTTTGTGGAGATTGGTGACTATAATCATGCCTAGGTATACAGTGATACCTCTACATACGATCTTAATTCGTTCCAGAAACTGCTTCGTATGTTAAAACAATCGTATGTTGGAGCAAATATTCCCATAAGAATACACGGTAATTTGTTTAATTCGTTCCTCAGCCTAAAAACCCATAATAACTCCTTAATAAATTACTACACATAATTACACATAACATTAATAAAATTGAATAATACAGAAATATCTAAAAAAAAGAATAATAAAGAAATAAATAAAAAAGGGGTTTTTATTAACACTTTACCTTAGTGACAGGCCAGCGCAGGTGTAGAGACTGCTACGCAGGAGGAGACGGAAGATCAGCGAGGAGGTAGGGACGGTGACTACGATAACGTACGATAACTTACTCTCACTTACACTACGTGAACTTTAACTTGGCTTATTCTTTTTTTTCATTTTTATAATTCTATTATTTTTTTACATTTTTTTTCTTTTCTTATTTTTAATTTTCATCACTTTCACTCGATTCGGTCTTCCTTTTCTTTGCTCCACTTTCTTTCTTTTCATCATGATCACAAGACTGTTTTGTAGATTTTTTAAAGAAACTATCGAGAGAGAGTTGCTTGGTACAGCTTTTGAGGATTTTTCTGAAATGAGTTAAGCAAACATCATCGAACTGCGCAACTACACGGCAAACCTGAAGTTTCTGTGGGTGATGCTTGTCGATGAAATCAACCACGTGTTGATGATATGCCAACATCTGTCTTATTTCAGCCGTACCTAAGATTTGGCCTACCTCCTCAGTCTCCTCCGACTCACTCAACTGCGCTTGGAACTCATCATTCTGCATGGCTTACAGCTCCTTGACTTCCTCGGTGGTGAGCTCCTCATGATGCTCATTGACGAGTTCGGTGATGTCATCTTCATCCACCTCCAGACCCTTGGACTTGCCAAGGGATACAATCTCTTCGACGTCTTCCTCGGCAGCAAGCACAGGTTCATTCTTGGGGCCAAAACCTTTGAAATCTCTGGGAGCAACAGCATCAGGCCAAAGCTTCTTCCAAGCTGAATTCAGGGTCTGACGAGTTACTCCTTCCCAAGCCTGATCTATGATCTTTAGGCAGTGCACGATATTAAAGTGGCTCCTCCAAACTTCACGCAAAGTTAAGTTGGTGCTTTGCGTGACATTAAAGCACTGCTTAAATAAGTTTTGGTGTACAGCTTCTTAAAATTAGAGATGACTTGCTGGTCCATGGGCTGGAGGATAGGGGTGGTATTCGGTAGAAGATACAACACTTTTATAAATTTGTATTCGTCGATGATATCATCTTCGAGTCCTGGGGGGTGAGCGGGTGCATTGTCCAAACAAAGCAAGCACTTCAAAGACCAATTCCTCTCCTGAAGGTACTTCTTGACAGCAGGGCCAAAAACTACGTTTACCTATTTCACAAAGATATGCCTAGTAACCCAAGCCTTAGAATTAGAAAGTCATAAAACATGTAGCAGGTCTTTATTAATTCTATGTGCTTTAAATGCCCTAGGGTTTTCAGAATGGTAAACTAATAAAGGCTTAATTTTGCAGTCCCCGCTGGCGTTGGCACAAAGCGCAAGAGTCAACCAATCCTTCATTGGCATATGTCCAGGCATTTTACTCTCTTCGGCGGTAATGTATGTTCGACTAGGCATCTTTTTCCAAAACAGACAGGTTTCATCACAGTTGAACACCTGTTGCTCTACGCAGCCTTCCTCCTCCATGATGCTTTCGAACTTTTTAACCCTGGAACGGTACGGTGGGTCGTCCGCGACCCCGAGCGTCAAAACAAAAGATGTTTTTCTCACGTGACTCACCCCCGTGACTGAATTTGTGGGTGATCGACCTGCAGTCGGTAACTCGCCTACACGCTCTAGTAGTGTCCAGACGTGCATCGCTGTAGCTGTACTCCTTCCCAGATTTCTGAGACGCGTCGGGGTCAAGCGCGACCGAGTTTACCCTTCTAAGGTAAGTTGCATAATTATCAAAGTTATTATGTATTATGAAATTGTCGTAGAATGGTGCAACTTGTATAGGTTATCAGTTGTGGAAAGTCTTGGTGGATGGTTTGGCTACCATGTGCATGATTTTTATTTTAGTTGAAATGCCGTTCATCACCACGAGGACCATTTTACCGCGAGTGCCCCTTTTTCAGTTTTTTTCATTTTTTGGCCAAGTCATTTTTCCGTAAGAAATTGCCAAATAGTGTCGCAAAACTTTTGCTTTTTTAGTGTTGGAAAGTGTGTCTAGATGATCTGGCTACCCATGCGTGACTTTGTTTTTGTCAGATACGCCGTAGATATTGGTATGTGGGGTATTTTCCTGCGGTTGCCAATTTCTGTTTTTTTTTCAATATTTGTAAAAATTTACTACATAGTAAGGAATTGCCATATAGTATTGATTTTTTTTCATGTTTATATGTTGGAAAGTGTGTCTTGATGGTAGGGCTACCACCTGCATGAATTTTTTTTTTATCTGAGATGCCGTATATTAGAATATTGGCCATTTTTCCGCGAGTGCCCCTTTTTATTTGTTTTGCATTTTTTTGCTTAGTCATGTTACCGTAAGAAATTAGCAAGTAGTGTCGCAAAACTTTTATTTTTTTAGCGTTGGAAAGTGTTTCTAGATGATCTGGCTACCCATGCCTATCTTTCTTTTTTAGCCAGATATGGCGTATATATAGGTATGTGTTCGATTTTCCTGCCATTACCACTTTTTCGTTTTTTCCCATTTCTTTCAAAATTACTACGTACTAAGGAACTATCACAGAGTAATGATTCATTTAGATGTTTATTTGTCGGAAAATGTGCCTTGATGGTTTGCCTGGCACGTGGCTGAAATTTTTTTTTTTCTGAAATGCCCACCATTAGCACGTTGCCATTTTTTCATCGAGTGCCCCTTTTTATTTGTTTTGCAGTTTTTGCTTAGTCATGTTACCGTAAGAAATTGGCAAATAGTGTCGCAAAACTTATATTTTTATAGTGTTGGAAAGTGTTTCTAGATGATCTGGCTACCCATGTTTATCTTTATTTTTAGCCAGATATGACGTATATATAGGTATGTGTTCGATTTTCCTGCCATTGCCACTTTTTCGTTTTTTCCCATTTCTTTCAAAATTACTACGTACTAAGGAACTATCACAGAGTAATGATTCATTTAGATGTTTATTTGTCGGAAAATTTTGTTTACTTCTTTTTTGATTGAATATCATCAAATATTTTTAGCTAAAATATTATATTGTTTTACAATTTTTTTTTTTCGATTTTATTTCCCTTCAAACATTTTTTTGGGGGTCAGAATTCTAATTTTATAGTCGTAAAATAATCGACAATCATCCAGCAACCCACCATACAATTTTTATGCATATCCAAGAATAATTAGATTAGTAAATAACACCTTGAAATTGACATACCCTTCCTACATTTCAGGTGGCAGATTAGGGAGTCTGAGTCAGTGTGGTTGGCGGCCATTTTGTGGACATATCCAAAGCGTAAGTTGCCCTATCTATATACAGTATATTCTTGTTCCCTATAGAATTTGTGATATTTTGGTATATTTTTACCTGCATAAATATCATATTATATATTAAATATATGTATTTTTTTTACGAAATTTCTAAGTACTCAAAAAATGACCTTTAGATATGGCCCCTGATATAAATGTAATTTACAAAATAATGAAGATTTTTTACATATTTCTATTTTAGGATAACATATGTTTATTCCCTAAAAAAATTAGCCACTTCCTATTTCATTTGGGTACCCAAAAAATTCATGAAATTTGGACAAATTTTTTTGGCCAAAAAAAGTTACCATTTTTTTCTCATTTCAAATCTTCACCTCCATGGGTCCGACTTCATCCAAAATACATCAAGATGTGTCCTAAACATTCAAGAATCAATTCCAAAAGGATTTGTATAATTTTTTTTTTATGAATTTTTATGTAAGGTCTTTTTTTTCTACTTAATTTTTTAAAATATTTATAATAAATAGTTTTTCTGCAGATGAGTAGTATTTATCTTTACAGTAGTTTTAAGCATTCATTGAATTTTTTTTTGGCAAAAAAAAAAGAGGAGGTTACAGTAAGCCCTCGCTACTTCGCGGTTCGACCATCGCGGATTCACCACTTCGCGGGTTTTTTTCATAACCCATATATAAAACATATCGCGGATTTTCCGGAAATTTCGAAAATACCGCAATATCTGAAGACCCCAAATACGATATTTCGTTACCTGTAATTCCATTAATACTGTAATTAGTAATATCTGCTCTTACTGATTGTTCATTGCAATACATATGACATATAATTCAGTACAGAAAGAAATAAAACACGAAAAGAGAATGTGATCATACGATAATTCAGTACTGTATACAGTACGTAGTAAAATTAAATCGAACATGAAACACAAATCAGATGCAGTCATACCATATTAGAATGGTGTAAGGCTGCTGATGGCTACTACTGTACTACAAATGTAATGGATGTGCATCTTTTCCATGAATCTTTTGTATGTATACGTACGTAGTACTGCATCCAATAATATTCTTTGTTGCAAAAATCACATCTTGAATAAGCGTACGAGAGAGAGAGAGAGAGAGAGAGAGAGAGAGAGAGAGAGAGAGAGAGAGAGAGAGAGAGAGAGAGAGAGAGAGAGAGAGAGAGATATCCTACAACAAAACAAGCGTAAAAAAGCGTACGTAAAGCTGTAGTATTATTATTATTATTATTATTATTATTATTGTTGTTGTTGTTGTTGTTGTTGTTGTTGTTGTTGTTGTTGTTGTCATTATTTATTATTATTATTATTATTACTGTATACGTAGGGCACCTTGTACTTTGAATTGG
Source organism: Palaemon carinicauda (assembly GCF_036898095.1). Classification (NCBI taxonomy): domain Eukaryota; kingdom Metazoa; phylum Arthropoda; class Malacostraca; order Decapoda; family Palaemonidae; genus Palaemon; species Palaemon carinicauda. Next base: position 16,211,335 of record NC_090745.1, read on the forward strand.
TAACCTACGTAGCATATAAGACGGATTGTGATTGGTTCAAGCGCTGATAGATGACGAATCAGAACCCAAGTTTTGTAATCTAGCCTGTGATTGGTGTTTTGCCCGCATCTCCAACTTCCAGCATCTTTTCGCGGTCACTTTCTCTCCCGCCGTATCGCTGTGTAGATGTTGTTAAGTTATTGTGAACTTTAATCTGTGCTGTGCGTGACTGTTTTAAGTTGAACTTTTTGTTGAACTTTCTGTTAAACCCTACTGTACAATACCTCCCAAGCGTTCTGCTTCTACTAAGGCTGGTAGTGAGCCTAACGACACCGAAAGATGATGACGATTGCTGAGAAGGTGACGCTTCTCAATATGTTAAAAGACGGTAGAAGTTACGCGGCCGCAGCCCGCCATTTTGGAGTCAACGAATCCACAGTTCGCTATATCAAGAAGGACGAGGCGAACATTAGAAAGACGGCTACCATCACCTTTAGCAGATCAGCGAAGCGAGTCGTTACCACGCGTAATAAAATGATCGTACGCATGGAAGGTGCTTTAGCAGTGTGGATTGCCGACTGCCGGAAGAAAAACATAGCCTTGGATACGAACACCATCCGAACCAAAGCTTTGAGCTTGTATGAGAATTTTGCGGCAAAGGAACCTCAAGACGACGATGGCGACCATGCTGAAGATGATGATGTAGATGAACTTCAACCAGGGACATCCACTGATTCTCAGCGTCAGAAACAACGTTTTTCCGCCAGCAAAGGATGGTTCGCGAAGTTTCAGAAACGCTTCGCCCTGAAAAGCGTTTCCCTGCATGGCGAGGCTGCTTCCGCTGACACTGCCGCTGCTGAAACTTACGTGAACGAGACGTTCAAGAATATTATCGCCGAAGGTGGATACAAGCCGGAACAAGAGTTTAATATGGATGAGACCGGCTTGTTTTGGAAGAGAATGCCGTCGTGAACTTTCCTGTTCAAAGAAGAAGCCAAAGCCTCTGGCTTTAAAGCATTCAAGGATCGCATTACCCTCATGATGTGTGGCAATGCTGCTGGATTTTTGCTAAAGTTGGGGCTTATTTACAAGTCCAAAAATCCTCGCGCTTTGAAAAATAAGAATAAGAATCTCCTTCCCGTGTACTGGATGCATAATCCAAAAGTAAGGATTACGAAGATGCTGACCTCCAACTGGTTCCACCAGTGTTTCATCCCGCAAGTCAGTCAATATCTCTTAGAGAAGGGCTTGCCATTCAAGATCCTTCTCCTTATGGATAACGCTGGTGGACATGCAACTGACCTGTCGCGTGAGGGCGTTCAGGTTGAGTTCCTGCCACCCAACACCACGTCATTAATTCAACCGATGGACCAGGGGGTTATCAGGGCGTTCAAGGCCCTCTACACGAAGAATACCTTGGCGGACCTCGTTGCGTGTGTGGATGCTGCCCAAGAAGATGAAGATGAAGATTTTAATTTGAAGGCGTACTGGCGGCAGTACACCATAGCCACGTGCCTGCAGAACATTCAGAAGGCACTGCAGGAAATGAAACCTGCAACCGTTAATGCGAGCTGGAAGAAGTTGTGGCCCCAGATTGTTTACGACGACGAGGGATTTACTCCGTCTGAAATACAACACTTTGCAATACGCAAATCTGTGCAGTTGGCTGCGATAATTGGAGGTGACGGGTTTGGCGACATGACGACTGAAGACGTCGACTTGTTGTTGGACTGCCATTCCCAGCCACTAACTGACGCAGACCTAGAAGACCTGACGAAATCGGCCAGTGAAGAAGAGAGCGAAACACAGGAAGAGACCCAAGAATATGTCGAAGAAACGGGCTTAACATTAGAACGGCTTGCCAAGGTCTGCAACCATATAAAGGAGGTGAAAGAAATGTTGCAAGAGTGGGACGAGGATATGGTTCGTTCTATGCAATTCTGCAACAAAATCGATGAAGACATGACTCCCTACAGGATGCTCTTAGAGTGAAAAAAGAAGCAGCGGCAGCAACTTCCGATCACAATGTTCTTCCAGCCTCGCAAAAAAGAGCCAGTTCCTCCTGCTACTACGCCTTCGGAAGAAAATGAAGAAGTTTCCCAGGAAGAAGTTGAAGAGGTGTCCCAGGAAAAGACACCTCCGTCTGAAGAGACGTAAAATACTATCATTGGCTGCACAGTAGAAGACATCAGCAGCTTCATCATCATCATTTCTACTGTGCAGCAAATTCATCGCCATCATCATTCAAGTTTTTCTTCAACTTCTTTCGTGGTGAGTACAGTAACAATCTTTATTTTTTACTTTAATATTCTAACATTTTAATATTTGTGCCTGTTTTAGTTTAGTATGCATTAAGTTAAAGGGAAGGTTTTAAAAGTCTGAAAAGTATACATGTTGTAACCTATCATATTTTTTTTTTTTAAATTTACATCTATGTGCGTAAAACAATCTCTCTCTCTCTCTCTCTCTCTCTCTCTCTCTCGTAAATTGTTTTCCTGCTTTGCTACGTACAGTATGTACTGTATAATTTTATATAGATACGGTAAATAATATTTGTAATAACATATTTTCTAAAAGCTTTTACTGTAATATCATTATTTATCACTTTCATCATGCGCGTTAAATGCCTTCTTTGTTTACTGAGCGTGGTTGTTTACTGAGCGTACTTTATGACGCCGTCGTTTCAGGCGGCGTCATAAAGAAAAACATTTCATTTGGAAGTCCTAAGAAAAATTAAGTAAAACATTTGTAATAACAAAATCAACATACTGTATAATCAATATAATCGATGCAAAAACTAACCTATACACAGATGTGTACACTAAATGCGTTTGTTTCTTCATTATGATCAGAGATAAAGGTAAACAAAACATTGGTTGCCATTTTTTATCGTGATTTTTGGCTTGTTTAGGAAACACATGATATAAAATCGCCTTTAATATTTGTGCCTGTTTTAGTTTAGGGTACTGTAGTACATGCATTAAGTGTTCTGTACATTAAAGGGTAGTTTGTTAACAGTACTACGTACAAGGGAAGGTTTTAAAAGTCTGAAGGACAGTCCCCAACTTACGAACACAATAGGGACCGAGAGTCTGTTCGTAAGTCGTATTGTTCGTAAGTCGTTAGTGTTAAATTTTGGTCTGGAGTAAGCATAACCTAACTCAGATGTCTACGATTTTCAGCAGTAGAAGTCAACAAATAGCCCCATTTCATATAAAATAGGTTATTACAAATATTTTACTTTATCATATTACAGTAGTCTGTATAATACTGTAAAGTTCAGTACAGTATGTTGTTTTATTATCCTGTACTGCACACTACATAATGGAAACTTGCACAAACAATCGGCCATACATATGCACTGCATTTCTGAATCAGCTGACTTGAAGTAAAATCGTAGTAAATATAGTGTACTGTACATTTAGTACAGTACCGTACATTAATTCCTTTTTAAATAAATGTACTGAAAGATATTTTATTGTTCCATTACCCAATTTTTTTTGCTAGAAACTTACGTAAACAAGCGGCCATTTGCATTATGTACTGTACTGTAACGTTTACCTTTTCACGCTTATCAAATCAGCTGACTTGTACCGTACTGTATTTACTGTATGTAACAGTACTGTGCATTTAACTGCTTCATGGTTGTTTTGGTATTGTTAAATAAAATGCAGAAGGTTAGTTTACTGAATTGTTTTATTTCAATTTTGACCGACGGAATCATTCTTTGTAGAGTATATGTCATGTATTTGGCGGAAGCGCGCTGACAAACCGAATGATTTCCTTTCATTATGTTGCCGAGTAATCTTATTACAGCATTCCCATAATCGAAACACCAAGTAACGATATCAAGTGTTTTAGTGGTCTGTATCATTAGTTATGAGATTAGTACAACTTACCGTAAAGTTAAGAAAAAAAAAGTCTGATGACGTTATATTTCTTCTGGCGGAAGGTGAGAGGCAAATCAAGTGATTTTCTTCCGATCCGTTACTATTCCCATAATTGAAACATCGAATAAGGATATAAAGAATTTTTTAATAATTTTCAAAGAAATATGAAGATTTAACTGCATTAAAAATCAAAATACGGAGAGAGAGAGAGAGAGAGAGAGAGAGAGAGAGAGAGAGAGAGAGAGAGAGAGAGAGAGAGAGAGAGAGAGAGAAAGGGGGGGGGTGCGTATTCCGTGTATAACTAATAATAAGGTCTATCAACGAACTGTATGGAAAATGTGATACCCTATAATACATTGGCGCTGTTGTAATATTCACTATGAAGAGATTTTGAACTATATGTGCGCATAATCGTAATACTGCAGCGTCACCTTGAGATCAGCTGATCTCCCAACCAAAAGTAAATCAAAAGTAATTGTTGATTATTGAAATGCTCAAGAAATAAAAAAAAAAAAAAATATGAACGTGCTTTAATAAACCACAATTAAACACAATAATGTCTAATGAAATATGAAGGCTTAATATTGAATGAAAAATTGAATACTGTATGAAGCTTTAGAATTAACTACCCATATGCGATTGACAGAGCGAGCACACACACACACACACACACACACACAGAAAGAGCTACAATGATTTCGCAAGATACCTAATAATAAGAACTGTAGGGAAACTGATTTTCTGTAACATATTGGCGCTGATGTAATATTCATCTTGAAGATATTTCTAATATGTTAAGAAATAAAAAAAAATGCCAAAAGTCTGATGATGTTATATTTCTTCTGGCGGAAGGCGAAAGGCAAATCAATTGGTTTTCTTCCGATCCGTTACTATTCCCTTAATTGAAACATCGAATAAGGATATAAAGAATTTTTTAATAATTTTCAAAGAAATGTGAAGATTTAACTGCATTAAAAATCAAAATACGGAGAGAGAGAGAGAGAGAGAGAGAGAGAGAGAATTTAACTTGAGATGAAATCTACGGATGTTTACGAACATGTTTGGACTTCCTTCAATTTGTGTTCGTATGTACCGTTGTTCGTAACTCGAATGTTCGTAAGTAGGGGAGCGACTGTATACATGTTAAATAAATAGGTAAATATGGTGTCACTACTTCGCGGATTTTCACCTATCGCGGTCGGGTCTGGAACCTATATACCGCGATAAACGAGGGCTGCAAAAACAGATTTTTCAAGAATTTTTTTTTGCGTCGGGGTCCCGCGCGACCGAGTATACCCTTAAAGGGGTGTCCGAGGAGCGTACCTATCCAGGGTTAACAAAGTCTTTAGCAGCCTTGGTGTCCGAATTTGAAGCTTCTCCATGCTGAACAACTGAATGACTCCCGGTCTGTTTCCTAAATTTCTCGAACCAACCTCGAGATGCCTTGAATTCCTCCGTCGTAGGATCGGCTGAACTCTCCCCTGCGTCACCCCCAGAGCCTACCGCTTTCAAGTCACTGTAGATAGTGCTGGCCTTCTCACAAATGATCGTTTCAGTGATCGTATCGCCAACAATCTCCTTGTCCTTGATCCATATTAACAAAAGGTGTTCCATCTCTTCAAGGGTAGGGCTATGACGTTTGGAAATAATCGTGATCCCCTTCGAAGGTTTCACTGCTAATGGCTGCCTTCTGTTTTAGGATTGTCGAGATCGTAGACATATTCCGGCCATATTGTTAAGCCAGATCGCTAACACGCACACCTCGCTCATGCTTTTCTATTATTTCTTGCTTTAGTTCTAATGAAAGCATTGACTTCTTCCTTTTCTCACCACTACTACTACTTCCTGAACCGGAACTAAGCTTTTTGGGACCCATGATTACGAAACACAAAAACAAAACGTGAAAAAGGAAGATAAAACGCACTGTTAATAACTGAGCGAATAGAGAACAACCACACAATGCGCACGAGATGAGAGGACTGATCAAGGCGACGCTCGATTGGCGTCCCTCCGGTGTGCTGCCGTCTAGTGGCATCAACAAGAGACTACGGTCGACGCTTTCGAGAAAATTCCACGCGTACGCGTATTATTTACTTCGTATGTTGGAGCAACACTTCGGGTGTCAAGACAGAAATTTGGTCAAATTTTAATTCGGATGTTGGAAAATTCGTATGTTAGGACATTCGTATGTAGAGGTTCCACTGTACCAGTCTTTGAGTGGGAAGCAGTGAGGACTTCTCGAGATTTACCATGATCCTCAGATCTTGGCAAAGTCTCAGAAGTTTGTCTCGGTGTTGAAGAAGGGATGACACCGAGTCTGCTAGGATTAACCAGTCGTCCAGATAACGGAGGAGACGGATGGCAATCCTGTGCGCCCAAGATGATACTAGGGTGAACACTCTGGTGAAGACTTGTGGTGCTGTGGAGAGACCGAAGCACAGCACCTTGAACTGGTACTTTCTGTTATCTAGGCTGAATCTTGAGTACTTCCTTGAAGACGGATGGACTGGGATCTGGAAGTACGCGTCCTTCAAGTCCAGTGTGCACATGAAGTCTTGCGGTCTCACTGCTAGTCTGACCGTGTCTGCCGTCTCCATGCTGAATGGAGTTTGTTTGACAAACTTGTTCAGAGCTGAGAGGTCGATGACTGGTCTCCAGCCTCCAGACGCCTTCTTTACAAGAAAGAGTCGACTGAAGAACCCTGGAGATTCGTCGAGGACCTCTTGGAGAGCGCCCTTCTTCAATAGGGTCTAGACTTCTGCCCGAAGGGCTTGCCCCCTTGCCGATCCCATGGCAAGGGAGCTCAATGACACTGGATTCGTCGTCAGGGGAGGTAGAGATGTTATGAACAGGACACGATATCCTAGACTGATCACGGAGATTATCCAGGAATCGGCCCCGAGTTGCTTCCACCTGTTTGAGCAACTTTGTAGGCATCCCCCCACTGGTGGACATGCAGGGGAACTGCCTATCCTAGCGTTTGTGGCCTCGGCTGCTCCCTCTAGGATTCTTGCCTCCCCTGGAGGACTTTTTGCCTTTCCTTTCTTTGACAGGAAAGGGCTTAGACACCACGGTCTTCGCTGCTGTCGTCGTTTTAGCGGTCTTGACTGGACGGGACTGCTGTGGTGCTGGAGGCTTATAGAGCTTAGATGTTAAAGCCCTATAAAGAAGGGAGTCTTGATGAGATTTCCTCCACCTCTCAACAGCATGTTCCACATCCTTAGGCTCAAACAAGATGGATCCCTCTAGAGAGGAATGTCTGAGCCTATTGATCTCGGTGCTAAGGACCTTCTGATGGAATCTCTCAGCTACTGCATCCCGACGTTTCAGAATGGTATTTGCCCACAAGTTCGAGACTTGGTGGGCAAGAAACTCGATCGTGCGAGTGCCTGAGAGAAGAAAGGTCTCCATAGCTTTCCTGGTACGTTCTTTGGAGAAATCCTCAGAACGTATCAGGATACCTAAAGTCCCCAACCAGATATTGAGCCACAAAGTGGCTTGCATAGCCCACTTCGCAACTTTCTCCTGGTTAAGGATCTCAGTTGCTGAGAATGAGACCTGCAGGTTGGAGAGTCTCTCAAGAGGGACTCCCCTGGTAAGCTCTTCCGAGTGGTGAAGAGGAAGAGCTAAACAAGGCTCCTTAAGGATCTCGAAGTACCTCCTCTGCTGTACGCGAGGAGGAGGGAGGAGCTTGTTGGTGGCACTGGAACGGTTGGAGGAGGACATCTCGGAGAGCTGTAGAGAGATCTTGTCCCTGGTACTCTTAACCCCTTGAGACCAGGGCAGTGCTGCACTGGTCTTGGAGGGTTTCTGAGTACCAAAGACACGGTCCAAGACCGTGTCCTTGCCCTCTCGAGGAAGGATCTCTGGGTCGGAAAACCCATTGAGAGCCCTCATTAGAGTCAGAACTTGCCAAAACGCATGTTCTAACTCTTGCTGGTCACCTCCTGATGTAGGACTTGCAGCGAAGTCTCCTGTCCCCAAAGGCTCTTCTTGGGGAGAGTCGCGGACGTTCTCCGAGTGGCTAGCTGGCTCCATCCTAGTCCTAGTAGAGGACTTTGGCAATGTTTTAGAGTCCTTAGATTCCTTCCTGGGAATGATGTAGGACTCCAACATTGACAAGGACGGCATGTTCCTTTCAGTCCCCGCCTGAGAAGACATCTCGCCGCGAGGAGAGATTTCCCTCATTGGTGCGATGGGGAAAAGTCTCTCCTCGCGTGATTCCCCTGAGGACGGGAAATCTTCGTCCGAAAGGGAAGGAGAGACAGTCTGGGGGAAAGAAGGAACCTGCTTCGAAGGCTTGCGTGGAGTCAGTTTTACCCTTGGAGAAGTTACCGCGTCTGGAACTCCTCTTTTTCTCTTCAGAGGGGTAGAATCAGCCATGGATCTGTGCCCTAATTCAGAGAAGACAGGCTTGAACACCTGCATTACAGCTCTGATCAGTGCACCGAACCAGGGCTGTTGGCTGACAGACGCGCTGTCAGACATACCCCTTGAAGGGACAGGAATTGAAGGATCCCTGGAAGGAGTTCTTATCATTGATGGGTTCGCCTGAAAAGGCTTTGGGATCCTGGACCCCACTAGATGTTTCCCTTCTCCCACAATGCGCGCTGGTATGTGCTTGCGGGGAGGGGAATGAGGCGATGGCGACCTTGCCGTGCATAGTTCAGCAGTCTCGCGTGCGGGAGGATATTGACGCTCACGCGAGGGAGAGTAAAGGTGCTCGTGCGAGGGAGAATACCGGGAATCGCGTGCGGGAGACTGCGGGCGTGCGCGTGGGCGCGCGGGAGACTGATGGCACACAGGAGTGCATGCGGGAGACTGTTGGCGCGCGTGCTTGCGGGAGACTGTTGGCGCGCGTGCTTGCGGGAGACTGTTGGCGCGCGCGGGCGCGCAGGATCAAGGCGTTGAGCACGCGGGCGAAAGTTCATGCGTGCCTGTACCAGTCATAGGGCGCGCATGCAGGAGAAAAACTCCTGGCGCGCAGGGAAAAGACCCCTAGCGCGCGCGCAGTTGAAGCCTGTGCTGCTCGTGGGCGCGTGACAGAATGTGGGCACAAATCCGTAAGAGAGGATAGGCGAGTGCGCGCAGGGCATGCGCGTGTATCCTCGGGGATGCGTGCGGGCGATGGCGAGAGCTGGCGTGAAGGCGAGTGCTGACGCGATGGAGAGCGCTGGCGCGTGGGAGAAGTCAATCTAGTTGACTTCCCAGTAGCGCCCAGATCAGTTATCGTTGGTGCGCAGGAGAGCGCTGGTGCGCAGGAGAACGTTGGCGAGCAGGAGAGCGCTGGAGCGCAGCTGGGCGTGGGTGCGTAGGCTTAGGTTCAGGCAAGGCCTGGCGCGCAGCAGAATGTGGGTGCATAATGTGGGTGCATAATATGTGCGCAGAACGTGGGTGCATAATATGTGCGTACAAAGCGCGTAGTGAGCTGTGCTCCTTTTGGGACGTATGTGCACAAACACCCTTGATGCCCTGTGTTAGGGTTTGTTGATGGGGCCTGACGAGCTACTAGAGCGCATTCGTCAGGTTTCGTTGGCGCATAGCGCGTATCTGGGTGGCGCGCCTTAGCGTGCTCAGATGAAACCTTGCTAGGTTTAAACAGGAAGGGTGACGGCAGGTCTGTCGGATGGAAGGTCGACGTGTCCTTTAAAAGGAAGACCTTCCACCGAAGGAGATCGCGAATGATCTGCAGAAAGGTCCAAGACCAAAGCAGGAACAGTGATCGGTGATTGTTGTCGAGGCTCCTCTGCGGGGGACTGCATCGAAGATGTTGAATCAAAGAGGCGCCTCCTCACCGCAGGTGAAGGAAGGCCTCTCTGACAAAGAAGAAGGCGAGCCTTGTGACGGATACGCTCTCTGGGGTCCGTTGGATCAGCAAGCTGACCTTCTGCAGTCCTCCGAAGAGGAGTCTCTGTAAGTGAACTCCCCGAGGGGGAGAAGCACTAGCAGGAGAGACTGTTGGACTTAGTTTCTCCCTCTTTGGTTGAACAGGAACGGAAGAAACTAAGCCTTCAGCTACTGCAGGGTTTGAAGAGGTAGTAGGAGATACCGCATTGGATACCTCTGACACAACGTCGACAATCGACAGAGGATCAACCTCTGCCGGAGGCGGCGATTGCTTGACAGCGGCACCCAATCAGATGTAGTCAAGTAAGACTTCCTTGGAGGGCGAACCCTCGAGCCCCAAGGAAGACCAAAGCTGAAAAATGACAAATTTGTAGATAATTTGTATTTTTCCTAACCATACAAACCTTAGCAATTTAAATAGGGTATTACTTTCGGCGTAGCTGAAATGACGAGCCATTAGAATTTTAACAAGGGTTTACTACCCCCTCGGGGTAGGGGAGGAGTAGCTAGCTACCCCTCCCCCCCTCACACACCGGTGAACTAGTTCACTTTGCTTAGAGGTAGGACTTCCCTGGGGACAGGGCTGGCGGGCAGGTTTGATTAAATAGCTAAGGTTTGTATGGTTAGGAAATACAAATTATCTACAAATTTGTCATTTGTTCCGTAACCGAAATACAAACCATGCTATTTAAATAGGGTGACAACCCTTAGGAAGGGTGGTAAGTCCCAGCCGTTACTGGCTTTTGGCTTTTGCCCGGGGACTCAGTATCTGAGTGTGTAGAATTCGAGATAAGGAGTCCCTGCACCTTGCAAGTACCTTGCTCTGCAAGGACCTCGGCCTACGTAAGCGTGTGTGAAGGAATAATGTGTCACTCGTCCTAGGAAGTTGACCTGGAGTCCATTAGATGGAATTCTAGGTTAGGACGTCCCAATACCACCTCGTAAGGGTATGGGGGACGCGACAGTATTATCTTAATACTGTACTAGGAACACGAGGAAGAATGGTTTACCTGCAGTCAATTGAGGTCAGCTGTGCAGAGAAGCTAGGATGCTGCTTTCCCCAAGAGAGGGGAGGATGAAGAAAAGAATAAGGGCCAGGCATATCTCTTCATTCATGCAGACTAAAACCAGGTAACAATGCCCTCAACCTTCTGCTGCTTGTCCATTAAGGAGCTTGAGGTTTAAACCAGCTGTTGTGCGGCCACCACAGGGCCGATAGAAAACGTATCGAGCCTCCTGTGGGTCACGTCCTGCAGGTAGTGGGCTGTGAAGGTCGTTTGACGCTTCCAAACCCCTGCTTGTAGAACCTGCGTCACTGAGTAGCTTCTCTTGAATGCCAGGGACATAGCGATGCCTCTGAAATCATGTGCTCTAGGGCGACGTGACGAAGGGGGGTCTGGATTCAGGGAATGGTGGATGACCCTGCGAATCCATGCTGAGATAGTGTTCTTAGTGACCCTCCTCTTCGTCCTTCCTGTGCTCACAAACAATGCTTGCACTCGAGGACGAATTGCAGCTGTTCTCTTAAGATAGAGCCTCAGACTCCTTACTGGGAACAGTAGGAGATGGTCTGGGTCATCTGTTACAGAACGGAGATTCGAAAACTGGAAAGAGTCAAACCGGGAGTCCGGCACTCCTGGATTTCGAATCTTAGCCACAAACTCAGGGACGAACCTGAACGTTACCTCTACCCATCCCCTTGAATGGGCGATGTCACATGAGAGACCATGAAGTTCGCTGACTCGCTTGGCCGAGGCAAAAGCAAGTAGGAACACCGTCTTCCAAGTCAGGTGGCGATCAGAAGCCTGGTGTAATGGTTCGAACGGAGGTCTCTTAAGAGATCTGAGGACTCGAACCACGCTCCCTGGAGGAGGTCTCACTTCCGACTGGGGGTAGGTAAGTTCATAACTTCGTATGAGTAGAGAAAGTTCCAGCGAGGAGGAAATGTCCATTCCTTTTAGCCTGAAGGCAAGACTTAAGGCTGAGTGATAGCCTTCCACTGCCGAGACTGAAAGGCGCATCTCTTCCCGCAAATACACGAGAAACTCCGCTATTTCTGGAATAGTGGCATCAAGTGGAGAGATACCCCTTCCACGACACCAACCACAGAAGACTCTCCACTTCGCCAGGTAGACTCCTGCGGATGACTTTCGCAGGTGTCGAGACATCCTTTCAGCAACTTGTTGCGAAAAGCCTCTCTCTGTGAGGAGATGTTAGATAGTCTCCAGGCGTGAAGCCGCAGCAATGCTACGGCTTTGTGGGAAATGTTGAGTGTGGTTGCTTGAGTAGCTCGTGTCGAGGAGGGAGTTCTCTCGGGAGTTTCGTCAGGAGCTGCAAAAACTCCGGGAACCACTCTGCGTGATGCCATAGCGGAGCTACTAAGGTCGTTGACAGGTCGACCGATATTCTGGTCTCGTTGAGCACCCTTCTCATCAGACAGAACAGGGAAAAGGCGTAAATGTCAATGTTGACCCACCGTTGTTGAAAGGCATCTTGCCAGAGTGCCTTGGGGTCCGGGGCTGGGGAGCAGTACAGCGGAAGCTTGAAATTCAAGGCTATCGCGAACAGATCAACCGTCGGGGAACCCCACAAAGTCAGGACTTTGTTGGCTACTAGAGGATCCAAAGACCACTCGGTACTCACTATCTGGGATACCCTGCTCAGACTGTCGGCGAGCACATTCCTTTTGCCCGGAATGAAGCGAGCCGATAGTGGAAATGAGTGGACTTCGGTCCATCTCAGTATCTTTACTGCAAGATGGGATAGCTGTTGTGAAAAGGTACCTCCCTGCTTGTTGAAGTAAGCCACTACCGTGGTATTGTTGCTCCTAACCACCACAGAGTGACCCGCCCGGTACTGTTGGAACTGTTGAAGTACCAGATATACGGCCTTCATCTCTAGCAGGTTTTATGTGGAGGCACTTTTCTGATTCTGACCATAGACCTGAGGTCCTGTGGTTCAGAACGTGAGCCCCACCCACCCTTCTTTTGAAGCGTACGAAAACAGCATCAAATCCAGGGGGAGGACGAGAAGATCCAATCCCTTTTGTAGGTTTCCGTCTGTCACCCACCACTGAAGGTCCGTCCGTTCCGCAGGACCCATAGGGACCAAAACGTCCGGGGAATCGTGACCTTGATTCCACCAGGACTTGGGCCGCCATTGCAGGGATCTCATCCTGATGCGCCCATTTGGAACTAGACGGGCCAGGGAGGAAAGGTGACCGAGAAGACGTAACCACGATTGGGCAGGGAGTTTTTCTCGTCCGAGGAAAGGATCTGGGACCCTCCTCAGTCTTGCTATCCTGTCGTCTGATGGAAAGGCTTGGTGGAGATTGGTGTCCAAGATCATGCCAAGATATACCAGTCGTTGAGATGGAAGCAAAGAAGATTTCTCGAGAATTACCATGATCCCTAGATCTTGGCAAAGTCCCAGAAGCTTGTCCCGATGTCGAAGAAGAGTCGACTCCGAGTCTGCTAGGATCAGCCAGTCGTGCAAATAGCGGAGGAGACGGATGCCGATCCTGTGTGCCCACGAAGAGATCAGGTTGAACACTCTGGTGAATACCTGAGGTCCTGTGGAGAGACCGAAACACAGCACCTTGAACTGGTAGATCTTGTTGTCTAGGCTGAATCTTAAGTACTTCCTAGAAGACGGATGGATTGGGATCTGGAAGTACGCGTCCTTCAGATCCAGTGTACGCATGAAGTCTTGTGGTCTCACTGCAAGTCTGACCGTGTATGCCGTCTCCATGCTGAACGGGGTTTGTTTGACAAACCTGTTCAGAGCTGAGAGCTCGATGACTGGTCTCCAGCCTCCAGACGCCTTCTTTACAAGAAAGAGTCAACTGAAAAATCCTGGGAAACCGTCGACGACCTCTTGGAGCGCATCCTTCTTTAGCATGGTCTCGACTTCTGCCCGTAGGGCTAGCCCCTTTGCCGATCCCATGGCATAGGAGCTCAACGACACTGGATTCGCTGTCAGGGGAGGTAGAGATGTTGTGAACCGGACGCGGTATCCCTGACAGATTACGGAAATTGTCCAGGAGTCGGCCGAGTTGCTGCCACCTGTTTGAGCAACTTAGTAGGCATCGCCCCACTGGTGGACATAAAGGGGGATTGCCAATCCTAGCGTTTGCGGCCTCGGTCACTTGCCTCTAGAAGGACTTTTTGCCCTTCTTGTCTTTGACAGGAAAGGGCTGCTGTTTGGGCACCGTCGTCTTTGCTACCACTGCCGGTTTCGTCGTCTTGGACTGGCAAGGTTGTTGAGGTGCTGGAGGTTTGTAGGGCTTCATTGTGAGAGCCCTTTGGAGGAGAGAATCCTGATTGGATTTCCTCCACCTCTCAGCTGCCTGTTCCACATCTTTGGGCTCAAACAGACTCTTTCCCATAAGGGAAGAGTGTCTGAGCTTGCAGACTTCGAAGGCCGGACCTTCGAAAGGAACCTTTCTGCCACCGCATCACGTCGTTTCAAGATCGAATTGGCCCACAAGTTCGAGGCTTGGTGGGCCAGAAACTCAATGGTGAGGGTGCCTGAAAGGAGGAAGGTCTCCAGCGCCTTCCTGGTGCTTTCTTTGGACAGATCCTCGGAGCGCAACAGGATGCCAAGAGACCCCAACCAGACGTCCAGTCACGAAGTAGTCTGCATGGCACACTTCGTGACCTTCTCCTGGCTTAAGATCTCTGTCGCCGAGAAAGTCATTTGCCGGCTAGAGAGTCTCTCAAGAGGGACTCCCTTGGTAAGCTCTTCCACAGAGTGGTGTAACGGAAGAGCTAAGCCAGACTCCTCCATCATCTCAAAATACCTCCTCTGATGGAGGTGGGAGGAGCTTGTTGCCATCAGTGGAACGGCTGGAGGAGGCGAGCTCGGAGAGCTGGCCCTCAACCTTATCCCTGGCACTCTTTGCCCCTTGGGACCAGGGCAAAGCCGCACTGGCCTTAGCGGGTTTCTGAGTGCCAAAGACTCGGTCCAGGACCGTGTCCTTGCCCTCACGAGGAGGAACCTCAGGGTCCTTGAACCCATTGATATGCCTCATCAGAGTCAAGACCTGCCGGAAGGCATGCTCTGACTCTTGCTGCTCTCCCCCTGGAGAACTGGCAGCTAAGTCTCCCGCCCCCAAAGGCTCTACTTGGGGGGACTCTTAGAGTCCTTCGGTTCCCTCCTAGGAGAGATACAGGACTCCAACAACGAAGTCTGAGGGTTCTTCTCCGCCCCAACACGGGACGATTCTCCTGCTCGAGGTGGGGTTTCTCCCATTGGTGCGGTGGGAGAAGGCCTCACCTCGGTAGAGGGAGCGCGATGGGAATTACCCAGGGGTTGCGCGTGAGTGACCGTTGAAAACACTCGACTTCATAGGGTGTGCAGAAATCAGATTGACGTGCAGGAACAGAATGAAGAACACGTGCGGACCAGAATGTTGGCGCGCGCGCGTACGAGATTGTTGGCGCTTGGAGATCGTAGGCACTTGAGCGCGAAAGAAGATCGACAGCGCTTAAAGATCAACGGCGCTTAAAGAGCGTCGGCACCTGTGCGCGCAAGAAGATCGTCGTGCTTCCGCGCGTAAGAAGATCGTCGGCGCGGGGAACCATCGGAGCCTGCGCGCAGACGAGCGTCGGAGTTTACATGCGTAGGAAGATCGTCAGCGCTAGAGCGCCAAAGAAGATCGTCGGCACTTGCGCGCGTAAGAAGATCGACGGCGCTTGCGCACGTAAGAAGATCGTCAGCGCTCGCTCGTGAAAGAAGATCGTCGGCGCTTGAAGATCGCCAGCGCTTGCGCACGTAAGAGGATCGTCGGCGCTTGCGCGCGTAAGAAGATCATCAGCGCTTGCGCGCGAAAGAAGATCGTTGGCACTTGGGCGCTTACGAAGATCATTGGCGAGCACGTGCGCAAGCGCTAGTATGAAGGGACAGCTGACAGGACGATCAGGAACTAGGACGATCAACACTGGAAGTTCTGCTTGATACTCCGAGGAAGTCTCTATGAGAGACCTCTCCCGCGAACGGGAGAGGTGCCCTTCGTAGAAGAGACTAGGAGACACTCGCAGGCTGAAGTACTGGTAAGCGCCTGTACGCTAACTCAGGAATAGTCCCTGGAACAGGATTTCTCTGGATGGAAGTCTCAGGAACAGCCGGAAAAGTAGGCAATTGCGCGAGCGCGCAGGAAAAACGTTGGCGCGCAGGGGATACCTGGCGCTTAAGGGACTTACTCACAGAGTGAGAAAGCCCCTTTGCCCCGAAGGACCGGTGCCCGTTGGATAACGGGCTGCGTGGGCGCCCACAGCGTCAGCTGCCAGGAACGGAGACGGCAGGTCAGCAGGTCTAGGAGATGGCGAACAATTCTGCGGAGAGGTCCCGAACAGCAAGCTGGTCTAAAAGGGAACAATCCTCCGAAGAGGAGTCTCTATGAGTGGCCTCTCTCGCGAACGAGAGAGGTGAACACTTCGTAGAAGAGACTTGAAGACACTGGTGATGGCGCCCCTTAGGGCCGTTGGATCAGCAAGCTGACCTATAAGGAGCAATCCTCCGAAGAGGAGTCCTTATGAGTGGCCTCCCCTTGAGCATAGCTGCAGGTGCAACCGCTCAGCCCCAAGAGAATAGCCACCTGAAGTTCCATGCGCCCGGCCTTGCAACCGCTCAGCTCCTTGAGCATGGTTACAAGTGCGGTCGCTCAGCACCAAGAGCATAACCGCCTGAGGACCAGGAAAACTCATCCAGGAATTATTAAGGTATGAGAAGTTCCCGCTCTGCAGGGGAAAAATCTCACACCTGGGAAGGGAACCTCCCTCGGAAGGGAAGTTACCTACCCCTGGAGGCAAACCTCCTAGCATTCTAAGATGAACTAAAGAGCTGACAGTTGTCACGGGAGCACTTCTAAGAGAAGGGATCACGCCCATGACGATGTCCTAGAGAGACGGCAGCAACAGCAGACTCCCCAGGCACAAACAGGACAGCTCTACTTCGTTGGCACACTTTAGGCAACAAAGAAAAACTGCATCATTAACTGGGAAAATAAAATAAATAATTAGTTAACAGAAATTCCCCCGGGAGGAACTCC
This sequence comes from Palaemon carinicauda, assembly GCF_036898095.1. Taxonomy (NCBI): domain Eukaryota; kingdom Metazoa; phylum Arthropoda; class Malacostraca; order Decapoda; family Palaemonidae; genus Palaemon; species Palaemon carinicauda. The sequence goes on from NC_090745.1 coordinate 16,228,102, forward strand.
GAAGAGAAACCCCGAGGGAATGAAAATATAAGAATTACAAATTAAGTATGCGCCTCCTCTCCCACTGACATTCACGGGAGAAGGGGGAGGGCGGAGTACTGTAACAAAAACAGAATTATAATTATGTAATTCATCTAAGTATGTTCACAAATAGTAATCACCCCTGACCCCCGAAGGAAAGTGTTCTCCACAATTCTGACAAGTTAAAAAAACAATTAGATTTCATTAAAAATAATTGAGACAAATAAACGGAATAGCAACCCAACCCACACGGGAAAGCTTCTATAATAGTACGTAGTAGTAGTAAAGGGTGAACGACCCCGAGTAGAGAGAGAGACTGTAGTCAATCTAAACTCCCACATTCCCTTCGCTGAGAATCCAAGTTCCCCGTAGGAAAGGAGGAACAGCGAAGAAAATAGATGAATGAAGAAAGTCCAGCGATGACGATTCCCCACGGCGGCCGAATTATCGGGAGCCGAAGGAACGACCGAAGGACCAAGGGAGAGGCCGCGCCCCATGAAGTGAAACCGTGGTGGCCTAGTACTACGCCGGTGACGTTGTCGTACACTACACACCCAGCACAAACACTGAAAAGGAAACTTACTATATTTCTATACACAAATATATACATAAACACAAAGAATGTTTATATATATATTAAGTATAAGAAAAAATAAGTAAAAGACAAAAATCATTAATGGCTGTCAAAATCGAGGGTGGGAGCAGACACGTCTGCTCATCACCCGAGCCAACAGTAAAGTGAACTAGTTCACCGGTGTGTGAGGGGGGAGGGGTAGCTAGGTACCCCTCCCCTACCCCCTCGCTAACTGGCGAGGGGGTAGTAAACCCTCGTTAAAATTCTAATGGCTCGTCATTTCAGCTACGCCGAAAGTAATACCCTATTTAAATAGCGTGGTTTGTATTTCGGTTACGGAACAAAGATGGATTAGTGACACATCCTCCCCCGGGGGGAGAGGTGGAGCTGCCTCGCTAGGGGAGGCAACGCCATCTCTCGAACCCCAAGCTTGGAAAACAGTACAACGGTCTACGCTACCACTCGACGGTCTCTCGAAAGAGACCGACCGAGTGGGAGCTTCGGAGGAGGTTTGAGCAACGGAAGAAGAGTCCTTGGGTTTTTCTCCTTTCAAAGAAACCTTCGAAGGAGAAATATCCCATCTGGACTTCTTACATTGCCGTGAAAACCTCTCCCACTGGGAGGTAGACCACTCCCTGCACTCACTACACTTATTATCACTATCACACCGTTGACCTCTACAGTAAGGGCAAAGGGTGTGAGGGTCTGTCTCGACCGCCGACATGAATGCTCCACAGGGGCGGTCGGGTAATCCAGGGCAGCTACGCATAATAAGCAGAGGCCAACTCCACACACAAACCTGTCAAAAAGAAAAAAAAAAAAAAAGCATTAATGGCTGCCAATGAACGGCGAGGATGACAGTGGACCCGTCCGACTACCATCCGAGCCGAGAGCAAAGTGAGTTCAAGCACAGGTGTGTGTGGGGGGGGTAGCAACCTACCCTCCCCTACCCCCGCTAACTAGCGGTGTGGGTAGTAAACCCTCGTTAAATTTTAATGGCTCGTCATTTCAGCTACGCCGAAAGTAATACCCCTATTAAATAGCGTGGTTTGTATTCCAGTTACGGAACAAATCCCGTTTGGCCTTCTTCCGTCGTTGCGAAAACCTCTCCCACTGGAAGGTAGACCACTCCCTACACTCACCACACCTGTTATTGCTATCACACCGTTGGCCCCTACAAGAAGGACAAAGGGCGTGAGGATCGGTCTCGACCATTGACATGAATGTTCCACAGGGGTGGTCGGGAGACCCAGGGCAGGTGCGCATAATCGCAGAGGCCAACTTCACAAAAAGAACTAGAAAAAGAAAAAGAAAAATGGCAGCAACCTCCTTTACTAGTTCCTGAGGGAAAATAGAAGGAGAAAGAGGTGCATAAAGCAATGGCTGCCAAATGACGGTGAGGATGAAAAGCAAACACGTCCAACTAATATCCGAGCCGAGAGCTAAGTGAGCTCAAGCACAGGTGTGTGAGAGAGGGGAGGTAGCAAACTACCCTCCCCTACCACCACTAACTAGCGGTGTGGGTAGTAAACCCTCGTTAAAAATTAAAGGCTCGTCATTTCAGCTACGCCGAAAGTAATTCCCCTATTAAATAGCGTGGTTTGTATTCCAGTTACAGAACAACTAGAACTTCTCCTTCTGGCCCTTCTACTGTCGGATCTGAAGCTACCTCTACCGACCGTCCTTCCACGAAAAAGCTGTGATGTTTGAGGGAAGGGGGAATCCTCCTTGAGTCTAAGGGCGGAGAATGATGTTGGAAGAACCTTCCTTGCTGTTTAGAGACTAGGTCGTGAGTAGCTTTCTGAGTAAGGGCAGCAGCAACCTCCTTTACTAGTTCCTGAGGGAAAATAGAAGGAGAAAGAGGTGCATAAAGCAATTTTGACCTCTGGAAAGGAGTGACTCCCATGGAGAAAAAAGAGCACATAGTTTCCCTTTTCTTAACAACTCTGGCTGTGAACAGGGCTGCTAACTCATTTGAGCTATCTCTAACAGCTTTATCCATGCAGGACATTACATGAATAAGGTTAGAAGTCTCAGGGTCCTTCAATGCAGAGACTTTCTTTCCCAAGGTACCCAGAGACCAATCAAGGAAGTTGAACACTTCAAACGCCCTATATATGCCTTTGAGAAGATGGTCAAACTCAGACATAGACCATAGAATCATTGTCCTTCTCATAGCTAAGCGACGAGAAGAGTCTACCAAACTCGAGAAGTGGCCCTGGATAGAAGCAGGAACTCCCAAGCCTAGGACCCCTCCTGTCTCATACCATACGCTAGACTTGGAAGCTTATCTGGACGGAGGAAAAGAGAAGCCTGTTTTGCCTAGAACTCTTTTAGATTGCATCCAATCCCCCATTAACTTTATTGCTCTCTTTGAAGAGTGAGAGAGAACCATCCTAGTAAACATTGATGCTCTTGCTGATATTCCCAAGGTAAACTCCGATGAAGGTGAACGTGGAGCTACAGGAGTAAAGTGAACAGGAAATAATTCTGTAAAAACCAACATAATCTTTTTGAGATCTACAGTGTTGTGGTGTTTTATTCTCTTCCTCTTCCGAGACAATATCCAAAGACTCATCCAGAGAGGAATGATCATCCGGATCCTCTTCCGTAATAATTCCAGCCGCTGTAACAGCTTCTTGTTCCGAAAGGTGTCGCTCGCGAGCATAAGCGTCAGCAGCGCGGTGCACGCGATCAAGTCGGTAAGTTTGTTTACCTGACGATCGCCAATATTGCGCTCGACGTCACGTCTGTGCACATGTTGTACTGAATCTGACTGACGTTGGGCATCACGGTATGTTTGACGTTCAACGTCACGCTCTTGTTGTTCTATGTCACGTTTAGCTAGGCGCGCGACATCACGTTCAGCCGCCTGGCGCGCGACGTCGCGCTCAGCTGCCTGGCGTGCGACGTCGCGCTCAGCCGCCTGGCGCTTGTCGTTGCGCCTGGAATGATGACGCTCGACGTCACGCTTGCTCACTTGACGTTTGTTATCAAGAGAAACAGAAACTGTGAGCACTAGCAGCCTTATCACGCTGTTCAAAATCGCGTATGATGGTAGGCCGCCTGTGTGACAACGCGTCACGATCGGAATCATGACGAACCAACGCTATGCTAACAGCGGGCTGATAAGACTGCATAAACGTTGAGAGTTGCTGCTTCATGTCTGGCAGCATAACCCAATTAGGATCAACCTTAGACGACACAGGTATCGAAACTTCTATTGCGAACTCGCCTTCCTCATCGCTCGCATAACGCTCCACATTATCACGAGATGGAACCAAGTCTGATGGAAGCGGCGGTGCATGTACCGTAACACCATATTCAGGAACAAGCTCTGAATCAGTCTGAAGCAAACCCTTGTCAACCTCCAACATCCTGTCAGGACGTTTTGGAGAACATTGAACAGACGAATCGAAACGCTCTGGCGAATCCCAATGGCTACAGCCAGGTGCTTGCGGTGATGGATCATGCCGCTGCGCACCTACATCCGCTTTTCTCTTAAGAGGTTTGAACGAATGACGTCACACCTTGCCATGCGTAGCTTCATCTGAAGATGAAGACAAAAAACTAACCTCACCTTTCCCATGATGAGGATGAACGACCTGTTACATTGAGACAACAGGAACGCTCGAGGGGACGTCTGCGCGAGCGATGACGCCTCTCGTTCCCTTTTGTCGATCGACTTTACTTCTCCCATGGGTTCGGGAGCTTGAAAGAGGTCTAAGGCCAGGTGAACGACAGGTTCACGCAGACGCACCCTCCACATCACTGAACATATTAATAGCCCTTTTAAAACTAACACTTTCAAGTTGGTTAACATCGGACATGAGCGGTTTCTGTCCGCTGCTAGCGATTCTACTCTTAAACCAAGAGCTTGGATCGCTGTCATCATATCTTTCGTCGTAGGCTCAGATTAAACAGAATTAGGTTCTGGATCTACCATTACTGGGGAAGAATTAGGTTCAATGATATTAGAAACAGATAAATCTCTAGATCGAGAAGAACTACGCCTAACTCTATCCCTTTCTAATTTGCGAGAGTAGAGTTCAAAATCTAACCACTCACTCCTGGATAATGAAAAACATTCTCGACATCGATCTTCAAAAACATGACAAATTTGTAGATAATTTGTATTTTTCCTAACCATACAAACCTTAGCTATTTAATTAGGGTACAGTGGAATCACTACACACGAACGTATCTACATCCGAATTTTCCAACATCCGAAGTAAAATTCGAGCAATTTTTCGACTCTACACCCAAATTTTATTTCGACACACGAAGTAAGCAATTTTTGTTGTACCAGTTGTATCCGAATTTTTCGACACGCGAAGTACAATTCGAACACGTTCCTACTCTACACCTGAATTTTTTTTCGACACCCGAAGTAAACAATACCCGTGCACGTAGATGGTACTCATAGCGCCGGATGTATTTTTTATTTCCGCCGATAGAAGGCAGCATTTCTACCTCGGAGGGACCCTCAATTAGCGTGGCTTGGGATATTCCTCTGTTCTCGTCGGCTTCGTGTGGTTGTGCCCTGTGCGTTCTGCTATTAACTGTGTTTTAATCGTGATTATTTACGTTCATCCTTTTACAGTATTTTACGTAAATCATGGGTCCTAAAAGGCTTAGTTTCGCAAGTGGTAGTGGTAGTGGTGAGAAAAGGAATAAGGAAATGCTTTCTTTAGAAGTAAAGCAAGGAATTATTGAAATGCATGAGCGTGGCGTCCGTGTGAGTGAACTTGCAAAAGAACATACAGAGGAGCTCAAGGAACTCCATGCTATGTCTGAGCACATGAGTGATGACAAGGAAGGGATCGAGGAGGTAGAACATGTGTTAGGTTCGGCGCAAATAAAAGAGATGTTGGGAAAATATCAAGACGTGGTCGACTTCATCGACAAATACCATCCAAAGAAATTGCAGGTTTGTCGTGTAGTTGCGCAGTTTGATGATGTTTCCCTAATTTATTTTCGAAACATTCTGAAAAGCTGTACCAAACAACTTTCTATCGATAGCTTCTTTAAAAAAACTACGAAGCGAACTCGTGATGAAGAGGAAGGAAGTGGTTCAAAGAAAACGGCAAAGAGTGAAGCGAAAGAAAGTGAAACAAAGAAAATGGCAAAGATTGAAGAGAACAAAATTCAATCAATTTTAAGTGTAGAGTGAAAGTGATTAAAATTAATCATCAAAAAGAAAAAAAGAAAATGTAAAAAAAAAAATATAAAATAAAATAAAAAAAATAAATAAGCTAAGTTAGGTTAAAGTTCACTTAGTGTAAGTTAGAATAAGTTACGGTAGTGTACGTTTATCGTAGTCAACCTCTCTACCTCCTCGCCGCCCGTCCGTCTCCTCTCTGCGTAGCAAGACCAACACCTGCGCTGGACTTTCTAAGGTAAAGAGTCACTAAAAACCCGTTTCTTATTTATTATTTATTGATAATTATTCTTTTTTACATGTCTATTATCTAATTTAGAGTGCATATTGTCATGTGTAATTATGTGTAGTAATTTATTAAGGAGTTATCATAGGTTTTTGGGCTCAACCACGGATTAATCCTATTTCAATGTATTCTTATGGGAAAATTCGTTTCTACATCCGAACATTTTCTACATCCGAAGTCGGTTGTGGAACGGATTAAATTCGTATGTAGAGGTACCACTGTATTACTTTCGGCGTAGCTGAAACGACAAGCCATTAGATTTTTAACGAGGGTTTACTACCCTCTCGCTAGTTAGCGAGGGGGTAGGGAGGAGTAGCTAGCTACCCCTCCCCCCCTCACACACCGGTGAATAGCTCACTTTGCTTACAGGTAAGACTTCCTGGGGGACAGGGCTGGCGGGCAGGTTTGATTAAATAGCTAAGGTATGTAAGGTTATGAAAAATACAAATTATCTACGAATTTGTCATTTGTTCCGTAACCGAAATACAAACCATGCTATTTAATTAGGGTGACTTAACCCTTAGGTAGGGTGGTAAGTCCCAGCCGTACTGGCTTTGGCTTTTGCCCGGGGACTCAGTATCTGAGTGTGTAGAACTTAAGATAAGGGGTCCTTGCACCTCGCAAGTGCCTAGCTCTGCAAGGACCGCAGCCTACGTAAGCTAGTGTGTGAAGGAGTGAAGTGTGACTCGTCATAGGAAGTTGACCTGGAGTCCTTTAGATGGAAATCTAAGTTAGGACGATCGCAATACCACCTCGTAAGGGTATGGGGACGTGACAATATTAACTTGATACTAGGAACACAAGGAAACATGGTTTACCTGCAGTGGATTGAGGTCAGCTGTGCGTAGAACCCAGGATGCTGCTTTCCCCAAGAGAGGGGAGAATGAAGAAAAGAATAAGGGCCAGGCATACCTTTTCATTCATGCAGACTAAAACCGGGTAATATGCCCTCAACCTTCTGCTTCTTGTCCATTAAGGAGCCTGAGGTTTAAACCAGCTGTTGTGCAGCCACCACAGGGCCGATAGAGAACGTATCGAGCCTCCTGCGGGTCACGTCTTGCAGGTCGTTTGACGCTTCCAAACCCCTGCTTGTAGAACCTGCGTCACAGAGTAATTTCTCTTGAATGCCAGGGACACAGCGATGCCTCTGACATCGTGTGCCCTAGGGCGACGTGACGGAGGAGGGTCAGGATTCAGGAAATGGTGGATAACCCTGCGAATCCAAGCTGAGATTGTATTATTAGTGACCCTCCTCTTCGTCCTTCCTCTTCTCACGAACAATGCTTGCACTCGAGGACGGATTGCAGCTGTTCTCTTAAGGTAGGGCCTCAGACTCCTTACTGGGCACAGTAGGAGATGGTCTGGGTCATCTATTACAGAACGGAGACTCGAAATCCGGAAGGAGTCGAACCGGGAGTCCGGAACTACTGGATTCTGAGTCTTAGCTACAAACTCAGGGACGAATCTGAACGTTACCTCCCCCCCATCCCCTTGAATGGGCGATGTCATACGAGAGACCATGAAGTTCGCTGCCTCGCTTGGAGCAACCAGGAACACCGTCTTCCAAGTCAGGTGGCGTTCAGAAGCCTAGCGTAATGGTTCGAAAGGAGGTCTCTTAAGAGACCTGAGGACTCGAACCACGTTCCATGGAGGAGGTCTCACTTCCGACTGAGGGCAGGTAATTTCATAACTTCGTATGAGTAGACTTCGGAGGTCTCTTAAGAGACCTGAGGACTCGAACCACATTCCATGGAGGAGGTCTCACTTCCGACTGGGGGCAGGTAATTTCATAACTTCGTATGAGTAGAGAAAGTTCCAACGAGGTGGAAATGTCCATTCCTTTGAGCCTGAAGGCAAGACTTAAGGCTGAGCGATAGCCTTTCACTGCCGAGACTGAAAGGCGCATTTCTTCCCGCAAATACACAAGGAACTCCGCTATTGCTGGAATAGTGGAGAGATACCCCTTCCACGACACCAACCAAAGAAGACTCTCCACTTTGCCTGGTAGACCCCTGCGGATGACTTTCGCAGGTGTCGAGACATTCTTTCAGCAACTTGTTGCGAAAAGCCGCCTCTCTCGGTGAGGAGACGCTGGATAGTCTCCAGGTGTGAAGTCGTAGCGATGCTATGGCTTTGTGGAAGATGTTGGCATGTGGTTATCTGAGTAGCTCGTGTCGAGAAGGAAGTTCTCTGGGGAGTTCCGTCAGGAGCTGCAGAAGGTCCGGGAACCACTCTGCATGATGCCATAGCGGAGCTATTAAGGTCATTGAAAGGTTGACCGATATTCTGGTCATGTTGAGTACTCTTCTCATCAGACAGAACGGGGGAAAGGCGTAGACATCAATGTTGTCCCACCGTTGTTGAAAGGCATCTTGCCAGAGTGCTTTGGGGTCCGGGACTGGGGAGCAGTACAGCGGGAGCTTGAAATTCAAGGCTGTCGCGAACAGATCCACCGTCGGGGAACCCCATAAAGTCAGGACTTTGTTGGCTACTAGACGATCCAAAGACCACTCGGTACTCACTATCTGAGATGCCCTGCTCAGACTTTCGGCAAGCTCATTCCTCTTGCCCGGAATGAAGCGAGCCGACAGTGGAATCGAGTGGACTTCGGTCCATCTCAGTATCTCTACTGCAAGATGGGATAGCTGCTGTGAAAAGGTACCTCCCTGCTTGTTGATGTAAGCCACTACCGTGGTGTTGTCGCTCATCACCACCAGTGTGATCCGCCAGGTACTGTTGGAACTGCTGAAGTGCCAGATACATGACCTTCATTTCTAGCAGGTTTATGTGGAGTCACTTTTCTGATTCTGACCATAGGCCTAAGGTCCTGTGGTTCAGAACGTGAGCCTCCCCCCCCCCTTTTGAGGCGTCCGAAAACAGCATCAAATCCGGGGGGAGGACGAGAAGATCCACTCCCTTTCGTAGGTTTTCCTCTGTCAACCACCACTGGAGATCCGTCCGTTCCGCAGGACCCATTGGGGCCAAGATGTCCGGGGAATCATGACTTTGATTCCACCGGGACTTGAGTCGCCATTGCAGGGATCTCATCCTGAGGCGACCATTTGGAACTAGACGGGCGAGAGAAGAAAGGTGACCGAGGAGACATAACCACGATTGGGCAGGGAGTTCTTCTCGTCTGAGGAAAGGAACTGCGACCCTCCTCAGCCTTGCCATCTTGTCGTCTGATGGGAAGGCTTTGTGGAGATTGGTGTCCAAGATCATGCCTAGATATACCAGTCGTTGAGTTGGAACCAGAGAAGACTTCTCGAGATTTACCATGATCCCCATATCCTGGCAAAGTCCCAGAAGCTTGTCTCGGTGTCGAAGAAGGGTCGACTCCGAATCTGCTAGGATCAGCCAGTCGTCCAGATAGCGGAGAAGACGGATGCCGATCCTGTGTGCCCACGAAGAAATCAGTGTGAACACCCTGGTGAAAACCTGAGGTGCTGTGGAGAGACCGAAACACAGCACCTTGAACTGGTAGATCTTGTTGTCTAGGCTGAATCTTAGGTACTTCCTTAAAGACGGATGGACTGGGATCTGGAAGTACACGTCCTTCAGGTCCAGTGTACACATGAAGTCTTGTGGTCTCACTGCAAGTCTGACCGTGTATGCCGTCTCCATGCTGAACGAGGTTTGTTTGACAAACCTGTTCAGAGCTGAGAGGTTGATGACTGGTCTCCAGCCTCCAGATGCCTTCTTTACAAGAAAGAGTCGACTGAAGAAGCCTGGGGAACCGTCGACGACCTCCTGGAGAGCGCCCTTCTTCAACATGGTCTGGACCTCTGCCCGTAGGGCTTGGCCCCTTGCCGATCCCATGGCAAAGGAGCTCAACGACACTGGATCTGCTGTCAGGGGAGGTACAGATGTTATGAACGGGACACGATATCCCTGACTGATTACGGAAATCATCCAGAAATCGGCCCTGAGTTGCTGCCACCTGTCTGCGCAACTTTGAAGGCATCCCCCCACTGGTGGACATGCAGGGGGACTGCCTCAGCCGCTCCCTCTAGGATTCTTTCCTCCCCTGGAGGACTTTTTGCCTTTCCTTTCTTTGACAGGAAAGGGCTTCGACACCGTTACCTTCGCTGCCACAGCCTGTTTCGTTGTCTTGGGCGGGCGAGGTTGTTGAGGTGCCGGAGGTTTATAGGGCTTAGATGTAAGAGCCCTATGAAGGAGGGAGTCCTGGTTGGACTTCCTCCACCTCTCGGCTGCTTGCTCCAAGTCTTTAGGCTCGAACAGGTTCTTCCCTAAAAGGGAAGAATGCCTGAGCCTACTGACCTCGACGGCTGGGACCTTCGCGTGGAACCTCTCAGCCACCGCATCTCGACGTTTCAGGATTGAGTTGGCCCACAAGTTCGAGACTTGGTGGGCCAGAAACTCAATGGTGCGTGTGCCCGAGAGGAGGAAGGTCTCAAGGGCCTTCCTGGTGCTCTCCTTAGACAAATCTTTGGATCGCAGCAGGATGCCAAGAGATCCCAGCCAGAGGTCAAGCCACGAAGTAGCCTACATGGCACACTTCGCGACTTTCTCCTGGCTTATGATCTCAGTCGCCGAGAAAGTCACTTGCCGGCTGGAGAGTCTCTCAAGAGGGACTCCTTTAGTAAGCTCTTCCACAGAGTGGTGAAGGGGAAGAGCTAAACAAGCCTCCTCCAAGATCTAGAAGTACCTCCTCTGTTGGACGCGAGGAGGCGGGAGGAGTTTGTTGCCAGCCGTGGAACGGCCGGAGGAGGCGAGCTCGGAGAGCTGGCCCTCGACCTTATCCATGGCACTCTTCACCCCTTGGGACCAGGGCAATGCTGCACTGGCCTTTGTGGGTTTCTGGGTGCCAAAGACTCGGTCCAGGACCGTGTCCTTGCCCTCGCGAGGAGGCATCTCAGGATTGGGAATCCTGTTGAGATGCCTCATCAGTGTCAGGACTTGCCAGAAGGCATGCTCTGACTCTAGTGGCTCCCCTCCTGGTGAACTGGCAGCGAAGTCTCCCATCCCCAAAGGCTCTTCTTGGGGGGACACGTGGAGGTTCTCCGCGGGTCTAGTAGGTTCTGGACAGTTCCTTGAGGATGACTTGGGTACAGTCTTGGAATCCTTGGGTTCCCTCCTAGGAGGAATACAGGACTCCAACAACGACGTCTGAGGGCTCCTCTCTGCTCCCACCTGGGATGATTCTCCAGCGCGAGGTAGGGTTTCTCCCATTGGTCTGATTCCCCCGAGGACGGAAAATGCTAGTCCACGGGAGAGAGAGAAAACCTCTGGGGGGGAGAGGGAGCCTTCCTCAAGGATGTCCGAGGGGCCAGCTTGACCCTCGGAGAAGTAACTGTAAGTTTACTTGTGAACAAAGGTTCTGGAGTGGGAGGGGAGACCTTCCGGACTCACCAGTGGTAGCTTATACACCCCCCCCCCAAGTGGCGGCGCGAGCCCTAAACCACGCCCCCTTGGGCGGAGTTACCAGGGACGAGCGGGTTGATTCGGCAATGGAAGTCACATTTTTGAAGTTGTAATAGAACAAAAAATAACACAGAAGTGGTTGAGCTTACCTTGGTTGTGCAAGTTATGAAGGAATTACTGTGAAGGTGCAAATTGTTGGACATAAAGATCTTTTTACTAGTAAATTCAATCTTCTTGTGCTCTCTTGGTTGATATGAATACTGAAAGATTCCAGTTAGTTTGTTTTCTGTGGAATAATAGTGATTGTATGTATGTGTTCTTGTATATATGAGCTACTCTGTTGAATTATGAAGTTGTTAGAATATTCCCTCCTAAGTACATGGTCTCCTCGGCTCACGGGGGAAGGGTTGGAGGGTGACCCAGACCTTGGGTCCGGAAGGTCTCACCTCCCACTCCAGAACCTTCGTTCACAAGTAAACTTACAGTTCTGGAGAGGGAGGTCTCAACCTTCCGGACTCACCAGTGGTAGCTAGGTAGATGCTTCAGGGGGCTTGATGATGAAGTCCAGCGACCACAGCATCGAAAGCTCCCTGTAAGCCGAGGAGAGCATAGTAAGAGCTGAAGACAGAGTCGCTTCTCCAATTCATTCTGGACATGATTTCTTGTATAGATACTCCATTGTATAGCAGTGTTGATGAAGCTTGACCCCTTATAGAGTGGAAATTAGTTGACTGTTTAGTTGCATTTGGGTCGGCTCTGAAAATGCACTCCCTGAAAAGTTGTCTCATTTTTTGTAAGGACATTATCTTGAAGTGTTCATCTAGCCATAAGTGGTCTTTCCTGTCTATGTTTCTTTCCATACAAACTTTGTTTGTGTATTCCAAATAGAAGTTCAATTGTCTGACTGGACATATTTTTGGTCTGTTAGGAAGCTTCCTAAAGCTGATCTCTATTGGCGTGTAGTTGTTCTTTTGGTTTTTGGCCATGAAGAAAGGGTGGTTCCGTAAGACAATGTGTTCTGGGGTGAAGGTGCTCCTGGAAATGCAGAGATTTTTAAATTGATTTGCTCTTAAAGGGCAAGCTAAGGCTACTAGGAACAAGGTTTTCTGTGTCAGTAGTAAGGTAGAGTTATCTCTCGTGGTGTTGAGAAACGAGATTACTTTGTCTAGATCCCAGCCAGGAAACTGGTGAGAATTGCTAGGCTTCCTTCTATTAACTCCCAATATCATTGCTTTGACATATTTGTCTTCTGCAAGACAGTAACCTGGGAAATAACCGGACAAGATAGGACCTAAAGCTGCTCTGTAGCTCTTCAGGGTATTGTAAGACAGTCCCTTGTCTATAAGGTGATTGAAAAATAAAATAATTGCTAACAGGGGGAATTTGTTGTCTCTTCCATACTCCTTGTGAATAAAACTTTTAAAAATGTTATATAGGTTTTCATACTTGTGCAAGGAGCTGTCCCTCAAGCTGATAGCAATTTTGGAGCAAACCTCAGGAGGAAAGACATTAGGGAGCTGATCCTTTAAATTTTGAAGGCGATCAAAGTTGATTGGAGCTTTGCTGAGGGTGAGATACAATCCTTGAGAGCTATCTGGTAGTCTTCAATCTTCACAGTATATCGTTTGTGCTGCTTCGCGACTGACCTCACTAATGGAATCCATGGTTCCGTCCCCTGCGATATGGTGCAGAAAAGCATGTTATTAGTGCATTCTTTATAGATTTTAAAAGCTACTTTGTGTAGTAAGAATCCTGGTGGAAAGGCATAGAGAGGTGTTGATCCCTTCCAGCTAATCGTAAGTGCATTATTGCTGATGGCTTTTTGGTTTGGAAGAGATGAACAAAACTTTTTGTACTTAGTATTGAAGCCATTTGAGAACGGATCTATTTCCGGGGTGAAATTGAAGTCAGAGCAGATTAAGGAGAATAGACTGTCACTGAGGGAAGTTTCTGTGTGAATGGAACCCAGGTCCCTGGAAAGTGAGTCTGCGATGGTGTTACTTACTCCCCTGATCCATCTGGAATTTATCTGTATGTTGTGATCCTTCATGGTACTAAGTATTTTCCTGACCAGTTCATGAGCTAACTTGTTTCTGATACTACCCTGTTTCCTTAGCCAACAATTAGTAACCTTTGAATCAACATGTATTAAGACTATTTTGTTGTATAACCTTGTGGTGAAGTGTTCCAAAGAATAGAAGCAAGCTAATAACTCTCTTACATTGATGTGTAGGGAGGATTCTTCCTTTGTCCAAGTTCCATTTATTGAGAGCATATTACCCGCTATTACTAATGCACCTCCCCAACCCTGGTTGGAAGCGTCCGTGAAAAGTTCTGCATCTATTTGTGGTTTTGGAATGTTAACCCCTCTGTACATTTGTCTCTGTTCCCGTGGCTTTAGGTATTTTTTGAAGGTGTGGGGAATGATTTTGTACCCTGAATTAAAATAACTGTGGTATCTGTGGAGATATTTAAGATGGAATCTTCCCAAGCTTGTATAGGATGCACTGAAATTTAAAGCTCCGATTATCATTTGATAGGAATGAAAGTCAGATTTAACAGAGTTGGAGAAAGCTTTGGCCAATTCGACACACTTCTCTATGTTTTTCCCACAGGGATTCATAGTTTTCTTAATCATATTGTAATGCACACCTAAAAATTCAATTCTTTGAGTCGGTTCAATTGTAGATTTTTTAAGTGAGATATTCCATCCTAAGTCTGACAAGATCTTAATGACTAACAATGTGATTTTTACATTTTAAATAATCTTTTGCTAATATAAAAATGTCATCGAGATAATTGAATATTAAGATGTTATATGAAGTTCTAATATACTTGATCACCGTGTACATTATCTTTGAAAAAATATAAGGTGCTGTCTTTAGTCCAAAGGGTACCACAGTCCATTTGAACTTCCTTTTACCTAATGTGAAAGTTAAAAATTTCTGGCTACTTGCATGTAATGGAATGTCCCAATAAGCATCTTTTAAATCTAGTTTGCAGGCCCAAGAGTTTAGATGTAGATAGGGAAATATAGTATTGGCCTTGAGCATGGTAAAAGAAGGTTTTTTAATCATGGTGTTGAGTACCTTCATGTCAAAGATTAGTCGTACTGTTCCATCTGGTTTTAATTTATAAAATATGTGGTTGGAGTAGTAAAAGGAAGTTCTGGGGATCTGCTCTATGACACCTAGTTTTAGCAGTCTGTCACATTCTCTTTCCAATATTTTACGCTTGTTAATTGAATAAAATCTACCTTTACCTGTTCTTTTTAATGACCTCTGGGCTTTTAGTTTATTATTAAATGGAATTCTCACCCCTTCATTGATAATTTTACAAGCAAAAGAGGCATTAGGAAGCTTTCTCCAACTATCAATATTCTTTAGTAATGACTTACCTATCCTATTCTCTGGGGGGCTCTGGGAGGAGTTATTCATTGGGTTTGAGGCCAAAGGCAAGGTCTTTTTACTTCTATCCTGATTTATAGCATTTGGCCCAATGTCATGATGGTCTGGTGCAGAGCAAAGCTCGTTATAATCTGGTGATGAGCAAAGCTCATTGACAACTGGTGCTGAGCAAGTTAATGCTACTAGTGAATTATTCAATTGAATTTTCCCTTCTCTATGAAAAGATGGTTCAGCTTTGAAATTGGGGGAAATATATGAAGGAATGGGTTTATGGAAGGTAAGAAGGTTGAAATCCTCGTAATCACTTTCATCTCCATTATTATAAAAGGAAAAGAGGTCTAAATTTGCACTTTCAGGTAATTCAGGTGATCGTCTCGAGCGCTTAGTAGGAGGGGGAGCCTCATTCTTCTTAGCAGGTGAACCACTTCTGCCGAGATGAATGTTTTAATATCAGTGAATTATTTACCATAGATTAATTTAAATGTTTGTTCAACAGGTATAGTAAATATGGACAGCAGCGGACCTAGAAGGCTGAAGTCAGGCAATGGGGTTCACGACTCAAATAGCCCTCTTAGGTTAATTCAGTGCCATATTTAAGTGAATGATAAGTTTATATCTGTTATTATTAATAATCTAGACCTGCCTCATATGTAACCCCTATCAGATCGCCACCCAGGGCCTAGGCTAGTGTCGATAGGTTTAAAGTGAGAAATGTAAACTCGAACTTACCTGTGGTCTAGCCTACTGCCTATTAAGCTGCGTGCTTTTGATGTGTCAGGCAAGCAATTTGTATTGTATACCTAGTTATAATTTTGTTATATATATAAATTGGAGTATTTAGTTTGTTTACTCCAATTATTCATGTTGTAATCATGCACATGCTTTGCTTAAGCTACTTACGCTATGTTCGGAAATGCCTGCTCTAACCATTCAAATCATAACAAACTTACGTATGGGGGCCGCCATTTGCATTTGTGACGTCATGAGTCTAAATCAGCTGCTTTCCATATGACGTTTTCGTTGTAAACAGAATTTAAAACCTTACCTTTTCTGAATAATTTTCATGAGAGTTTGATTCTGTTGGAGTAACATATTTACAATATCAGAATTTGACGGCATATCACTTCCTGCAGTCGATTGTGTTCGTTTTTCGTTACTGATTACGTTCTCCTCTTCGCTGGAGTCTTCGCTAAGCCGATGCACCTCCACGGAGGTAAGAAATTTGCCTAGCCATAATTAGCCGTGGGCTGAGATATTACTCTGGTTGCTGAGTGCATAATAATGAAAACCAGCAAATGTATGTTGGGAGCAGCGGGAGGGAAAAGAGGAGAACGTTCTGTGCCGAAGTCAACTTCAGAAATGTGACTTCCATTGCCGAGTCAACCCGCTCGTCCCTGGTAACTCCGCCCAAGGGGGCGTGGTTTAGGGCTCGTGCCGCCGCTTGGGGGGGGTTCGGGGGGGGGGGGTGTATAAGCTACCACTGGTGAGTCCGGAAGGTTGAGACCTCCCTCTCCAGAACCACGGTTTCTACTCCTCTCTTTCTCTTCAGTGGGGTCAGAGCCGCCATAGTTTTGAGCCCCATCTCAGCGAAGGCAGGTTTGACAGCCTGCACAACAGCTCTGATGAGGGATGCAAACCATGGCTGCTTGCTAACAGCAGCGCTGTCAGAGACTCCTTCTGAAGGGAAGGGGATCAAGTGATCCTTAGGAGTAGACACAACTGCTGGACCTGCCTGGAAGGAAAGGGAAGAAGGTTTTCCTGGACCCATCTGGCGATTTCCCTCCCTCCTGCGAGCGCGCTGGTCTGCGCTTGTGAGGGGGGGGGGAACGTGAGGATGACCTGGCTGCTCTCATTCCCGTAGGCTTGCGTGGTGGCTCGCGTGGTCGCTGTGCCTCCCGATTGCGCTGGTGATCACACGATAGAATCCTACTACAATCGCGCTCGGGCAATCGGTCGGTCGCGCGCGCGGGGATGATGGCGAGGGCGCTCGTGGGCGCGCAGGGGAGCGATGGCGCGTAGGGCGTGTAGGAGAGCGACTGCGCACAGGAGAGGGTGCGCACGGGTGCGTAGGGAATCTCCGGGATGGTTAGAGGGCGCGTAGGCGTAGGAGCGCGCGGGTGCTCAGGAGATCGAGGGCGCGCAGAAGCGTGATCCGAAGAATCAGGAAGCGCAGGCGGAGGTGCAAGCGATTGCACGTGTGAAGGAGATGGTTCGCGAGCGCGTGGGCGAGTAGGATCTCGGCGAGCTCTAAGCGAGCGCCCACGCGCAGGGGTGTTCCCCCTAGCGCGTGGGCAAGCAGGAGGGTGCGCAGCAGGATCTGGTGTCTGCGCGTGATGGCGCGTAGGCGATGGCTGACGCTGAAGAGAAGGAGAAGCTCGAGTCTTCCTTCTTGTGCCCAGATCCGCAGATCGTGGGAGCGCAGGCGAACGATGGCGTGCAGGCATACGCTGGCACGCAGGTGAAGGGCGCTGGCGAGCAGGAGATCGTGGGCACTCGGGGCACGCATCAGGTTGAGGGAGCGCTGCTGTACGCTGGCGAACAGGAGAGCTCTCAAGAGCAGGAGAATGATGGAGAGAAGTCTCAGCTGCAGGAGGTCTCTGAGGCGTTGTCTCCGAAGATGAAGTTCTACGTAGAGAGGGCTTCACCGCAGGAGAGCAAAGAGAACGTTGAAGCGCAGGGGATATCTGGCGCTTATGCCCCGAAGGGACCAGTGCCCCTTGGAAAACGGGATGCGTGGGCGCCCAACGCGCGTCAGCAGCCAGGAACAGAGACGGCAGGTCCGAAGGTCTGGCAGCCGAAGGAGAACGATCGGCAGAGAGGTCCAAGGATGCAACTGCAACGGTCGGAGCACAGCGAGGAGGATCCTTTGCGGGGGACTGCGATGGCAAAGAGCCGATGTGGCGCCTCCTAACTCCCTTGTGAGGAGAAGGAAGGCCTCTACGGCGAAGGGGAAGGGGAGCCTTCCAACGGATACGTCCTATAGGGGCGGCAGGCAGACCATCATCAGTCCTCCGAAGAGGAGTCTCTGTCAGTGAACTCCCCCGAGGGGGAGAATCACCTGCAGGAGAGACCGTAGGACTTAGCTCCTCCCTTGAAGGATGTTCGGAGGGAGGAACTAAGTCTTCAGCTGCATCGGGAACCAAGGCAGGGGTTTGACCCAACTCGTCGGAGGCCCCTGCCACAACAACGTCGACGATAGACAGAGGGTCAACCTCCGCTATCACCGGCGACTGTTTGACAGCAGCCCCCAACTGTATTAAGTCAAACAGGGCTTCCCTGGAGGGCGAGCCCTTAAGCCCCACGGAAGCCCAAAGCTGCAACAAATCATCATTATTTACAGAGTTAAATGATAAATCCTCCCCCGAGGGAGGAGGAGGAGCTGCCTCGCTATGGGAGGCAACTCCCTCTCCAGAACCCCGAGGTCGGTCAACAAAAGAACGGCCTACGCTACCACTCGACGGTCTCTCGGAAGAGGCTGCTCGAGCGGGAGGTTCGGGCTACGGAAGAAGAGTCCCTGGATTTTTCTTTCTTCAAGGAAACCCTTGAAGGAAAAAGATCCCTTTTGGACTTCTTCTTCCGGTGCCGGGAAAACCTCTCCCACTCGAAGGTAGACCACTCCCTGCACTCACTGCATACTTTGTCTCTGTCACACCGTTGGCCCCTGCAGAACGGACATAAGGTGTAAGGGTCAGTTTCGACCGTGGACATATAAGTTCCACAAGGGCGGTCAGGTAATCCGGGGCACTTCCGCATAATGGTAGAGGCCAACTTCCAAACACACACTGAAAGAAAAAGCAAAAAGATTAAGGCTGTCAATAAGCGAGGGTGTGAGCAGACACGTCTGTTCATCACCCAAGCCAAAAGCAAAGTGAGCTATTCACCAGTGTGTGAGGGGGGAGGGGTAGCTAGCTACCCCTCCCTAAAATCTAATGGCTCGTCGTTTCAGCTACGCCGAAAGTGATACCCTAATTAAATAGCGTGGTTTGTATTTCGGTTACGGAACAAACAAATTTTACCCCTACATTTAGTACAAATCGTATGGGGATCAACAGAGGCTTTTGGAAGCGGAGTTTTACACCCTTTCACACACTTCCTATATGAAGGGGAGGGGTCAGCCATATTGAAAGGTAGACAGGTAGATCAAAATCAAGCAAGGGTCAAAAAATAATCCAAATAATCCAAATCCAATAAGTATTCAAGAGAATCCAAAAGCGAGTCCATTATGCGAAAGCCAATAACCAAAAAACAACGGTACATCACCAAGAACACTGTCAAATCCAGGTAGATAGCGAGTGAATTCCCAAAGGTGTTGCCAAAATGGCGGCAGAATAAAACCTGGTGCTGGATGGAATAGTTCGGCCTAGCTACAGTGGTGGCGCTAGTGTACACCTGGCATCTTTATCTGCGATTGCCGTGAGTTTTTTGAATTTCTGCCGGACAGAAGAATAAAGCTATTGTTATATAACCAGCGGGTAAGTTTAAATGTTTAAAAAATAATTTTTAGGGAAAACCAGCACATTTTCTACTGCAAGGCTTCTATAAAGATAGCCAAAAAAAAAAACACTGTCAATCATGATGCGAGGATTTATTTGTGATTTACTTGATCATAATGTAAGGATTTATTTGATATTTACTTTTAGTTTGTGACCTGGGACGGCTAGGTTAGGTTAGATGGGTTGGTTAGGTTCTGTGCCCTTTTAAAAATCTCAAAAGTGTTAAATAATCACATTTTGGCCTGTTTTCAGCCACTTACATGAACCATATATTTTTTCAACTGATTATCTTGTGCTTGTTTTGCATTTCTGACCCCTAGTATGGCTGCAAATCACTCGTTTATCGGTACCTCAAATTACTGGAATACCCGGATTTACTGCAATCCTCAGGTAAATACTGGAATCCCCTTGAAAATTACCGAAATCCCCTACAATATCACTGCAAACCCTTAGAAATCAATAAATAATGTGTTTTTATCAAAATATGTTATTTTTATGTTTTTAGCATTTATATCTTTTATATATTTGCAGGTAGAACCTTGGCTAGGGGTTGTGACCTGGGAAATTTTGTGACCTGGGAAGGGGGTCTGGGGGCTTGCCCACGGCTAGGGGTTGTGACCTGGGAAGGGGGTCCGGGGGCTTGCCCACGGCTAGGGGGTTATGACCTGGGAACTACTAGCTTAGGTTAGGTGGGTTTGTTAGATTCTGTACCCTTTTAAATATTTTTAAAGGGTATACAAAAAAATGCTTCAAAATACACATTTTATTTAATCAATTTACTATTGAATAATGTAAATTAATAAAAACATATTATTTATCGATTTCTAAGGGTTTGCAGTGATATTGCAGGGGATTTCAGTAATTTTCAAGGGGATTCCAGTATTTACCTGGGGATTCCAGTAATTCATGGTTCCCATCGTTTATGACATTTCTCCACCCAAAAAACACCCGGTTTCCCACTGGGGTCTCCCATAATTGCCTTTATATGAGAGGCCCAAAAACTCATGAACAGGTGGTTTGCCTAAAAAATCATGATCAGAAATGCATCAAACACAAGATAGCGAGTAGGAAAAATACATGATTCATATATTTGTCTAGAAATTAAAGTATCATACATTTACCGGGGATTTCCCTCCTACTTCCAACTAGGTAATTACCTGGCACCTACTGGTTTCTTGCACATACTTAAAAGTCATTATTATTATTATCATTACTTGCTAGGCTATTTGGAAAAGAAGGATGCTATAAGCCCAAGGGCTCCAACAGGGAAAATAGCCCAGTGAGGAAAGAAAACTTAAGGAAAAATGAAATATTTCAAGAACAGCAATCTATCTGTAAATAGCCTAGGTCTAGGATGGTGGTTTGTTGTCTTCGTGTTAGAACAAATATATCTTTATAAAGTTTCTGGAAAATACTTACATGAGTTACTTCTACAAGAAAACTAGGAATTGCACAAAACTAATAATACAAAATAACTAACACGCTAGCAGTTGGAATGCATTCATAATGCAATTAAGCTTCTGGTAAGTGCAGCGCAGACTGGCAGTGGCACAGTATCACTATGACACTATGGTTCAGACACTGAAGCAGTGCTGCCAGAGTGCCAGATCGGTTTGCCTAGAATTCCCCGAAAATCATGTCAAAATTTCCCCAAAACCTGAAGAAATTCTCCATTTCCCAATAATTCTTATATTCAGTGGGTTAGGGAAATTATATACCTTATTAACATAGAAAGGGCACTTATAAATAAGCTGGAGGGTATTTATTTCGATTATGTACAATAACAATACACTTACCTCTTAACCTATTTTATATGCGACATTTAATGTTTTATAAATCTTGTAAAAGAATTTTACTGAAAGGAGACTTATATCAAAGGAAGTCCATCGCACAGTATATGGAATTACAATTAAGATTTGACTTCTGGTTCTGGGTGCTTCAATTTATATCACACATGGTTACTGACCATGGCTTAAAACGTTTTTCAGCAACACGTCATGTAAATTTACTAAATTATTAGGTAATAGATTTTGAGATAAAAAAAAATACTACGAAAATATATTTAATACAAAAAAAAAGAAAAATAAACAATAACCTAAATACTTTTATTTTATAAACTTTAATCTTGATTTTACAATAGTGAATTGATGCATGCAGGACGTTCAACTCAATTGATTTAGTTTTAGCTCAATAAATAAATCTAATGAATTTTAACTAAATGATTGATTCAATTAACGGAGCAAAAGACTCTCTCGAAACATTTAAGAAAGAAAGAATACTCAAATTCACACAATATTTTGGTTCTGAAATCTACCATAAGAATATTCTAATATAGAAAAATGATACACACTAATAATATTCAAAATTTGAATTGCGCAATGATATTGGACAACATTCAAAGTTCACTGATCAGTAGGTCTAACTAGTTTCACTGGGTTTAATTTATTAGTAAGTTCACAAACAATATCTCGTATATGTATATATGCATTACTTTCATTTTTATGGCAATTTAGATGCAGCTCATTAAGCTTTACTCAGTCACTTTCATCTTTATATATATCACAAGTCAGTCTTTTTCGGAAATTCCTACGAATGGTGGGGAAATTCCCCAGATTCCCTAAATAATTTGTTATCAAAACTAAAATTCCCCAAATTTCAACCCAAATTCCCCATTTCCCCATCGTGAACCCAAATTCCCTGAATCTGGGGAAAATTCTCCATATCTGTCAGCATTGCACTGAAGTGAAGTTTGACTAGAATGTAGGATCAAAATTCCAATACTGCATTAGCAAGACCAAATTAAATGGAAAATTATCGAAATACACAAATATAATAAAGAATAACATGTACAGTATGTTATCTGTTTGCATACGTAGAAAATAACGTTAACTGAAAACCCCCTCTTCTTCTTCTTCTTCTTCCATTTTAGTAGGAGATCTGGCCCCTTCTTGAAGCCAATGTACTCCCTGTAAATATGATATAAGATGAAATATTATTTCTAATCACTACATATGACAAATTTAAGGAAAATCCCTCTTGCCCTCAGGTAACTCAGGGTCAAGTTTAGGGGGGTGAGGTATTGCCTTTGCAACGGTGCCTCTATAATTTATCTTTCTCATACTGTTTGGTCTTTTCCTCCGCATCAGGATTAATACTTATATCGTTTTAATTTATTTCGCTTAATAAAAAATCATCCTACTATTTTCTTTGGGTCTTTTTGTAGGGCTGTTAAAGCTCAATTATTTTATTTCTTTTTTCTATATTACTGGCAAAGCAAAAAAAATGGGTTAAATATTTTTCCTAATTTTCCCAAAAATTACAGTTTACATTCCCCCATTGTGTCTAGTTGCAATGTTTAGTTTTAATGTATTAGCTCTTGCTCTAAAAGTATCGCTGATGCAAATGTATTGTCATATATATTTTCTCTTTCAATTCCTTCCACGTTCTATATATTTCTAAGCTCACTTTACTTTCGATTCCCCCCCCCCCTTTTTTTTCTTTTTTTTTTTTGCGTCCCACTTTATGGTTTCGGATTTTATTTGTCTTGGTTATTCTTCTTAACCACCTTATATCTAAATTCAATTCTTCTATGTACTTTGCTGGTTGTTTCTACCATCTTCTTTTTCTTGAATGTCCAGGATTATTGTTTTCGGTATTTCTTTCTTCCCATTCAAGGTACGATTTGTGTAATACTGCAGCTTCCCATCCATCATCCTTGTTTTTGTAGATGTCCCCATCTCTCTTCTTAAAGTAACATTAGCAGTACTTTTAGTGGCACCTAAAATTTTCCTATATACCCCATTCTCTTTCATTTGTAACCTTTCTATTTCAGTTTCTATTGAATTTATGTTTGTTACATACAATACAAATGGTAAAGCAATACTTTTCAAAGATGTTTTCCCCATCATTACTTTATTGCAAATTGTCTCTATAACTGAATACGGTAAGTTAGCTAGTTTTTTTTCTGAGTTTTAAATATGTTCTTATTACTGTCTAGTTTAATTCCTAATTACGCTAACTTTCCCCTGCTTTGTTTTCTTCCATGTGATCTGGCTTTTCTTTCGTGTTATAAATCATGATATTACTCCTTTCTCTATTTCTCAGCCACAATTTTACGTTTCTACTAAAAGTTGGATGTTGCGCTTTGCATTATACTGTATATATATATATATATATATATATATATATATATATATATATATATATATATATATATATATATATATATATATATATATATATACATACATACATACATACATATATATATGTATATATATATATATATATATATATATATATATATATATATATATATATATATATATATATATATATCCACTGCAATCCATAAGGCATCATCTGCAAAGAATGATGATTCTATCTCTATTAAATGATTTCTAAAACTATTTCTTCCACTTTTATTTTCTTCATGACAATATACGTAATTAGTTTAAAAAGTGAAGTTGATCCTGTGCAACCCTATCTTATTCCACTCGTAACCTCCATTTCTTGTTCTATACCTTCTCCTAAGGCAATGCGTGTAATATCTCCTTGGTAAATATTTGCAATTGTATTTATGGTTTTGGTGTTCATTCTGTATTCTTTTAAAACTTATTAATACCTCCTTTTTTACTGAATCAAAGGCTTGACTAAAGTCTATAGCGGTTACTATAAGATGAAGGGGTTTCTTGTTTCTATAGCTCTCTTCTACACAGTAATGTAATATAATGATATTGTCTTCTTTCCTACCTCCTCCTGTAAATCATGCTTGGCACTCATTATCTTCCTCATTTATTCTATGGTGATTTTCTATTACTTCTTTCATCATCATGAATATCTTATATGAAATATTTAATAGAATTATAGGTCTTAGGTCTTTTGACATTGGCTTTCTTTTCTTTTCAGTCATCTTTATTCCCAACTTCTTCCACGTAACTGGTTTTTCTTTTTCGTCCAACTCATTTTGGTAACATTTATTTAGGGTTTCAAGACATCTTTCGTTTTTTCCAAGTGCCCTATAGAGCTCCGGTTTAAGACCATACGGTCCTGCTGATTTTTTTTTCCTTTAGTTTCCCAGGCAATTCTTTACTTTTTCTATTGTGATTGTTGGGTTTTCTGTTGGTTTTATTTTCCATTTTGTTGCCATTACAAGATCAGAGTCTTCTCTAAGTACGTCTGGGATACATCCATCCTGGTGTGGTATTTCATTTTCATATTCTATACATTTTTCTTCATTCCAAGCTACGTCTGTTTTTTCCATGCTTACAGTATATGGTTTTCCAGTATTTGACTGATTCTTCTTTTGTTTCTTCATTATTTAGTTTAGTTCCTTGCACTCCATAGTGCTTTCTGTCCGTTCCTTATTTTATGTTTTCCCAAAAGTTTTTTTATTCTTGTCTATTTTTATTTCTTCTGTCACTTTTTTTCAAATATAGTAATTTCCTTCTTTATCAGTTCATTTACTTCTCTCTTCTTTTGATCATATCTTTCTTCTAATATTTTTTTTACATCTATATTGATTTCATTTCTTTTCTTTCTGTTTAGTTCCTTCCTTTCCATTGTTGCTCATGTATCTTTTCTTCATTAAGTACTCTCCTTTTGTATACTTTTCCAAATTTTTCTTTTGCGGCCTCTTTTATTATCAGGTCCATTCCTTCTATTCTTTCCATTTGTCTATGTCTTACAACTTCCTCTCCTGTTATAGTATATTCCCTTAAACTACTTTCATCTGTCCTGAAGTATTTTACTTCTTCCTATTTTCCTTTATTGAAGTTTTTTATCCCGACCAATCTTGAATTCCAGTTCTATAGTGATCAGATTATGATCTCAGATAACAAAGTTTAGTTTTTCATCGTCTATATTAATTTCCCTGAAGTTTTTGTACATTTGTTAATTTACAATTCTTCCTTGTTCAAGGGGTTAACTACTGCACCCTAGTTGTGCAGTGGCTACTTTCCTCTTGGTAAGGGTAGAAGAGACTCTTTAGCTATGGTAAGTAGCTCTTTTAGAAGAAAGACACTCCAAAATCAAACCTTTGTTCTCTATTCTTGGGTCATAGCCTCTGTACAATGATCTTCCACTGTCTTGGGGTAGAGTTCTCTTGCTTGTGGGTTAACTCAGGCACGCTATTATATCTTTTTCTCTTCCTCTTGTTATTTTGAAGTTTTTATAGTTTATATATGAAAGATTTATGTTAATGTTATTGTTCTTAAACTTGTCCTGCAGTGGAATACCTACGGCTTATAATGATTATGATTACTGTATATATATATATATATATATATATATATATATATATATATATATATATATATGTGTGTGTGTGTGTGTGTGTGTGTGTGTGTGCGTGTGTGTGTGTGTGTGTGTGTACAAAACGTAAAACATTTTCTGAAATATTTTACTTAAAAGAAAAAAAAGCTTATAAAGTATTTCTAATAGTGTATTTTTGAAAAGTTAATTTTAACACACTAGTCATACATGAATGGGAAAGTTTGATTGTTCACTGATCAAAATAAGAATCCTAGTTAGAAATTTGGTTTTCTTCATATATTTCTTAAAGACAAAAACTAATTCACTACAATTTATAAATTAATGAAAATATGTTGTTTATGGCTGACCCTATCTGGAAAAAAACAGATGCTATAAGGCCAAAGGCTACAACAAGGAAAATACCCCAGCGAGGAAAGTGTACCTTCAAGCAGAAGACCACATTACAGATACATTGTAATGATCAGTTCCCATGTTTTTAGCGTACTTTATTTCCATATATTTAAAACTTGTTATACTTATTCTTTTTAACATTTTTAAATTCGAATACCTTTTCATAAAGAAAGGCCAGCGCTACTAACTTACCCTCTCGGTAATAAAGTGATTGACTCACGTTTCAGATAACGCTAATATATCGAAAGATTTCTCATTTATCAATTCTCTAATATGAATTGTCTTATGACAGATTGAATATTTTCATATTATCTGCTAGTCTCGTCAACTCCAAATCTAAAGAATTGTAACTTCTTGAATTTCCTAAATTATCTTTTTTTCTAACTTGTTGCACTTTATACATTTTACGACTTGCGAGGTACATTCCTTAGTGTCACGATTTCCTGAACATTTTGTCATGAGAGAGAGAGAGAGAGAGAGAGAGAGAGAGAGAGAGAGAGAGAGAGAGAGAGAGAGAGAGAGAGAGAGAGAGAGAGAGAGAGAGAGAGAGAGAGAGAGAGAGAGCACCACTGATATGATTACAATATAGCAATGGTACAACTCTTTGTAATCTTTCGTTCTACTCTAACCTAAGACAAATTGGATTTACTGATATCCTTGATAAAGATTCAACATTAATATCTTATCAAGGCAAGAGTTATTTGATTAGCTGATCTCGTACCACTGTGATTATATGAGCCACTGTGCGCATATAAGACTGTAGATTACTTATTGTTTCCGAATATTTCATACCATTGGGTGCTACCCTCAACAACAATCTTGTCTAACATTGCTGGAATATTCTTTCGGAGATCCTTTCAACTTGAACTAATTTTCCTTGAAAATTATAGTTAACATATAGACTCTCATCGAATGATAAACATTGTAGTTTATAGTCGTCTTCTCTAACGTTATCTCAAGGCAACCTATGTATTTTACTAGTAGTTGTGTTTCTGTACGTAATTAGTAGGCTACTCTTTCACACACAGATACACACGCACACACCTATAGATTACCCAGAACTTTTCGCCCCCAGCCCCCAAGAGCCTACTCTTTATTTTAAAGAACATCAACTTCTCTTCTATGTTGAAAAATCTTGATGCCACCTAAGTACTACAGGACCAGTAAGATCTGTCTGACGTATACATTCTTAGATTTTATAATATCACATAACGTATTCCACATTCCCTTCACTATAAAACTGTGAAACAGTCTTCCTAGTAGTGCTACAAGGTATTAAAGCAGCAAATCTTTGTATAATTCTTAGTTATTACAGTTACTGTTAATGCACTTGAATAGTTGTTAATTTTCTTTCGTTAGATATTCTTATTTTCATTTACTTGTCATCACTTTACTTTTTTTTTTTTTGTGGAAAAATAGTAACCTGTCCTTCTTGACCGGTTGTTTATAGCCTATAGTTTCCTGAAGAATAACAATAATAGTAAAAGAGTAACATGGCTTTATTGCAGTGCATTTTAAACCCGCTTTGATGTTTGCCAATAGCTAATGTGCATATAGCCGATTAAATTCATGATGAGGGGAATATGAATTGTATACTTTTGTACTAGATATGACATCTGATTAAAAAAAAAAGTCTGAAAATTTTTCTAATGGGACCTATTGCGTAATTTTAGGTCGATCTTTCCACGGGCAAGAAACCTACATTTTGTAGAACGTCAAAAGTTCAAACTTGCAGCAAATGTCTTTAAGTTGAACAAGCTGACATGTTTCTTTTTATAATTTATATATAAAATATCTGTTTGGATGTTATTGCTATTTTCCAAATATTTTATTTAAATTTTCATTATTTCTCATATCCTTAATAATTTATTTCCTTTCCTCAGTGGGCTATTTTCCCTATTGGAGCCCTTGGGCTTGTAGCATCTTGCTTTTCCAACTTGGGCTGTAGCTTAACTAATGATAATAATAATAATAATAATAATAATAATAATAATAATAATAATAATAATAATAATAATAATAATAATAATAATATGGTCTGATCTGAGGAAACTGCGCCTATGTTGGTATGCTTATAAGGCAACAGCTTTATTTGCAACCATCGGATGCTTCAGAGATAACGGAGTCAGAGTGCAGTAAATGTTGCTCCTGTCGACTGAATTTCCAGTTGATAAGGTAATCTTTTATAGGATAAAATGGCAGGTTTTATTCGTTTCTTGCATAACAACCCATGCACTTTACTTACTTCACTTTAAGGGCTTCTTTTATGGTCCTGTACTGCAGGGAAACTCCACTCTTTACAGGACCTTACTTAATTTATTTTATGAATTATATATATGTATTTATATATATATATATATATATATATATATATATATATATATATATATATATATATATATATATATATATATATATATATATATATATATATATATATATATATATATATATATATATATATTCCAAAGCATCAAGCATTTCACACAGATTATTGCTTGTTTATTGTTAACTCAACATAATCGAAGCACATAAATCAAGAAAATCTTTAGTTTCCACTTGAAAGCCTTAATACCTTCAGTGTTCTGGGTGTCTAGCTGGGGCTTACAGTAGCCTATAAAGTTTAACAATTATTAAAGATTTCTTTGAAGGGCAGCTAAAAAGTACAATAATTGACGCAAATCAATTTTCATTGCAATGTCAGAACGTTTAACAGTATGAAATATTGTTTGTTCGATGTAGGCGTAGTTTCACGTTTCATATTTACATGAACGTCTTCAGTAAGCATCGCACCTTTTTTGGTAGATGTTCGGGTTACATTCGCTTATCAAACACATGGTAATTAACATGCAATGCATGGTGGGAAATGCTGAATGCCTTGGTATGCATATGATAAAATAACTGAAGGTATTGTAGAGAGTAGGGTTCCCCTACAGTACAGAACAGAAAAGCAGTCCTTAAAGTAAATTAAAGTAATTGACATTTACATTATCATTGCCAAGGCAAAATTACCTCGCCACCAATTTTCTTGACATTATAAGATTTGCATCGGCCGATGGTATAAAATTACCAAACGTGTCATTCTGGGTTTTGTCCACATAGTCCGGCACAAAACTAAAGGAAACCGTCTTGCTTTTTTTTTTTCCTTTGAAGGAACCTTCAAATGAGATATATCCCCCTTTTAGACTTCTTTCGTCGTCGCTCAAATCTTCCCCACTGGGAGGCAGTTTGGTAGACCACTCCCACTCCCGGTACTAATTACACTTGTTGATCGCACTTTTGACCACTGCAGGTGGGATAAAGGGTGTGGCAGTCGGTGTCCACGGCCGAAAGGGTATTTTGTCAACATCGCAGTATCAAAAGTTGCCCTCAATAACATGATAAACTACGAATGTACTTAACCGGATACCAATAACAGTTAATTTCTAATGCTCTCGGTTAGTCTTTAGCGAATATTTCGTGGGTACCATGAAGTGAAATGTAGATCCAATGCGTTTTTGACACATTCGATGAGTTGAATAGGACACCGTTCTCAAGTGATTTTATTGGATAAATATCTTACATTGGGTGTGAGTGCATACAGATCTACGCCTCACTATTACTTGCTCGTCATTCATTTAGTTATACATCGTAAAATAGACCAGTTCTGGCGTTTATTTTTTAAAATATTAATTGTGAACTATTTACTAATAAAAAATTTACAACCGTGCACTTACTATAAAATCTGTATGAAACTGTGAAAATAAATTCACTACAAAACTAAGATATATTGTTGATTTAACATATTCAAGTGATGTAATATCATGTAAATAAGACTTAGGCTACATCATAAAAGTGTTCTACTTTTCACGACAGAATTCACCTCTTCACTCGAGGATCAGTGACATAAGGTACAAAAGAAGCTTACGTTGTTAGGTCATCGCTAAAAATAAAGCTGACCTTGCACGGCACACCTTCAACTGAGCCGTTTCAGGTTGAATGAGACTTTGGGGTGCTTGAGCAGCATTAAATCTTAATTACTTTTGTTCCATTCATTTGCCTTAAAACGGGAATTTGGTTATAAATCTATTATGTAAAATGGCAATTAAAAAGGATTAGAATGGATGTTACTTATGGAGAGAACTAGAGTAGGCAAAGAAAAGGCAAACACCAGAAAGAATAAAAATGTCAAACATTATTAGATATTGATAATCATATCTTTCCCAGATAATAGTAATAATCAATGGATGATAAAGATGGGAATGGTGGTGATGTTTAAGAATTTTGACAAATAAAATGACGACAAGAAATAAAGAAATTAGATCATCAGTATTTTCAACGGGATGAGTATGGATGTTTTGAATTCTGTAATCCAAGACCGTGCGTTTTATTTAGGGATCAGGATTATTTCTGGATATTTTATTCAGAAGTGAGAGGGCGCAACTAGGATAGGTCCAAAGAATGTCTTTGGGATAGGACAGACAGATCCCGGACTCTCAATGCTCACCGTCCCACCCACGGCACCCCTACCCACACACCCACAACCATCTAAGAGTCTGGGGGTGTCAGCTGTAAGAAAGTAAACAACACAACGTACGCCTTTTTCTTTCAAAGTATGTAGAACGCATCATATTTTCCTAACTATGAAAACTGTTTTGTGCAACTGAGTAAGTTAGTAATGTGTAGAAATTGTGTTATCTTGAATTTGGTGTAAATTCAAAAGAATTGAATTAACGGCATGGCCAAGGACAGTTAAATGTTCCCTTGTGAATGAGAATTGATTTGACCGTAGTTTGCGACGTCAGTTTCATTTTGACCTTAGCTGAGGTTTGGTGATGTGTCCTGTATTCACATGAAATTGTTATCCTAGCATATACTGAAATGAGCTAATGATAGAAGGGAAAATTGTGATGAGTTAATGAAATAGGTTTTCAAATCTATGGAAAACTTAGCTTAGTCCTTCTGCCATAAATCCTAAAAGACTAACCCAACCGTAAGTGTATCTTCTTAGCTCACAGTTCAGTCATTATTATTATTATTATTATTATTATTATTATTATTATTATTTACTAAGCTACAGCCCTAGTTGGAAAAGCAGGATGCTATAAGCCCACCCCAACAGGGAAAATAGCCCAGTGAGGAAAGGAAACGAGAAAAAAATAAAATATTTTAAGAACGATAACATTATAAGGTGTGTATGTATGATAGCGGCCACCTGTATGTATTATTATGGCTAACTTAGAATACGTTAGCGCAAGGGGGTCGCAGGGGCCGTTAGCCCCCCCGTTAAATAAGGAGGTAAGGAAACGGCTTGTAGGTTAGGCTAGGGGGGAAAGTTTAGGTTGGTTGATGGACATTTTTAATAAACGTGTGAGGAACTGGCCGCTGATATACAAAGGCTCCCATTTAAACAAAAATTTCTTATATAAACTGTTGGGTTTGCAATGAGACAACATCCTGGAGACCACACTTTATTACAAGATACTCAAGAGCCCACTGACTCGCAACAGCGTATGCAGATGCATGCTCAGCAGCGCATGGCCGACAAACATATCGTACATCCCCCCCTCAAGATTATACTTATACATGGCAAAAATGAAAGGGGGAAATGTCACTAAATCAATGAGAAATGAGAGAGAAAAAAAAAAAGCTAACTTTTCGATACATACACGCAAACAAAATAAATACATAAATTCTCTGGAAAGAAATATCAATTCCTGATGCAATTACATACAACAGATAATAACATCATTCTGTAAAGTGTCTTTGAGCCACTTGGGTTTATCGGCGGCCCTTCTCGGTCTACTAACGACGTTGGGCTCCTGTATGGGGTGTGTTACCTGTTCTGTCGGGGTATGGCTTGCGGAGGTCCCGTGCTGAGGCACGGGTGTGCCAGGGGCCGGAGCGATGACTCTCAGGTGTCGTCTATTCCTTTTTGATAGCCTGCCGCTCCGGTTGAGCTTGATGGTGTACTGACGATGGGGCTTTGTTTCCGTTACTATGCCCGTTCTATCCCACTGCTTGGTAGCTTGGTTTTGTATGCGTACATGGATATCTAGTTCGATGGGCGGCAGTCTTCTGGTAGTGCCAGGGATGCACATCAACTCCTGCGACCTAGCCACTTGTAACTCCCTTCGACGTATCGTCTGCCTCCAATGTTTGTCTACTAACAGGTGTCTCCTGGCCGTCGGTACCCCATCGCGCAGCTGGCGACCCGTTGCAAGCTGAGATGGCGACTTGTTAATCCCCCTGAGAGGCGTGTTGAGATACTGAAGTATCGCCAGGGCCGTTTTGTCCGACTCAAGGGCTCCACCCTTTAAAGTGTTTTCTCAGAGTAGCCTCTTTGCCGATTTGACAGCTGCTTCTGCCCTGCCGTTAGACTGGGGATACTGGGCCGACGACAGCCGGACCTTGACTCCCTATCTCCTGAAGAAGGCCTCTATCTCCTAGCTGGCCAAGTTCGTACCTCCGTCAGTTGATATTTGTTCTGGGGCTCCCCAACGCGAGAAATATGATCGAAGGTGATTGCTGATTTTGTTAGACGTGGCACCAATGGGGAAATTAGCTACTTCTAACCAACCTGTTAGTCTATCTGCATATACCATGTATACACTGCCTTCTATCTGGAACATATCTGCGACGACTTGCTGGAAAGGGTATTCCGCAGGGGGCGTGTGCATCATTTCTTCAGGAGGCAGTGAGGGGGCGTGTTCATCGCATGAAGTACATTGGGCACGGCGATGCTGAAGGTCCCCTTCTATTCCCGGCCAATAGACTGACTGCCTGGCTTTTCTAAGCATAGAATTGAGGCCTTGGTGTCCTGTGTGTAGGTTAGCGGCTACCTGGCAGCGTAAATCCTCGGGATGACCAAACGAACACATCCCTGGTCCACTGATTATGTCACCAGATCCTGGTTGATGGCTAGCCGATCCCGAACGCTGAAGAAGGGACGAAGGCAGGCAAGTTCTTGCAATTTCTGGTGGGGCCAGTCGCCCGCTGCAACCCTGGCAAGCAAGAGCTGATATACAGGGTCGTTAGATGCGGCGCTCCTGACGCAGTCTTCATCCAACACGATGATGTCCGGTTCCAAGGTGGCCACGGTTGCACATGCCACTGTCACTCGAATGTCGTCCTCCAAATCCACGTCGGCAGCTTTGTGGGATGCTCGCATGGTCGGGTACCTTGAAAGAAAATCCGCGGCGGTGTTCCTTTTTCCGGGCAGGTATTTCATGTGGAACTTGAACTGGAGTGTCTTCTCTTTCAGGTTGAATACTCTTGGATTGATGACGTCCTTGAGGGCTCTGTCACCCAGCAATTTGACGAGTGGACGGTGGTCCGTGATGATGGTGAGATTAGGACACCCAAGTAGGAACAACCTGGCCTTCCGCAAGCACCAGGTAACTGCCAGGGCTTCTCCTTCTATGGGGGCATACCCAGCTTCAGAGGGGGTGAGGTGTCGACTACCACACAGGGCAAGGCACCAGCCGCCCTTGCAACAGAAGGGGCTGTCAGCTGACTGACAAACGCAATACTGCTGAAGGACTACGAAGCTGATGCCTTCCTTGCTCCAATCCGTCATTATCGTCGTAGGGCGTGTCTTGTCGTAATATGCCAAACCGTCCTTGGCTAATTGACAGATGACCTCCTATGCCTGCCGGAGTTTGTCACGTAGCTGGCTATCCCTGTAGACGTTTTTTCCGGTGGGTTTTCTAAGGAGGTCCCTAAAGGGCTCCATGATGGGTGCTGTTGCAAGAAAGGGAGCTAATTGATTCACGAATCCAAACCATGACCTAATATCCGTGATGGAGGGCTTCTCTGGCATATGGAAGTTACGAATGGCGTCTAGTCGTTCGTCTGCGGGCTTGTATGACTCCCATCCCAGGTGATAACCGACGAAAGTAACCTCTCTCTTGCAGAATTTAAACTTCTCGGGCTTGAGTGTGATACCTGCAGAGGCACACGTTGACAGGAATTCATATACATGCCAGAACGCCTCTTCGATGCTGTGATCGTATAGCAAGGTGTCGTCAATGCATTTATGCTTTCTGGTGATGTCTTGCAGGGCATCATCGAACCTTTTTGTGTAGGCGTCGGACGCCGAACAGTGACCCATGGGTGTTCTACGATAACGGTATCGTTCCCATGGGGTGATGAAGGTCGTGAGTGGGCGGCTGTCCTCGTCCAATTCCACTGATGGAAACCCCAGTGGGCGTCCGCCTTAGTCTTGTACGTGTGAATGGGGATGCTTGAAATCATGTTGAAGGGTGCCAGTGTATGATGAGTCTCACGAAGACAGTGGACGTTAAGGCGCTGAAAGTCTACTGTGCGGCGAGGTTGGCCCGGCTTCTTGGCTACGACGACCATCCTCGCACGCCGTTCCGTTGCCTCTCCCACTGGGACTGGTTCTATCACGCCCTTCCGAACGTCCTCGTCAAGTTGAGCCTTGATGTCCTCTTCCCAATGCTTAGGGATTGTTGCGGGCATGTGACAGGCATAAGGCACGGTATCAGGCAACAAATAGATGTGGTGCTGCTTGCCCGTCATTACAGGTAAAGGTTCCCTGGTTATGTTAAAAGTTGTTGATGAGAAATGCCGTAATAACCATTCCTCAAGTCTTGGTATATTCTCCTCCACAGGCGGGATGGGTAAGGTGGCTGGTTTCATTGTCTTAGGGGAGTTAGGCCGTGCGACTTCTTCGTTAAACACCTCAGCTGATGCAACGAGATGGTAGGGGTGAGGGAAGCCAGGCGGTACTATTCCCAGCTCCTTACAAGCATTCAGCGATACATATAAGTTCTTGGCCGTCGACACAAAGTACACCTCCTGCATCGTGTGTCCCCCACCTATATCAATGAAGCATGCCGTTGATCCGAGACATCTCACTCGGAGATTAGCTACGTCCCTCAGACCTGTTCGCGGCTGCAACTCCAGGGAATTTATTTGCAGGCTTGAAAGAATCGTGGGTCCGGCAACGCAGACCTGTGCTCCTGTATCTGCTACGATGAGTGTCGATACTGAATTCCCGTTTGTATGGGAAACACAAGCCTTGATTGTAGGGTGGGGGGAAAGGTGTGTGTCTGCAACAATCACTAAACTCGAGGCAAGCGGCGCTTTCTTCGCACTTCTGCAGCATTTTTGAAAGTGCCCTACCTTTTGGCACCCATGGCACGTCACACCTTTTGCTGGACACGACGCTCGACCAAACGGATGGCGCCCCCCACAGTTTCCGCAACGCTTTGCATTGAAGTTGCTGCGCAACACCGCAACGTCTGGCTCTACGTCATCACTCGAGGCGCCAGCAGACTTCCTCTCACCGATAGCGACGCGCGGGACACTTTCAACGTCTTGGCGTGCAGCTTCGAAAGTGCAACACAGTGCCTGAAGGGCATCTACACTTTTAAATGTATCACATGCCTGAAAAACTTGCCTTTTTAATACAGGGTCACTGAGGCCTACCATTATTTTCCGCAACAGCATGTATTCTCTCAAGCACTCCCCGCATTTAGGACACTGAAAATCACAGTTGGTGGCCTTCTGAGCACACCTCGAAACATAGTCGCTCACTGACTCCTCGTGCCCTTGTGCCAGGGCAAAGAATTCAGACCACTGCACTGCCTGATTCGACGACCGCAACACAATATTCCCGATGGCATCCAGAGCCGCGTCTGGGGCGAGGGCGTTCCATTTGGCATCTGAATACCGAGTGTCCAACACACGTTGCAACGCCGGTACACAGTTGAGCCTAATGTGCAGGACAACATCCTGCGGTGGGAACTTGTTAAGGTGGATCCAACACGTCATAAAGGGAAACAGCCACCAGCAGAGGTGTTCAGGATCCTGAAATTGCCTTCTTCTAAGGCGGACACACCTAATATGGTAACTCATCGTAGGGAACCTTCGGTCCCTTTCCCTTCAGGGGATCTGTCTGATAGTGCTTCGGTCAGTCAGCAGCCTTGGTACAGTGCCCTAGTAAGAGCCGTAACACAGGCATTTAATCCCGCCCTGTCTGTCCGCTCGTCAGAGCAGCCTATAGTTCTAGACTCGCGACAGGGAACCATTGAAGAGGAAAAGTGGAGTTTCCAACGCGGTCACTTCCTTGAGGGCGAAACTGAATCCGATCACGCCATCAAGGCTAGTCCCTCCAGTTTATCCCCAGGGATACTCTCCCACCTCAGAGGAAACCTCCCTTCATGCTGATAGTTTCCCTTAGTAAGAGATCAGGAGGGACACAACATCCAGGCCTTTGATGTTGGAGTCTTAACTCCATCCTCGGAAGGAGTCCAAAGACTCCAGGACCCTGCCAAAGTCCTCTGCCAGGACAACAAAGACGGAGACATCCAGCCACTCGAGGGATGTCCGCGACCCACCCCGAGAAGAGCTCTTGGGGATGGAAGATGGAGACTTCGCGGCAAGTCCGACATCAGAAGGAGAGCAAAA
The DNA here is from genome assembly GCF_036898095.1 of Palaemon carinicauda. Classification (NCBI taxonomy): domain Eukaryota; kingdom Metazoa; phylum Arthropoda; class Malacostraca; order Decapoda; family Palaemonidae; genus Palaemon; species Palaemon carinicauda. The sequence continues at coordinate 16,264,508 of NC_090745.1, forward strand.
AGAGTCAGAACATGCATTCTGGCAGGTCCTGACTCTTATGAGGGTTCTTAACGGGTTTTCTGACCCAGAGATACTCCCCTGGGAGGGCAAGAACATGGTCTTAGACTGTGTCTTCGGCACCCAGGAACCGTCAAAGACCAGTGCAGCTCTGCCCTGGTCTCAGGGGTTGAAGAGTGCCAGGGCTAAGATCGCCCAACAGCTCTCTGAGTTTGCCTCCTCCAACCGTTCCGGCTCTGCTAACAAGCTCTTCCCACCTCCTCGTGTATAACAAAGGAGGTACTTTGAGATCCTGGAGGAGCCCCGTCCAGCTCTTCCTCTTCACCACTCTCTGGAAGAACTAAGGGGATCTCACTTGAGAGACTCTCCAGCCAGCAGGTCTCTTTCTTGGCGGCCGAAGTCTTTAACCAGCAAAAGGTCACAAAGTATGCGATGCAGGCTACTTCGTGGCTGGATATCTGGTTAGGAACCTTGGGAATCCTGGTACGATCCGAGGATTTCTCCAAGGAGCGTACCAGGAAGGTAATGGAGATTTTCCTCCTCTCAGGCACTCGCACGATCGAGATTCTTGCCCACCAAGTTTCGAACTTGAAATGTCGAGATGTGGTGTCTGAGAGACTCCACCAACAGGTCCCCAGCATCGAGATAACTAGGCTCAGACATTCCTCTCTAGAGGGAGCCCACCTGTTTGAGCCTAAGGACGTGGAAGTTGCTGCTGAGAGGTGGAGGAAGTCTCATCAGGACTTCCTCCTCCATAAGGCTTTAACATCCAAGCCCTATAAACCTCAGGCACCTCAGCAGTCCCGTCCAACCAAGACCGTGACGGCGAAATCAGCATCGAAGACAGTAGTATCTAATAAGCCCTTTCCTGTCAAGGACAAGAAAGGCAAAAAGTCCTCCAGGTGTGAGGAAAAAATCCTAGAGGGAGCAGCCGTGGCCACAAATGCTAGGGTAGGCACTCCCCCTGCGTCTCCACCAGTGGGGGGATGCCTACAAAGTTGCTTAGACAGGTGGAAGCAACTTGTGGCCGATCCCTGGACAATCTCTGTGATTCGTCTAGGATATCGCATCCCGTTCATAACATCTCTCCCTCCCCTGACCAGGAATCCAGTGTCATTAGACTCCTTTGCCATGGGATCGGCAAGGGGGCAGGCCCTTCAGGTAGAAGTCCAGACCCTGTTGAAGGGCGCTCTCCAAGAGGTCCTCGACGGGTCCTCAGGCTTCTTCAATCGACACTTTCTTGTAAGAAAGGTATCTGGAGGCTGGAGACTAGTCATCGACCTCTCAGCCTTGAACAAGTTTTTCAAACAAACTCCGTTCAGCATGGAGACGGCAGACACGGTCAGACTAGCGGTAAGACCTCAGGACCTCATGTTTACACTGTCCCTAAAGAATGTGTACTTCCAGATCCCAGTCCATCCATCTTCAAGGAAGTACTTAAACAGGAAGTACCAGTTCAAGGTGCTGTGCTTCGGTCTTTCCACAGCACCTCAAGTTTTCCCCAGAGTGTTTGCCCTAGTGTCATCTTGGGCGGCACACAGGATTGGCATCCGTCTCCTCCGCTATCTGGATGACTGGCTAATCCTAGCAGACTCGGTGTCAACCCTTCTTCAACACTGAGACAAACTTTTGAGACTTTGCCGAGATCTGAGGATCATGGTAAATCTCGAGAAATTATCCCTGCTTCCTACACAGAGACTGGTATACCTAGGCATGATTATAGACACCAATCTCCACAAAGTCTTCCCATCAGACGACAGGATAACAAGGCTGAGAAAGGTCGCAAGACCTTTTCTCAGACAAGAAGAACTTCCAGGCCAAACGTGGTTACGTCTTCTCGGTCACCTTTCATCACTGGCCCACTTAGTTCCCAATGGTCGCTTCAGGATGAGATCCCTCCTGTGGCGACTCAAGTCCCGATGGAATCAGACTCGCGATTCCCTGGACATCTGGATCCCCATGGGATCAGCGGAACTGACGGACCTTGAGTGGTGGGTGGCAGACGAGAATCTACGAAAGGGAGTGGATCTTTTCCTCCTCCCCCCGGATTTGATGCTGTTCTCAGACGCTTCTAGAGTAAAACCCATAATAAATAGTTAAGGTTTGTATAGTTAGTAAAAATACTAATTATCTACGAATTTGTCATGTTTATGCATTACCCACGTGGACATATTTTTTACCCTAGTTATTCAAATATACTACGAGTCTGGACCCCTGTAATAACGTTATTTATTTGTTGATGCAATTCCCACGTGCATATTTCTCTTTGTTTCCATACCCCTTTCAACCGTTTTCTCCCTTATTACAGCATTTCAATTTATTACCATCAAATAATATTTATTTCTTCATTTGTTCCAACACGGAGTACTTACCTCGAACTACTTTCTTAGGAGTATCTGGGATCTCCTCCGAACCGACCAGAGTTTTGTGTAGTTTACCCTAGTCCCGTTTTCTATGAGGGGTAACCTCAGGTGGAGTGATACGCGCCCTAAGGCTAACCCCGAGTCAGAGAGCATGCTTGCTCAGGTCTCGATCTCCAGTAAGTTCTCTGGACGTGTCGCCATAACATCTCGACGCGGTCCCTACGTGGACCCATTGTGTTCATTCTATACCCTTTCCTACCCTTCTCCTCTGTGTTCGTCGTGTAGGGGCAGCTTATGTTCTCCTACAGCCACGTGTCTGGAGTGCGAGTCCTGGAACGTAGTGCAGTGGGTGCGCTTCGGCACCAAGAGGAAGAATGCATCCAAGAGGTCTCATAGGAAGCCGAGCCTCTCCTCGCCGCTTACTTCTCCCGATGCCTCGTCGGATAGAGCTTCTCAGCCACCTTCCCCTACCCAGAGTAGGGGACGAGGTAAGTCAGTTGTGGGGAAGAGGCCCATTGCTCTTCCCCAGGAGTCTGAGTGGGTGTGGTATAGCACCAAGAAGAAGTAGGCGACGAAGAGGTCACCTAAGAAGCCGAGCGTCCCTTCCTCCCTTGCTTCGCCGGGCGTCTCATCTGACCGAGCTTCCCTACCACCCTCCCCTACCCAGAGTAGGGGACGAGGTAAGTCCGTTGCGGGGAAGAGGCCCGCGGCCCTTCCCCAAGAGTCTGATCTTCAGGATAGTGGGGTTGTGGGGTCGTTCCAGTCGAGTGAGGGGCCTGAGGGAGGGGCGGGAGTGTGTACGGGAGACGGAGTCCTGGTGCAAGCAGGCCACGTCTCCTCTGATGACCCCATGTGGGGGAAAAATGTCCCTAATTCTTCTCCAGCCTCTTTGGCGTGTTTTTCAGTCACTTCTGCAGCCGAGGGCACTGCCGAGAAGGAGCTTTCCCCCGCCGTCGGACCCCATTGCGTGGGTTTCCCCCAAGAGCAGTGAGTGGGTGATGGTTCACCGCGACAGGCTGCTGGAGCTAGCTGCGGCGCCGGGCCCTTCAAGTTGGCGAGGACGAGCTCCCTGGATAGATACTCCTCCGGCAGCAGCGGCACCCGACGGAGGGACTCTTCATGGCAGGTTTCAGTCGACAGGCTTAAGACCGCGAAGGTTCTGGCTCCATCCGCCCAGCAGAGAGAGTCGCCCCTTCGGTCTGGCAGCCGAGTCCTGACCTCCAAAGGCCACCTAGCTCGTCACGAGCGCAGCCCTCGGCTTTCCTCGACAGGCAGGCCCACAGATATGAGAACCTCCGGAAGAGATGATGGACCCAGGACGGAGGACCTCGTCCTGACGGCGATGCCCGTCCTTCGACGAGAACCCCCGCGAGAGCGTTGGTCCAGGACTCCCCCACGTGCGAGGTCCTCCGTCAAAGTACCCCCGTCACATGTGTCAGCGCGCCCGTCGGAGGATCTCCCAGATGGAGGCACAGAAGAAGTCGTCCCCCTAGGGAGGAATGGGTGCGTGTCGCCATCCCACGCAGACACCTCCTGGAAGCTTCAGCAGTTCCGGGTACCTCTGGCTGGCTCCCAAGGGCTCATTCTCCCGCTCCGATGTACGCCCCCCTACAGCAGGCTCTGGCAGACCGGCATAAGTCCGCGAAGGTTCCGACTCCTTCCGCCCAGCGGAGAGTCGCCCCTTCGGTCTGGCAGCCATGTCCCCGCCTCCAAGACTTCGACAGGCCGGCCAGAATGTGAAAGACAACTAGCAGCCACGAGGAAGCCCGCAGCAGCTTGGTCCTCCATGGGGAGACACAAGTCCAGGACGGAGGCCTCCGTCCCTGCGGCGATGCCTGTCCTCCATCCAGAACCGCCGAAGTTGTACCACGACAAAGGATGCCTTCACCCCAAGTGGGGCCCCCTGTCGTAGGTGCTCCTTCTCAGGCAGAAGGGGATCCGACGGAAGGCTCAGCAGACGAGGCCCCCGCGTACAGAAAAGTACTAGCCCTCATCAGACGGCACCACAGGCTGGACGAACCGAAGCCCGTGACGGATGAGAACTGGCTCTCGGGCCTCAGCAGGTTGGTAGATACCCGCGTGCAGCAGAGGCCCTCACTGGCTGGCTCCCTAGAGCTCCTTCGCCATCCTCGCGGTATGTCTCCTCCAGCAGACCCGATCATCGACGGAAGTCATCGCACCAGGTCTCGGTCGACAGGCATAAGCCCGCGAAGGTTCCGACTTCTCCTGCCTAGTGGAGAGAGTCGACCCTTCGGACTGGTAGCCTTGTCCCGGCCTCCGGTTCTTCGATGGCCTGCCCTGAACGAAGGAACCAACCAGCCAGCACAGGGAAGCCCGCGGCTCCATGGATCTCCGCAGGAGCTCCATCCGTCCAGCGGAGGCAGCCGCTGGCTCGACCCGGCAGCATGGCATCCATACCCGGTACCACGACAGCTCCATTCAGGCTTCGTGGTCAACCGCAGGTATACCAGGGTACTCACACCCCACGGATTCCCCAGGAGGGGGTAGACCCATGACGTATACCTCCGTCCCGGGGGCTCCATCCGTGATGGAGCTAGCCGCTCCATCATCCCGGCCAGCCCCATCCAAGCATTGGAGTTGGCCGCTGACACACCCATGACGGTTACCTCCGTTCCGGCGGCTCCATCCGTGATGGAGCCAGCTATGCCATCGTCCTGGCCAGCCCCATCCAAGCATCAGAGGCAGCCGCTGACATAGCAGGGTACTTAAACCCCACGGGTTTCCCCGGGAGGGGTTAGACCCATGACGGCTACCCCCGTTCCTGACGGCTCCATCCGTGACGAAGGCAAAGTGATTTTCCCCCTAGTGGGTAGCACAGGGTTATTGCCTCTCCAGTGCCGGCCTCAATGGCCACTGGAGAGCACCCCAAGCCCCCCCCCCCCCCCCCCCCGCCCGTTGGATGTAGAAGTTGGCACACGTATCTTTCCCTTGCCTTGCCCCCCGTAAAGGAGCTTCAACTCCACAGTTAGCCTTCAGACCCTCCTACTCGGGCTCCAGGAGAGGGCGTTCAGGCCCCGGCTCTCGAAGGAGATAGGAGGGGAGGCCTCCTACTCCTGCCGACGCCTCAGGTGGGGGGATGCCTCAAACAATCTTGGCAAGTATGGTGGGACCACGGAGTGGATCCTTGGACCGTAGCAGTACTAAAGGAGGGGTACAGGCTGCCCTTCCTAGCAGACCCCCACCTCGGATCCCAGATCAACAGGCGGAGTGGTTGGCACCCAAGGACCCCTTGAGAGTAGTAGCATTGCAGGAAGAAGGCTCGGCAATGCTGGCGAAAGGGTCAGTAGAACCAGTCAAGAAACCGGGTCCAGGGTTCTACAGCAGGCTCTTCCTGGTGGAGAAGGCGACAGGGGTCTGGAGACCGGTCATAGACCTTTCAGCCCTCAACAAATTCGTGTGCAACACCGACTTCAAGATGGACACTCCGAAGTCGGTCCTAGCGGCCTTGAAGGAGGAGGACTTCATGAAGTCCATAGGCCTCTAAGATGTCTACTTCCAGGTCCCTGTCCATCCTTCCTGCAGGAAGTTTCTAAGTGTAAAATGGAGTACCCAAACGTTGCAGTTCAAAACCTTATGCTTCGGACTGTCAACATTTCTCAGGGCTTCACGAGGGTCTTTGCAACAGTTTCAGACTGGGCGCACGAACAGGGCGTCCGCCAGATTCGGTACCTAGATGACTGGTTGTTGCTTTCAGCCTCAGAGGAAGTACTGAGGGAACAAGGCGCGAAGCTCCTGCAGTTCTGTAACGTCTTGAGTATCATAATCAACCTGGAGAAGTCCCAGCTGATACCCTCCACCAGGATGACAGGATGACCTACCTAGGGTTGGTCCTAGACTCCCGGTTGGCGAGGGCCTTCCCTTCCGCGGAGAGACTGGACAACCTGAAACAGATACTCTGGCCCTTCCTGTCGGGCCAGCCCAGGAGAGCCAGGGACTGGCAAAGACTGATAGGACTCCCCGCACAAGATAGTACTGGTGTCCCCGGAGACGAAGGAAGTCCTGGAGTGGTGGCGCGTCAGAACGAACACCCTCAAGGGAATGCCCTTCGCAGCCGACCCTCTGGAGATGCTCCTGTTCTCGGACGCAACCAAGGAGGGCTGGGGTGCCCATCCTCTCGACAAAATGGCAAAAGGTAAATGGGAAGTCGAGGAGACGAACCTGCACATAAACGTGCTGGAGATGAGCACCGTACAAAGGGTGTGACCAGAGTTCTTCCATCTACCCCGGGGAAGCACCGTGGCTCCGGTGTGCGGCAATTCCACGGTGGTGGCCTATGTGAAAAATCAAGGAGGACTGAAGTCGAAGAAACGGTGCAGTGTCACGGTGGAGTTCCTAAAATGGGCCGAAGTGGAACAAATCAATTTTTCAGCCAGGTGCTCTCCAGGGAAGAGGAACGTCCTGGCCGACATCCTCCGCAGGATGGGTCAAGTGGTAGGGCCCGAGTGGTCCCTACACCCAGAAGTGATCAAAACCCTCTTCCTGAAGTGGGGCTAGCTGGTGATAGACCTCTTCGCCACAAGACTAAACGCACAGCTCCCCGTGTTTTGTTTTCCTGTGCCAGATCCAGCAGCAGCGTTCGAGGATGCCTTCCAACACCCTTGGGGCAACCTCGACGTTAACGACTTCCCGCCCTTCATGATGCTCAGACAGGTCCTCACAGGGTAAGGCGGATGGCCAACCTGTGGGTTACTTTGGTAGCGCCCTGGTGGCCAGAGAGAGAGAGGGGTTCGTGGATCTAAAGGAACTGGCACGCCTTCCACCTGGGCCACTTCCAGACAGACCAGACCTTCTCCAGCAGCCTCACTTCCAGAGGTTCCACGAAAACCCTCGGTCCCTCTGCCTTCGCGCGTGGAGGTTATCGAGCGTCTCCTGAGAAAGGAAGGATTTCCGTCGAGGACGGCATCAAGGATGTCAGGGTACCTGAGGCGTTCGTCAGTCGAGGTGTACCAGGCGTAGTGGGCTACCTTTTCTAAGGGGTGCTCCTCGAAGAACATCAGGCCGTTAGGGGCCTCCATTCACAAGATAGCAGACTTCCTGGTCTATCTCAGGGACGAAGTGGGCACTTCCATCCCAAGTCTTCCTCCTGAAGGACCTAGACCTAGGTGCCTCCAGATATATCTCGACGCTCATCAAGATCTTCGCACAGTTGTGTTCCCCCCAAGCCGCTAGAGTGCCCAGGGGGATGTGGCTAGGGTACTGAAGATGCTTTCGGAACCTCCCTTCGAGCCTCTAAAAGACTTTCTAGACAAGGAGCTCACCCTCAAGGCAGTCTTTCATTTAGCTCTGGCATCAGCGAAGAGTAGATGAGATTCATGGCCTGTCGTACGAGATCTCACACTCGAAGGGCTGGCGAGAAACTACCTTCAGATTCTTACCCTCCTTCGTAGCCAAGACTCAGAATCCAGCTGCTTGGGACCCCAAAGTTGAAGGGTTCTCAGTGCCAGCTATCCCTCGCTCGGACAACCTGAGGGACTTGCTGCTGTGCCCTGTCAGGGCAGTATGGCTGTACTGTATTTAGAGAGGACAGCTAGACTTCGTCCCGAGATCAAGAGTCTGTTCATTTTTCTCGGGACTGTGAAGAAGCCAGTCTCCAAGAACACTCTCTCCTTCTGGCTAAGGCAAGTGATCGTCAGGCCCTACAGTAGTGCAGGGGTCTAGGGTGCTAGGTCCATACCTGACCAGTGTATGGGTGCGCTGGAACCTTATAACCCAGCTTCTTAACTTGACCCAGAGCTGTTGGTATTAATGCATAAGAGGATGGTATTGGTTAGGAAGTTGGAACTTGCATAATCAAATAAAGCTCTTCAAACCTTTTTATAAACTCCTTAACATACGGTTCGACATCTGTCTCCTTCATTACCTGGATGACTGGCTAATCCTAGCAGACTCGTTGGCAACCCTTCTTCTGCACCGAGACAAACTTCTGAGACTTTGCCAAGCTCTGGGGATCATGGTAATCTTGAGAAGTCTTCCCTGCTTTCCACTCAAAGACTGGTATACCTGGGCATGGTATTAGACACCAAACATTATAAAGCCTACCCATCAGAGAGGATAGCAAGGCGTTTCCTCAAACGAGAAGATATCTCAGCCCAAAAGGGGCTGTCTCCTCGGACATCTATCATCCTTGGCTCATCTAGTTCCCATTGGTCGCCTCAGGATTCAATCTCTCCAGTTGTGTCTGAAGTCCAATTGGAATCAGGCTTTTGATTCCCCGGATATTCTGATTCCCATGAGATCAGAGGAAAAGACGTATCTCGAATGGTGGCTGGCAGACGAGAATCTGCTGAAGGGTGTTGATCTTCTTGTCGTTCCTCCTGATTTGATGCTGTTCTCGGACGCATCAAAAGAAGGGTGGGGGTCCCAAGTGCGGCACCACAAGGCCGCAGACCTTTGGGCAGAGTCCGAATAGTACCTTCACATTAATCTACTGTAGATGAATGCCGTTTTTCTGGCCCATCAAGAGTTCCACCAGGTGGTGATGAGCGACAACACCATGGTAGTACTGTAGCTTACATTAGGGAGCAAAGAGGTACTGTTTCAGAACCCTTATCCCATCTAGCAATAGAGATACTGAGATGAGATGGGCAGAAGTCCACTTGGTCCCACTATCAGCTCGCTTTATTCCTAGCAAGAGGAATGTGCTCGCCGATGATCTGAGAAGAGCATCGCTGATAGTAGGTTCCGAATGGTCTGGATCATCTAGTAGCCAACAAAGTCCGAACTTCGCTACGGCCCTGAAGTTTAGAGGCTCCCGCTGGACTGCTCCCCAGTCCCAGATCCCAAGGCTCTCTGGCAAGATGCATTCCTACAACGGTGGGACAACATCGGCGTGTCGCATTCCCACCATTCTGTCTGATGAGAATATTACTCAACAAGACCAGAACATCGGCAATCTTTCAAGGACCCTCATAGCTCCGCTATGGCATCACACGGAATGGTTCCCGGACCTTCTGCTGCTCCTGACGAAGCCCCTAATAGAACTTCTTCCACGACACAATCTACTCAAACAACCATGTCAACTTTTCTACAAGGCAGTAGTTTCGCTACGCCTTCATGCCTGGAGACTATCCAGCATCTACTCTCTCTGAGAGGTTTTTTCGCAACAAGTCGCGAAAGGGGATGCCTGAATAGTTGTGAAAGTCATCAACTTCATTCTACCAGGCGAAGTGGAACGTCTTCTGTGGTTAATACCGCGGAAGGGGTCTCACTCCATTCAATACCACTATTCCAGCAATGGTGGAATTTCTCGTGTATTGAGGGAGGAAATGCATCTTTTGGTTTCAACGGTTTAAGGCTATCGCTCAACCTTGAGTCTCGCCTTTAAACTGAAAGGAATGGGCATTTCCTCATTTTTAGAACTTCCAGCCTCATACTTAGTTGTGAACTTACTTGCCCTCAGTCAGAAGTTAGACCTCCCCCATGGCACGTGGTTCGAGTTCTTTGGTTCTTTGAAGGATTCCTGTACGAACCATCATGACAGGCTACAGTTTACCTTCTAACCAGGAAGACAGTGTTCCTACTTGCCTTGGCCTCAGCCAAACGAGTTAGTGAACTTCATGGTCTTTTGTGCTACATCGCCCATTCAAGAGGATTGGTAGAGGTAAGCTTCAGCTTTGTCCCTGAGCATGTTGGCGAAACTCAGAATCCAGGTTTTGGAACCTAGATTCGACTCCTTCTGGATAAGGAGTCTCCGCTTTGTAATTGGTGTTCCAGTCATCTGTTACTATCCCCAGTATGAAGATTGAGGTGCTATCTCAAGGGATCAGCACCAGCTTGGCCCAGAGCACCCTCAATGATTGTCAGCACGGTCAGAAACAAGAGGAGGATCACGGGAAACACAATCTCTGCATGGATTCGCAGATTCACTGACCTTTCTCTGAATCATGATCCTCCGTAGCTACGTCTCTGGCCTGCAAGGAGAACTACTCTGTGACGCAGATATTGCAAGTGGGGGTGTGAAAAACTCCAAACTATGTTCACCGCCCACTACCTGCAATGCGTGACACACAGGAACCTCGATACGTTTTCTATCTGTCCTGTGATGGATGCACAAGAGCTGGTGTAGTACATCAAGCTCCTTAATGGACAAGTAGCAGGAGGTTGAGGGCATTGGTTACCTGGGTTTTAGTCTGAGTGAATGAAAGGGAAAGTCTGGCTCTTTCCCTTTCTTCATTCTCCTCTCTCTTAGGAAAATCACCATCCTGGGTCCTCAGCACAAGCTAACTTCAAACCTCTGCAGGGAAACGATTGCTCCCTTGTGTATCCTAGTATTGTCCCAATACTGTTGCGTCCCCATACCCTGGTGAGGTGGTATTAGGAATGTCTCTGTCTCATTGGTTATTCCCTGCAAGTCTCAGAATAACCTATACCTTGACAGTCACATTGATAGCTTCTCACCACACACCTTGCGTAGGCTGCAGACCATGCTTAGCAGGTTTAGTGAGGTGTTAGGGTCTCCCTATTGTCATTCTAATCTCTGCACAATAAGGAGTAGCCCTGGGTAAGGCCAAAAAGCCAGATTGGCAGGGACATCCACCCTCCTAATAGGTGAGTCACCCCCTATTAAATAGCGTTGGTTTGTATTCCAGTTGCGGAAAAAATGACAAATTCGGAGGTAATTTGTATTTTTCCTAACAATACAAACCTTAGCTATTTAAACATACTTGCCCGCCAACCCTGTCCCCCCTTTAAGTCCTACCTCCAAGCAAAGTGAGCTCAGTCACATGTGTGTGAGTGGGATTGGTAGCAAGCTGCTACTCCTAGCTCCCCCCCCCCACTAACTAGCGGGATGCTAGTTAACCCTCGCTAAATTTTGATGGCTCGTCCTTTCAGCTTCGCCAAAAGTAATACCCCTATTAAATAGCAAAGGTTTTTAATGTTAGGAAAAATGCAAATTATCTCTGAATTTATTATGTTTGTTTGTATGGGAACAAATGACAAATTCGCAGATAACTTGTATTTTTCCCTAACTAATACAAACCTGTAGTCATTTATATAAATTGGCCCGCCATCACCTGTCCTCAGTAAGTCCTGCCTGCCATCAAAAAGTGATGTAGCTCACATCTGTGAGAGTATAGGCTGCTGGGTACTCCCCAGCCAACCCCTGCCTACCCACTCAAGTTGTTAGGCAGGTTTGCTACCTCACACTTTTAGTCTAATGGCTACCTTCCAGCTTTGCCGAAAGATAATCCACTATAAATAACTACAGGTTTGTATTAGTTAGGGAAAAATACATATTACCTCCAATTTTGTCATATTTCCTAAAGTTTTTATTAGGTCTGCAATGAACAGGTGTTGATGGTGATTTTTAATAAGCCTAACCTTGTCAATCTTTGGTTGTTGCAGTAAATTTCCTAAGACAATTGTTTTTATTTGCGCAGCTTTAAGAATCATTAATGAGTTTTGCTGATGGTTGGGTTTCTGATATGGCATATTTTTTTGTTTCAGATTTGATTCACACAGTATGACCACAGTTTTTTATGATAACGACATTGAAGCAGAATGAAGACGGGTGATATTTGCCGATGCATTTCAGATTTTACTGGTCTACTGCCTGAGGAAATTAATGTATACAAAAATGATATTTTACAGGTAAAATACAGTATATTTCTAATCTGTAGGTTAGAGATTACTTTTGATTTGTGTTTTGTGAATTATAAATGTTTGGCAATTGTAATTTTACAGTACTGTAGTTAATTTTGATCTTAATAACTTCAATTTTCTGTAATATATTCACCATTAATTTACAGATACATTCAGTGGTTGATCGTCACTGGGTGGAAGCTGAGGGTGGGGGCGGGGTGGGTCGTGTCCCCTCCAGTGTCTTAGTTACAGTAGATCCTCCAAAACATCCTGTTGGTTGTCCAGTTTTTGTTGCTGCAGCTGATTTTCATCCAGCTCAGGCAGGAGATCTTGGCTTTGCTAGAGGTTTGTGTCCCTTATTGTTTAGGATGTTTTGGTTACTTGAAAATTTGTATCAATTCATGCAGGTTTATTTCTATGAATCTCCCATGATGTTCATATTGGTTCTTCCCTAGAAGCTCAGTTGTTCCATAACTGGAATACAAACCACGCTTTTTATGAATAGAACTTACCTGGCAGTTATATGTATATATAGCTTAGTCTCTGACGTTCGGCAGATTTTTTTAAAAATCGCGGCAACTGCCTTGTGGTGGTTGTGCGGTTAGGTGGTTAACAACCCTTACAGGGTGGTACTTGGAATCATTCCCGTTTTCTGTTCTTCAGATCATCTCTGCCGGCTGGATCGACAACACCGTTGGTCCACCATTTGAGTTTTTCTTTTCGCTTTCCCTGTGTCGCTGTACCGGACTTCTTTTTGGTGAAGTACTGTACACTGATTTGGGGATTTGGCAGTCGTGTTTCTGTTTATTCTGTGATTTTGGTTTTTGATTAATATGAGTGAGAAGCTTCATTTTCTTGTGTGTGCGAATGAAGAATGCAAGGTGAGGTTATCGAAAGTGTCGGTAGACCCTCGCACTGTTTGTTTGGGTTGCAGGGGTTTTGAGTTTGCACTGAATAATAGGTGCAAAGAATGTGAGGTTTTGAATGGGAAGGATTGGTTAGCTATGAAGCGCTATGTGCGCAAATTAGAGCTTGATGGAGTAAGGAGAACTTCTAGATCTAAATCTAAGTCTGCTAGCAAACCTAGTCTTGATTTATCTATTGAACCTTTAATTAATTCCTCTTTGGAAGTTGATCCTTCCCCTGAGGTAGTAACTCCTGCCCCTTCTACAGGATCCATATCTGCGGATGACCCTCGGTACGCCAGGATGGCTGCCGAGTTGAAGGCCATTAAAGATCAACTTGCGGCCTTTAAAGGTAAGCCAAGTGAAAGTGAAGTTAGTGCTTTTGAAAGTGCAGTGGAGGTGGCGACTGACCAAACCTGTCATTACCCTAGGTCTAGACCTCTACCAAGCTCCCAGGACCAATTGAGAAGGTACGTCGACGACCGAAAGGGGGTGAGAGATACGTAACCTCGGTCAGCCGTCGCCTCGGGCAGTCCTGTTGCAAATTCCGAGGCTGCTCTTGACCGCCACGGAAAAGGTGTGTCGGATGTGATGGTTTCTTCCCCGAATCCCTCTCCCAGACGCAAATGGAAGTATGAGGCTTCGAGACCGACGAAGAGGAGGTGGAACCGAGAGGAACAGTCTCGTTCTCACTCTCCCGGTTCTAGTAGCCACGAACCTTGTCCTTCGGAGGACGATTTGGATACCGTGCCTGTGAAGAGGACGAAATCAAGAGCCGAGAGTCGGGATAGAGCAGAGGAAGATCCTTCTCCTTCCACCAGTGTTATTCGACAGCCGTCTCCTTCGGAACTGCAGGATCCCGCAGAAGTCGCTAAGTCGTTCATGTCAGTTATGCAGGAGCAGCTCTTCTCCTTAGTACAAGCTTTTAGCCGCCCTCACTCCCAGTCCGACAGACGTAAAGACGATTCGTTATCCGTCAAGAAGTCAGCTCCTAAGAGGGAACGGAGTTCCTCGCCTAAGGAACCTTTGCGCGCTTCGTCAAAGACACGACACCGCACTGCTTCCTCATCTGCCCGCCTCCAGGACGATTCCGTCTCTAGCTCTCGGCGCCAGGACAATTCCGCCTCTCTCTCGACGCCAGGAAGATTCCTGCCTGCTTCTCCAGGAAGATGCCTCTTCTCGTCGCCAGGACGATTACAGCTCTCGCTCTCGACGCCAGGACTCCTCCGCCTCTCACTCTCGATGCCAGGATGATTCCGCCTCTCTCTCTCGGCGCCAGGACGATCCCAGCCTGCTTCTTCAGGACGATACTGCTTCTCGCCACCAGGACGATGGCAGCTCTCGGCGTAAGGACGCCTCCTTCTCTCGTCGCCAGGACGCTTCCGACTCACGCGCCAGGACGACACCTACGCTTGGTGTCAGGCTGCTTGCAGCCCTCTCCTACAGGACGAATCCTACGATTTTTCTATTTTGGATTCAGGGGAGCCTTCTTCCCGAACAAAGACTGTAGTAGAGGTGGGACAGGATCTCAATGATGTTTCAGAAGACGAAGACAAACCTGCTGACGCTGCTGGCGACTACAAGGTTCTCTCTCGCTCCCTCCTTGTACTGTATGGGGAGGAGTTTCAACCTTCTGCTCTTCGTTCTTCTCAATCGCATTTTAGCAGGAAGAAGGCCAAGAAACAGTCGGCCTTCATCAAGATGAAGCTCTCTATTTCTGCTAAGAAGGCTCTCGCTAAGATAGACGATTGGATGAAAGAACGGAGACAAGCGGTTAAGACCACCTTCTCTTTTCCACCAGGTCGTCTTGCTTCGAAGGCTGGCATGTGGTACGAGACTGGGGAGCCTCTGGGTCTGGGAGTGCCTGCCTCCTCCTAGAGTAACTTCTCTGGCATTGTGGACTCTGCCAGAAGGCATGCACTCAACTCGGCCAAAGTTATGTGGTCAATGTCGGAACTTGATCACCTTGTCAAAGGGATTTTTAGAGCCTTTGAGGTTTTTAGCTTTTTGGGCTGGTCTCTAGGGACTCTGGCCAGGAAGACTGAGCAAATGGAATGAACACAAGACCTAACGACTATCATGTCTTGTATGGATAAAGCTCCTAGGGATGGAGCTAATGAGTTGGCTTCCCTTTTTTCAGCAGGAGTCTTGAAGAAGAGGGCCCTGCTATGCTCCTTTGCTTCGAGATCTGTGACTGTTGCGCAGAAGTCTGAGCTCCTTTACGCCCCCCTGTCGCAACATCTCTTTCCTGAGGCCCTTGTCAGAGATATTATGCTTTCTCTTGCGCAAAAGGCCACCCAAGACCTCTTATCGCGCTCAGCTCAGAAGCCTTTGACAGTCGCTCCTTCGTCTCTGGAGAGGGAGGAGAGGAAATTCCAACAGCCCTTTCGAGGCAGGGCTCCTTCGAGATCTGACTTTAGAGGAAGAAGACAGGAGTCAGGAGCAAGGACGAACAGAGGTTCGTTTAGATCTCGCTCCAAGAAATGAAGTGCAAGTCCTCCAGACAACAATAGGGGTAAGACTGTCACGTTTTTGGCAGTCTTGGAAGAGAAGAGGGGCGGACACCTGGTCCCTCTCAGTCATCAAGGAAGGATACAAGATCCCCCTTTTGAAGAATCCTCCTCTTCAGATACACCTCTAGCCTTAGTAGTGCAGTACGCAGATGCAGAGAAACGGAAGGCTTTTCTGGATCTGGTCGACCAGATGTTGGACAAGGGAGCGATAGAACCAGTTCTAGACCTTTCCTCCTCAGGCTTTTACAATCGCCTGTTTCTGGTACCCAAGACCTCGGGTGGATGGAGGCCCGTCCTGGATGTCAGCTCTCTGAACGTCTTCGTGGAGAAAACAAAGTTCCCCATGGAGACGACTCAGTCTGTGCTTGCAGCAGTACGACCAGGGGTTGGATGGTGTCTCTCGATTTGCAGGACGCTTATTTTCACGTCCCCATCCATCCGGCTTCGAGGAAGTACCTGAGATTTGTGATCCAGGGCAAGTGCTTCCAGTTCAAGGCGCTTTGCTTCGGTCTCAGCACGGCTCCTCAAGTCTTCACCAGGATAATGGTGAACGTGGCAGGCTGGCTGCATCAAGAGGGGATAAGGGTATCCTTTTATCTGGACGATTGGCTGATACGTTCACAATCGAAAGAAAAATGTCTGGTGGACCTACAAAAGACGTTCATGATAGCTCAAGACCTGGGTCTTGTCATCAACAGGGAGAAATCTCAGACCGAGCCGAATCAGACTATTCTCTATTTGGGGATAGTTCTGAATTCAGTTCTTTTTCGGGCTTCTCCCTCCCAGGAAAGGCAGACCAAGTGCCTCGAGAAGGTCCGAGGATTCCTGAAGAAACAGAAGTGCTCAGCGAAGGAGTGGATGAGTTTACTGGGAACTCTCTCCTCACTTGAACAGTTTGTCTCTTTGGGGAGACTCCACCTAAGACCTCTTCAACACTTCCTATCAAAGGTGTGGAACAGGAAGACACAGGAAGACTCCTTTTCCTTCCCTATTCCAGCAGAGGTCAAGGATCATCTGATGTGGTGGCTGGATCCAGCTTTGTTAGGGGAAGGGATCTCCCTGTACAAGAAGAACCCAGACCTAGTGTTGTTCTCAGATGCGTCAGAGTCAGGTTGGGGAGCAACACTAGGAAGCAAGGAAGTCTCAGGCTCTTGGGAAAAGAGTCAGTTCGGATGACACATCAACAGGAATGAGTTGATGGCCATTCTGTTAGGGCTAAAGACCTTCAAAGACTGTGTCAGGGAAGATTGTGGAGGTCAACTCGGACAACACCACAGCTCTAGTGTACATCAGGAATTGAGGGGGGACTCATTCTCTGTCTCTGTTCGAAACAGCAAGGGAGCTCCTTCTATGGTCGAAGGAGAACCAGGTAGAACTGCTGACAAGATTCGTACAGGGACAGAGGAATGTAAGGGCAGACATGCTCAGCAGGAAAGGGCAAGTCCTTCCCACAGAATGGACCCTCAACCAGCAGGTCTGTCAGAGTCTCTGGAAGCTGTGGGGGAGACGTTTAATAGATCTTTTCGCCTCCAACCAGAACAAGAGGATCCCCAACTATTGCTCACTAGTTCAGGACAAGGAGGCAATAGCGATGGACGCCTTTTTGATGGATTGAACGGGGATGGACACATATGCCTTTCCCCCGTTCAAGATCATCAATCTGGTCGTCAGGAAATTCGCTCTCCTAGATTCGGGACGAATGATCCTAGTAGCTCCATTCTGGCCAACGAGAGAATGGTTCACAGAAGTGGTAGACATGTTGATGGACTTCCCAAGAAGCCTTCCTGCAAATCCAAAGCTTCTCAAACAACCCCACCTCGTGAGGTATCATCAGAACCCCCTCGCTCTCAAACTGACTGCCTTCAGACTATCGAGAAGCTTGTCAGAGCGAGAGGATTTTCGGCGCAAGCTGCAAAAGCTATCGCCAGAGTGAGGAGGGTCTCTTCATAGAGGGTCTACCAATCTAAGTGGGAGACTTTTAGAGCTTGGTGTAGGCAGCACAAAGTTTCCTCATCCACTACCTCTGTGAGTCAGATTGCTGATTTTTTGTTATACCTCAGACAGGATGCTAATCTGGCAGTATCCACGATCCAAGGGTATAGAAGTATGCGCTCAACGGTCTGTAGGCATAGAGGCTTAGATTTGTCTCAAAATAAGGACTTGCAAGACCTCGTGAAGTCTTTTGAGACAACTAAACAGGTTCAGTTAAAGCCCCCTTCTTGGAACCTGGATGTGGTTCTGAAGTTTCTTTGCACCAAGAAGTTCGAACCCATCTCACAAGCTTCTCTTAGAGATGTAACAAAGAAAACCCTCTTCCTGATGGCCCTAGCCACAGCTAAAAGGGTCAGTGAGGTTCATGCAATTGAAAAACAAGTGGGCTTCAATCAGAATGGAGCGGTTTGTGCTTTAAGGATGGACTTCCTCGCCAAGAACAAGAACCCTTCAAAACCCTGGCCGAGGACTTTTGAGGTCCCTAACCTCACTAATCTAGTGGGTCAAGAGCAGGAGAGGCTCCTCTGTCCAGTTTGAGCCCTTAAAGCTTACTTGTCTCTCACTAAGAATGTGAGAGGCTCATCTAGCTCCTTATGGTGCTCAGTGAAAGATCCGCAAAAACCCCTTTCAAAGAACGCTTTGTCTTTTTTCCTGAGGGAGACTATAAGGGAAGCTCACCTCTTGTGTGAGGAAGAGCACTTCGGCCTTTTAAAAGTGCGGGCTCACGAAGTGAGAGCCTTTGCTACTTCGCTGGCATATCGTAAAAACATATCAGTTAGGCAAATTATGGATGCTACGTTCTGGAGAAGCAACTCGGTGTTCGCCTCTCATTACCTCAGAGAGGTGAGAGCGGATTATGAGAGATGTTATACCTTGGGCCCATTCGTAGCTACGGCTTCTGTATTAGGCAAAGGAATTACTACCTCCCCTCAACCTTAGTTTTCGTATACCTGTGTGTGGGTTGGTGTTTTTTAATGGTTGTCTGAGGACGTGGACTTGTGGTACAGTTCCCTTAGTCTAGATAGATAGTGTACAGTAGGGTCCCGAATTATGCGAGAATTGGGTCGATCAATGACCTCGTATAAATGGAAAATCGCATATTTCGAAACACACAACTAACAGAAATAATTACATTTGGGCCATGGCAACCAGCAACTTGCCTATTCAAACGTGTTTACCACCCATTTCTGATACTTTCTATATACTATACTGTATTATTTTATACTATCAAATTGTTTTTGTAAATAAATCAAACATTTGATATACTTTAAAGTTCTAATAACTTGAAAAAAAGGTTAAAGTTACAACCAGGATGTGTGTAAACACCGTATATTTCTCGTTATAACAGGACCCAAAATACAGACAAATTTTAATGTTTGTCATATCTATTGTATAAGACAACTTGTGAATAGCAAAACCATCACTGTATAGAGTAGCTTTTGTTGTATCATTGAAAATCCTAAATTATCAAAATAAAGATTTCATATCACAAGTTTCCTAAACACGCCAAAAAGCACAATGAAAAATGACGACCATTGTTTTGTTTACGTTTATCTCTGATCATAACGAAGAAACGAACGCATTTACACATCTTTGTATAGGTTAGTTTTATATGATGATTTTGTTATTACCAATGTTGTTCTACTTAATTTTTTTTAGAACTTCGAAATAAATGAAAAAACATTTTCCTTTATGACGCCGCCTGAAACGGAAGCCTTCCATTTGTTTACTGTACGCTCCATCTTCGATCATAATAAACAAACGAACGCATTAAACACACATGATCAAAGTGATAACTATTGATATTAAAAGCATTTAGTAAACATTATGTTATTACAAATATTTTACTTACCCTATCCATATAAATTCCTAAAATCGTAGCAAAGCAGGAAAACTTTTTTTCATACGTTTATCAGCAATAACAAAGAGCCGCTATTAACAGTATGGTAATTTACGATAATTCTAAACTGTTACGAAAGATAATTGTCCTTTCCATATCCAAAATACTTTTCTTAGCTGCAGTTATAAGTCAACTTGTACCCACCTCAATTATGGAACCATTTGGAAAAAAAGGTAAAAGAAGAAGAAAGTCCTAGGCCGGTTTTTAAAGTCATCGAACAATTAGGTTACCGCTAGAACGTTCGATATGATAGAGAAGGTGCGAGATTGGAGAAGTAAGGAAAATTGAATCATGCTTGATTTATAATAAAACTGAACTTTGTGAAACAATAAAGATTACCTTTGTTAGAGAGATAGAGAGAGGTAAGAAATGAGGGGGGTAGCGAAAGGTATCCTAGAGAGAGAGAGAGAGAGAGAGAGAGAGAGAGAGAGAGAGAGAGAGAGAGATGGTTTTAAATGTAATAAACAATAAATATGATAGGTTATAAGACATTGGTGCTTGTGTAATATTAACTGTATAGATGGTTTGAATAAGTTAAGAAATGGTATAAACAATGCTTTGTTATTGTATTCGTACGCTCATATTCTTGAGAGCGAGAGCTAGCCATCAGCTGATCTGATCACAGCCAAAAGTTGAACAAAAATAAGACAGCAGTACTCGATTTATAAAACATTTCCGAAATTTAAAACAAAAGTACAGGATTTTCTTAAAGCACAATTAACTATTTAAATAGTAGCAATTTTCTAGAATAAAGTGAAATTTCCTAAAAATAGTGGTTTGCTGACGAAATCGGATGTCATATTTTAAGCTACGATTGAAATGGATTTATACTCAGTATAAATTTTTTGTTTTATATTTAATTGATGCTTTTTAATAAAACCTATTTTGGGTTCTTCATCCACAGTATATGTAGGTATTGTATAACACCGGGGAGAGAGAGAGAGAGAGAGAGAGAGAGAGAGAGAGAGAGAGAGAGAGAGAGAGAGAGAGAGAGAGAGAGAATCAGCTATTGTAATCGAATGCCATGTTTTTGTTTCTTGTACCACTTGAAGTGAGGAAATGATCACCGCAACTAGTAATAGTCATGATAATTTCATTCTTAAACTCAGGTTGTAATATGTGAACTAAGATTTTATTTTTTACACATACAGAGAGAGAGAGAGAGAGAGAGAGAGAGAGAGAGAGAGAGAGAGAGAGAGAGAGAGAGAGAGAGATTTGAGTCTCTCTCTTGGAGAGAGGATTTTATAATTACACCTTGTACTATACAAAACAAATCATTGTAAAGCAAGTCTATACTGTTTAGAAGATGACAAAATATTGCCGACTTGTTACCGAAATTTACGCTATTCACTGACGATAAACGAACCCAGCCTACGTGTGAAAACCTTGAATACCCACAGGGAAAACTAAAGCTTTTATATATTCTATACAAAATAAAAATAATGCTTGAATATACCTTCATTAACAATACCATTAAAATTATCGAAAGGTTAGAGAAAGATAAAGATTGCCGAGAATGCCCAACAATTCTGTTTACATTTTGTCAGCTGGATTTGCATAGTTAAAAGTTGATTTCATTGTTGATATGGGATTTTATCCTTTAAGAGGCTATTTATTATATTATGTTAATAAAATGTAAGATAAATATCGTTTGGTAACATTTATTATCAAGCACTGTATTTAGGGCTACCAATATACCAAAAAAGACAATAGATTTGATTTATTTTGTAGTGCTTGACTTGCAGACTTTGAACAGCTTTGCAGAAACATTTTTTTTTTTTTTAAACTACCGACCGTATAAATGGGGAATTGCATAATTCGAACACGCATAATTCGGGACCCTACTGTATATCTATTCTGCAAGGTTAGGTGGTTAGTTTTATTAAGGTTGCAGTTTTTAATATAAGGGTCGAAGGTAGTTCTGAAGTCTAGTCATATTGTTGGTCTCACCCCGTTGACAGACTCGACTGAGTTTTTTCAGCATGACAGGTCCACTCCTGGCTGACACTCCTAAGGGAAAGCAACTCAAGAGGCAAGAACCTTTGAAGTCAGTTACCTTAGCAGGTAAGGAATCAAGGTGTTTTTTCTCCTACAACTTTTTGTTGTTTTCCCAACGATGTTCACTGTCTGTCACCCTCCTCCAAATGTGTGAATCAGCTATATATATAACTGCCAGGTAAGTTCTATTCATAAAAATGGAGTCTTTTTTTCAAAATACTGGAGGTTTAAAAAATTATCAATGGCAATAAATTATAATCAAGAGCGAATTCAAATATTTATTTTACATAAACAGAACTATCACTGAAATATGTATTAAAGAAAATGGCTCAGGATCGTAGATGGTCTTATTGCTTCTTGGTATTTAAGCGAGGTATCCGTCCTTATGAAGACCGATGATGCGACCTCACTAACAACCCCCAATACCAGAAAAGTCCTCAGGATCTATAAATATGTCATAAATACGCTCTCTTAATAGAGAGCAAATATACGAAAATATATCAACAAAACTATTTAACTGCCAGTTGATATAATAAATGCATGAAGCAAATATGAACTCGAACGAGTAGAATAAAACAAGACACTTCACAAATATAAGTAGTTAAACCGGCAATAAATTCTAAATTTCAAATGAAAACAATATGGTTGGTCCTTTGGATGATATTTTATTGTTCAGGTTAAGGAGACAATTCATTCAAAGTGAAGGAGTAACTCGAGTGAAATTTACAAGGCACAAGCATCAATGTGGTTTGCAACTTACCTCCACTCTAAGCAAGCCTCTCTAGGTCAATTGCAGCTGTCGTTGTTAATTAAAAAATCGATGCAACTCCATGGTATAGTAGCCTCAAGAAGTAATCCAAGTGCTCGCACTTCCAAGCAGGATCATCCTCGACCAACGGTCACACTAGTCACTTAATGCTCCATATTAAAATTTACGCTGGATTGGTGAAAAATATTAGTGAAGAGTTGACATGCCCTTCTCAGCTGCTGAGGGAAAATGCACTGCCGTCTTCAAACGCTGGGACTAGAAGTAAACTTTTGAGGTGAATTAAAGGTTTTCGTTCAGTCTCAAAACTCTAGTATTAAATTATCACTTTAAAGGAGGAATTTTATGGTTGCAAACTATTGATGCTTTCACAAACTTAAAGTATAACATACTGAAACTGAACGAGTCTCCAAAGCAAGAACACGAACTAACCATTATAAACAATTTAAACTTTTCCCAAAAACAGAAAAGAAACTTAGAATTTTGAAACAAGCAAAGTAGAAAATCAAGGACCATAAAGGGTGGACACTACACTCAAAAGTTAAAAAGAACAAAGTGAAAAAAGTTTAACTTTTTTCAACATCTTTATGATAAAACAAAGTTTTATGAATACTTACCTGGCAGTTATATATATATTTTAAGGCCCGTCCACCTCCCCTCAGGAGACAGGTCGGGCATAGATAATCTGAAGAACAGAAAACGGGAATGATTCTAAGTACCACCCTGTAAGGGTTGTTAACCACCTAACCGCACAACCACCACAAGGCGGTTGCCGCGATTTTTGAAAAATTCTGCCGAACGTCAGAGACTAAGCTATTTATATATAACTGCCAGGTAAGTATTCATAAACCTTTGTTTTATCATAAAAACTCCATATTTATTAGAGGTATTACTTTCGGCGAAGCTGAAATGACGAGCCATTAAAATTTAGCGAGGGTTAACTACCCACACTGCTAGTTAGCAGAAGGTAGGGGGGTTAGCTTGCTACCACTCCCACTCCCACTCACACACCAGTGATTTAGCTCACTTTACTTTCGGCTCGGATGGAGAGCGGTTGTTTCCGCTCTTCCTCCTCGGCTATTCTGGACTGCCATTAATTTTTGTCTTTTAACTTACTTTTTCTTATGTGTGTATATATGTATATATATATATATATATATATATATATATATATATATATATATATATATATATATATATTTATATATGAAAACATTCTTAATGTTTATGTATATATATATGTATAGAAATGTTGTAAGTTTCCTTTACAGTGTTTGTGCGGTGCGTGTGATACATATATAACAGGTTCTTATGACACTTGTGCAAGGCCAGGACACTTCCCTTTGTGGGGAACAACCTCTCCCTACCTGGTCCATCTGTCTTCCCATCGGCACATAACCGTTGACTCGGCCGCCGCAGGGGAATCGTCATCGTTTGGTCCCTCCTCATTCAACTGTTGTCTTCGCCTTTTCCGTTTTCCTACGGGAAACATTGATTACTGAGCGAAGGGAGTGTGGCCTCTCAGAGACTGACTATGGTTTTTCTCTTCTCTAGGCCGTTCACCTTTCATGGGCCTCCAACAGGTGTACTAACGGGGGGAGCACCTTTCCCCTTTGTGGGTTAGGTTGCGCTTCCGATTGTTTTTCTCAATTATTTTAGTGAAATTATAATTGTTTATAATTTTAACTTTTCAGCTTCTTCGTGGTAAACACTTCCCCTCGGAGGATCAGTGGTTCTTACTATTAGTGAATATTTTTAGCTGATTTAAATAATTGTAATTCTTGTTTTTATTACAGTTACTCTCCGCTCCCCCTTCTCCCGTGGATTTTGACTGGAGAAGGGAGGGCGCAATACTTATTTTATGTTTGTTCCCTCGGTGGTCCTCTTCGAAGTTCGTTCCTTGGGAATTTTTTGTTACATAATTTATTTATTTTTCCTCAGTTATGCAGTTTTCTTCGTTCGATAAGGAGTGCCGACGAAGCAGAGCTGTTCTGTTCATGCCTGGGGAATGTGCTATCACTGCCGTCCCACAGAGGACGTCATCATGGGCGTCATCCCTTCTCTTAGAAGTACGCCCGTGACAACATGATCATCACTTCAGATCATCTTAGAACGCTACCAGAAGGTTTGCCTCCAGGGGTTGCACAACTTTCCCGTCCGAAAGAGAGTTTCTTCCCCAGGTGTGAGGTTGTTTCTCCCTTCCGAGGAAGAACTTCCCACATCTCAATCACCTCATCGTCTCCGACTGCTGTTGCTGCCTTCGCCTAGACTACTCTCCCCCCTTGCTGAGGCTCTCTTTCTTTGGGAGCGGAGCATAGTCTTAGGAAAGTCTCTCCTGCAAAGTGATCACCCCTCTCGTTCGCGAGAGGGGCCACTCATAGAGACTCCTCTTCGGAGCATTGCTACTGCTGAAGGTCAGCTTGCTGATCCACCGGCCCTCATGGGCGTAATCCTTTCTCTCAGAAGTATGCCTGTGGCAACACCTGATCAGCACTTCATTTTCGAGGAAAGGTTGTTTCCCCTTCTGAGGGAGAACTACCTGCATCTTAATCACTTCACAGACTCCGACTGCTGTTGCTGTCTTCGCCTAGTCTACACTCCCCCATTGCTGAGTCTCTCTTCTTTCTGGGGCGGACCATAGTCTTAGGCAAGTCTCTCCTGCGAAGTGATCACCTCTCTTGTTCGCGAGAGGGGCCACTCATAGAGACTCCTCTTTGCAGGATCGCTAGTGCTAAAGGTCAGCTTGCTGATCCACCGGCCCTCATAGGCATCATCAGTTCTACCAGCTGACCTACCAGCGCAACCTTGCGCTACAGCCAGGTGGCCTGCCGACCTACCAGGGCAACCTTGCGCTGCAGCTTAGTCCTTGAACTTCGGTCCTGGACTCTTCTGTGGACCTTTCACAGTCGCCATCGGTGGATGTTTGCCCTTCCAAAGGGCACATCCCAGTTCCTAATCGTCCTGCCAGCTGACCTGCCGACCTACCAGCGCAACCTTACGCTGTAGTTAGTCCTTGGACTTCGGTCCTGGACTCTTCTGTGGATCGTTCCTGCCAGCCAACGATCTTCTGCACCTGCACGCCAGCACTTTCCTGCACCTGCGCGCCAGCGCTCTCCTGCACCTGCGCGCCAGTGCTCTCCTACACGTCCGCGCTCTCATGCGCGCCAGCATTCTCATGCACACCATTGCTTCCGGCAGTCTTTCGCGCGTGCGCGCCATCGTTGTCCTACGCGCCGGCGCTCTACCGCCTGCCAATGATCTCTGCGCACCAGTGTTCGCCTGCGCGCCAGCTCTCTCCTGCACCTGCTCACCAACAATCTCTGCTCAACAGCGTTCAGCAGTCATCCGAGCGCCAGCACTCTTCCCCGCGCCAGCACTCTTCCCCGCGCCAGCGCTCTTCCCTGCGCCAGTGTTCTTCCCTGCACGCGCGCCAGCAGTCTTCGCGCACGCGCGCCAGTGTTCTTCCCTGCACGCGCGCCAGCAGTCTTCGCGCACACGCGCCAGCAGTCTTCGCGCACGCGCGCCAGTAGTCTTCGCGCACGCGCGCCAGTAGTCTTCCGTGCACGCTCGCCAGCTGTCTTCCGTGCGCGCGCCAGCCTTCTTACTCGTGCGTGCCATGGAATCGCGTGCCCATGCACCCGCCCTTGCGCAACTAGTCACATGCTTCTGCGCATTCTAGGGAGACTGCACAAAACCCTACACAGTGCCTTACTGCGTGCCAGCGCTCACCTGTGCTCTCAGATCCAGCACTCTCCTGCTCACTTGCGCTCTTAGTTCAGATCCAGTGCTCGCCAATGCGCCAACTCTTCACAAAGAGCCAGCGTTCTTCTGTGCTCTCAGACCAGCGCTCTCCTTTGCAGTTGTAGTCTCAGATCCAATGGAACAGCTCTTGACAAAGAGCCAGTGCTCGCAGATCCAGTGCTCGCCAATGCGCCAGCTCTTGCCAAAGAGCCAGCGCTCACCTGCGCACCAGTGCTTGCTTGCTCTCCAGCGCTCTTCTGCGCATTCACCGAAAACTGCGCTTCAGCAGAAACTGAGCACCATCATCATCCTGTGTGCCATCACTCCAGTATTTTCCTGCACACTTGTGCAATAGGCAAAAAGAATAAAACTTTTTGGACAGGTCACCATTGCCCCATTCCTCTCCCCACAAAGGCATAACATGGCCTCCGGGAAAAGAGGAAAGAGGCTTCACAAAAGGATTCAAGATCACGAAGATTCCATCTTCCAAGGGGAATCAAAACGGGGAATCCTTGGTCCCTGTCTCTTCTGAAGTTTTTTCTTGACAGTACCACCGTCAGCAAACAAGAAAGCATCAACAGACTGATCGCCAGATCACTGTTTGCTGATTGCTAGCTCGCCAATCACCAGATCGCCAATTGTTAGCTCAGCTCTGATCATTGACCTCTAGTTCCTCCAATGACTAACGATCTCCGATTGCTAGCGTGCAGATCATCGATTGCTAGTCAATAACCAGTCATCAGCTTGCTGATCACTAGATCACCAATGGGCAGCTCATCTTTCTTTGATCATCGAACTCAGCTCGCTGATCTCTGACCAGCCCATCGTCAGCTTGCTGATCGCTGACCATCCAGGAGGGACCATAGTCAGCTTGCTGATCTCTAGCTCACCGATCACCGATCCGCGATCGATTGCTGATCATCAATGGCTTACCATCACCAACTGACTATCATTAAACCATTCTGCCTTCTCTCAGGGCTCTCAAAGCAGATTGCCTACTCATTTATTGCCAACCTACCTTGGCTGACTGACCAGACAGCCTTCATCTGCCTGTCAGTTACCATCTTCGGCTCACAGACCGCCGATTCACCGATCATCGACAATTCGCCAGCAGTTCGTGACTCGGACTTACTAGTCAACCTCTGCCCGTGGTTCCCTAGATCAGAAGGTATACAACACACTTCTCGCTACTGGCCGTTCGCCATCACACCAATCCACTAAAGTGATCGGCAAACAATCGACCCCTCATCAGCAGCTTGTCGACAGGGGACTACGTGCGAGCACTCTCCAACTGCCCAGTAACCATGATACCCAACTGTTAACCATTGATTAACACACACCAGACTGATTCTACTCTAAGTAATAGCATCAATCCCATCAGGGGTTATAGTAGGGTTAAGCGTTGCCTTCCTTCTATCAGTTAAAGGAATTCTCTCTCAGGGAAGAATCCTTACACATGGTATCGCGTCAACAATCTCCCATGCGAAAGGATCTGCAAGATGTCCCTTTGGGTCGATGTCCACACCATGTTGGAGTTTGGACAAGAGCTAAAACCTCAGGTCTTCATTTGCACACTGGACCTAAAGGACACATACTTCCAGGCCCAAACCATCCATCTAGGAGGGATTGAGGATTCAGTCTAGACAAACGAGAAACACCAGTTCAGGGCACTGTGCTTCGGTCTTTCCACTACACCCATCCTGGTCTCACAGGATCGGCTTCTGTCTCCTCCGTTTCTGGACGACTGTCTGACCTTAGCAGACTCTGTGGCAACCTTGCATTAGCACCGGAACTTCTAAAGTCTTTTTTTTACCAAGATTCAGTGATCAAGGTAAACCTGTGGAAATCTGTCCTACTTCCCTCTCAGAAGACTGGTGTATCTGGGAATGATTCTAGATACCAATCTCCACAAAACTTTCTCAAAACGAGAACTCCCAGCCCAGAGTGACTTGAGTCCGATTGGAATCAAGCCCTCGATCCCCTAGACATTCTGACCCCCATGGGACCAGAAATTTGGACGAACCTCAAGGGATGGGTGTCAGTCGAAAATCTATGGAGGGGTATAACCTTCTCATCCTTCCCCACCCCTCGGACTTGATGCTGTGCTTAGAACACATCAAAAGAAGAGAGGAGGGACCATTGTGCTGCACCACACGACCTCAGCCCCCCTGGACAGAGTCCGAAAGTACCTTCACTTGAATCTCTTAAGAGATGAAGGCCAACTTTCCGGTCCTTCAATAGCCTCATCGGTTCCTAACGGACCACTCAGTGATGTGATGGGCGACAACACCACACACCACATAGAGGCTCACATCGACAAGCAAGAAGGAACTTGCTCGCAGCCTCTTCCCATCTAACAGTATAAATACTAAGATGGACCAAAGTCCGTTTGGTGCCACTATCAGCCCACTTCATTTCAGACTAGAGGAATGTGCTTGCCGACAATCTGTGCACAGCATATCAGATAAGGTATACCGAATAGTCTTTGGATCACCTTGTAGCTGACAAAGTCCAGACTTTACGGGGTCCTCCAACTAGGGATCTGTTTGCAATGCCCCTGAACCTCAGGCTGCCGTTGCTCCCCAGCCCTAGACCTCAAGGCTCTCTGGCAAGAAAAAGGCCAACAACGGTGGGTACAACAATGGCGTTTATGTCTCGTCCCTGTTTTATCAGGAGAAGGGCACTCAAGAAGGCTAGAACATCGGTCAGCCTCTCAAGGACTCTCATAGCTCCCCATGGCATTACGCAGAATGGTTTCCAAACCTTCTGCAGCTCCTAATAGTCTCCAAGAGAACCCTCTCCACATCACAGACAACCACACTTCGACACCTACCACAAGCTATAGCTTTGCTATGATTGTACGCCTGGAGACTACCCAGTACCTCCTCTCTCACAGAGGCTTTTCGCAATAAGTTGCGAAAAGGTTGTCTAGATATCTGAGGAATTTCTCAGCATCAGTCTACCAGGCAGTACAACGTTTTGTGTGGTTGGTGTCACGGGAAAGTATCTCTCTCCACTCGATACCTCTATTCCAGCAATAGTGGAATCCTCGAGTATATGCAAGAGGAAAAGACCCCCTTTTCATTTTCAACAGGTAAAGACGATCACCAACCTTGAGCCTTCACCTTCAAACTGAAAGGAAGGGACATCCTCTCATCGCTAGACCTTTCCTAACTCATACGGACTTACAAGTTGCCTTTCCCCAGTTGGAATTGAGACCTTCCTCTCGGAACATGGTTCAAATTCTCCTGTCTGTAAAGAGACCTTATGTTCCACTTCACCAGGCAACAAATTTTCACCTGGTTGAAGAAGACAATGTTCCTACACACTCTGACAGCAGCCATATGAGTCAAGGAACATCATGGTCTCTATTTCGACATCGCCCATTAATGGGAAGGGTGAAAGGCAATGTTCAGTTTCGTCCCCGAGTATGTCGCCAGACACAGTCTCCAGAGGTGACGGATCCTACACAAGTCTCCACTCGGTAACGGACAATCCAGATCATCCGTTACTATACCCGGGGTAAGGTATGAGACTCTACCTTAAGAGAACGGCAACAGCCCACCCGGGTCCCTTCTCTTGTCATCAGCACTGGGAGAGACTAAAGGAGGATCACCAAAACATCATCCTTGTTGCATTCACAGAGTCACCAATTATGCCCTGAATCCAGAGCCTCACCCAACATGACGACTCATGATGTCAGGGGCATAGCTATGCCCCTGGGCCTTCTAAGCAGATTACTCTGTGACGCAGGTTTTTACAAGAAAGGATGTTAATGCTCCCGGTGACTTTAACAACCTTTCTCCTGCAAGACGGGACCCACAGGAACTCGATACGATCTCTATCGGTCCTGTGGTGGTTGCACAACAGCTGGTTTTATACCTCAAGCTCCTTATTGGACAAGTAGTAGAAGCTTGAGGGCACTGTTACCTGGTTTTAGTCTGCGTGAATGAAAAGATTTGACTGGCTCTTGTTCTTTTCTTCATCCTCCCCTCTCTTGGGGAAAGCAGCATCCTGGGTTCTCTGCATAAGCTGACCTCAAACCACTGCAGGTAAACCATGCTCCCTTGTGCACCTAGTATTAAGCTAATACAGTACTATTGCGTCCCCATACCGTGGCTAGGTGGTATTGGGAAAGTCTTGGTTACAACAGTTTTTCCTACAAGAGACTCGGAATAACTTTACCTAGACAGTCACACCTGCATATTTCAACACACAGCTTGCATAGGCCGCGGACCTTGCATAACAAGGTTTTAGCGAGGCGCAGGGACTCCTTATATTTGAGTACTAACATACTCAGATAAGGAGCCCCGGGTAAAGCCAAAAGCCAGATTGGCAGGGACGTCCACCCTTCCTAATGGGTGAGTCACCCCTAATAAATAGCATGGTTTGTATTCCACTTACGGAACAAATGACAAATTTGGAGGTAATTTGTATTTTTCCTAACGATACAAACCTTAGCTTTTTATACAAACTTGCCCGCCAGCCCTATCCCCCTTAAAGTCCTACCTCCAAGCAAAGTGAACTAAATCACCGGTGTGTTAGTGGGAGTGGTAGCAAGCTACCCCCCCTACGCCCTGCTAACTAGCGGTGTGGGTAGTTAACCCTCGCTAGATTTTTATGGCTCGTCATTTCAGCTCCGCCGAAAGTAATACCCCTAATAAATAGCTAAGGTTTGTATCGTTAGGAAAAATACAAATTATCTCCAAATTTGTCATTTTAATTGACAGTTGCCTGTAAAATTTTAAAATTACAAAGATTTTCCCATTTCTTTCTCTTTAATAAATACTTTCCCTTAACAAAGGATTGCAACTTTCAAGCGGTAAGTGGTAAGAAGCGTAGAACTGCCGCGCAAGATACTTTTTGCCTCTTTAGTTACTTTGGGGTATTATTATTATTATTATTATTATTATTATTATTATTATTATTATTAATATTACCAGCCAAGCTACAACTCTAGTTGGAAAAGCAAGATGCTATAAGCCCAAGGGCTCCAATAGGGAAAAATAGCCCAGTGAGGAAAGGAAATAGGGAAATAAAAAAATAAATGAGAACAAATTAACAATAAATCATTCTAAAAACAGTAACAACGTCAAAACAGATATGTCCTATATAAACTATTAACAACGTCAAAAACAGATATGTCATATATAAACTATAAAAAGACTCATGTCAGCCTGGTCAACATAAAATCATTTGCTCCAACTTTGAACTTTTAAAGTTCTACTGATTCTACTACCCGATTAGGAAGATCATTCCACAACTTGGAATAAAACTTCTAGAATACTGTGTAGTATTGAGCTTCATGAGCCTCATGATGGAGAAGGCCTGGATATTAGAATTAACTGCCACTGATCACATTTTTCAGATTGTTTGCATACTGCACTCATATTATCTTTGTGAATTGCATGGAGTATCATATATTTCCTTCAAATTCTGATATGGTGAATGAAGATTCAACTTTTTTTTTTCTGTAAGAAATATTTTTCCTTTTGAATTTGGTCAAATGGTGCCCAGTGCATTGCTAAGGACTAAGTAACATGAAAATTACCATGTATTGCAGTTTTCTTCTAAAAACCATTCACTTGCAAGCTCGTCCATTAGCTCATCAGAAACTAATGTTAACATGGTAAATGTAGGCATTAGCACATTTAAGGCCGAAACGAGTAATTTTGGTGAATGTGCAGCAGCCCCCTTTTCAGAGGGTGAACAGACCAAGAAATCAGCTGATTTTCAATTGGCACATCCTGCCATGCAGGAAGAAGAAAACTCAGAGACAGATGATGAAAGTGACAAAATATTGGCTATTCAATCTTTGCATGACCTTATTGCTTAGAAATATTCAAATACCGAAATCTAATCTCTAGCCCAAGTAAATGACAGGGTACCTGTGCAATCTGATAGAAATTGCAGCAACAAGAATATTTATTTCAGACTCTACCCTCACCAGGTTCGTGGAGGTCACAGCGCAGTTCATGTCATAGCCAGGACAGCTAATTTGGCATTGGTAGGTCATCTTTGGTCACTTTTCATTCCGGGCGAAGCGTGTGCTTCTGTGATTTCTGAAACAACCTTGGTTATCATCCATAGATCTACCATCTCATCCTTATCCTTTACCCCTGACCAAGGAAGTGAGTTGCGGCAGGTGTGTTAACAGCCAGCAACCATCATTTACACATCAACATCCTGGAAGTGTAAGCAGTATTCCTAACCTTGAAGGCTTTTTGTCATAGGTAATATGCTGAGCAGTGGTGTTGACGAGTGGCAACTCTCCCATAGTGAATTGTGTCTACAATCAGCGAACTACTGTTTCTCTTTCTCCTCTCTCTCGGCTGATGCACCACTGAGCAGTTCACCATGCTGTAGAGTTGTCAGGCAGGTACATTCTGGCTTGGAGGAATGCAATGACAGACCAGCTCAGGTGATGGAGACAAGTTATGGATACAGTAGAGAGTGGTCCCTGCATTCTTGCTCGTCAGAAAGACACTTTGAGTTGTAGGGGTCACCGATGATGGACCTGTTCAGCACCTTGTTAAATAGAAAGCTCCCAATGTTTTTCATTGTGTCTCGAACCCTTAGTCTGCCTTGGAAGATACCTTCCACCACCCTTTGGACCATCTGAAGCATCCTTAGTCTCAAGCCTATTGATATCTTAATCTATCTCTACGATTCTAGGTGTCATTTTTTAGGGGGTTTGGAGTTGTCAACTTAGCCATGTCACTGGTTTCTAGGGTTATCAGGATTGTACAGTTGGACACAGGAATTCCTGGCACACCTCACTCCAAAGAACTGAACCCTGTCACACCCTTACTTTGCGGTGAGTAACCAAACATACACTTTAGCGAGAGATGGCAGAGGTGGTTGGCAGGCCTAGACACAGGAACTTGCCAAACAGTATAGATGTGGCTGGGTGCACTTCTTTAGAGCGAGGTGTACCAGGAATTACTGTGCCCAACTATACATCTGAAAGTGTTTGTGTGGGATTTTGAATATAGTTATGAGGACCACTTTCTCATTGATTTTATAAAAGAAATTCTGTAAAGACCCTATGAAGGCAATATAATATAAATCTATTTTTATTGCTTCACCTATAATTTTCATTATAGATATTCCTGTTTAACATTACAAAAAAAATGTTCTCAATGTACTATATATATATATTTATGCATTTGAAAATTGTAGCAAACCTTTATATAGAAAGTAACATTAAGGACTTAAAAGGAAATACAGAGTTATGCCATGGGCATGTTATGTTAACTCTGTAATCAATCATATTGGTAACAAGTTTATTTTAGTAAGTTAAATAAAATCACAAACATCGCAATTTTTTTTTATAGTTAAACAGATATGATATGATAAATTGTTATGACAAGTCTTCCTCTTTTCAGGTGATTTTATTATTGGATTGAATCCAATAGACGATGCTTGGTGGTGCGGAGAAGTTTTTGGAAAGAAAGGAATATTCCCTTTGAACTTTGTTTGGAAAGTTAATGAGGATATACTTGAGGTAAGTTATCGAAAGCTCATCAGTGGAAATTATGACCATACATAGTGTAGGGGGACATAGAGATGTAAAATATCCTGGAGGTATGCTATGGTTTTATAAACTTTGAATCAAATGAGAAATTTCAAGGTAATTTACATTTTTCAATATTAATCTTACCCGATGATCATGTAGCTGTCAACTCTGTTGCCCGACAGAAATCTAAGGTCGGGATACGCCAGCGATCGCTATACAGGTGGGGGTGTACACAACAGCGCCATCTGTGAGCAGGTACTCAAGTACTTCTTGTCAACAAGAACTCAATTTTTCCTCTGTCGTGCCACCGGCAAGACCTACTAATACGCCGTCCTTAACTGGATTTGTTTTCACAACTTTTTGGTGAAGTACACTATTCCAGTTTTGAGCTTTCGCTATGCAGGGGTTTTATCTTCATTTCAAAACTTGAACTTGTTTTGGATAGATTAATTATGGTGACGAAGAGAGTATGGACTCTCTTTCACTTTTAAATGGCCGACCCTTCCCTTAGACGGAAGTGTTGGTGACGAAGAGAGTATAGACTCTCTTTCACTTTTTAATGACCGACCCTTCCCTTAGACGGAAGTGTGTTTAGGTTTTTGGTATTTTGCTTAACAAAGTTATAGATTTATTTTATATCTCTCCGCCATTTATAGGCCTCTTCGATTAACTTTCCATTTATTATAAACTTATAAAAATTAATTTTTATGTTTGTTTATATGCGACCTTTCCTAATAGTAGGCGGTCCTTACTTGGAACCGAAGTTAATTAACATTGAGCCCGTCATATCGTATTTCCTTTTAAGAATTTATGCTATTTTTAATTTTTTATGTTTTTGAAAGAATTTCTTTGATAGTCTCGTACTGTTTTCAAAGATGAACTAACGTTTAGTTTAGTCTCCGCAGTTGTTGACGTTCAGAACGTTCAACATGCGCTCTATCGTTACGATAGAGAGAGAGTATTTCACGGTTTCACGTTGCAGTAAGAGTAAACCGATTCTAGCGTTTCGTTCATTCTTTCTTAGCTTAAATGGTTTTAATTCTAATAAAGGAACTTTTTATTTGGGAAACCTTTCAGTTTTTTTTTTTCCTTTAACAAATAATATGTTTTAACGATATATAATTGGGCTCATCTCTCAGGTTCTAAGTCAAGAGAGAGAGAGAGAGAGAGATAGAGACGGAGGGAGAGAGAGGAGAATAAACGTTTCGTTCAAGCGGGAAACGTTGTTCTCGTTCTTTACTCTTCTCCCTAGTCGCTATAGGGGAAGAAGGTAAAACGTTTCTAGAGTTTTATTCTTGTTCCCAGGCTTTATGCGGTGAGAGATTTTAAACGTAGTTTATTTGATCTAGTGTTTAGTCTCTTTTCCAGCCACTGAATTCTTTATCTTTCATTATGTTTTTCTGTTACATTGTAAAACTGTTTTCGCAATTACAGTGATACCTCGGTACTCGACCATAATCCGTTCGAGATCCGTGTTCGACCTCCGATTTGTTCGAGTACCGAATTTTTTTTCCCCATAAGAAATAATGGTATATATTCTATTCCGTTCCCAAGCACTCGAACAGGCCCAAAATATTAATAAAACGTGTACCTAAACAACAATAATTATCTAAATGTGTATGAAATTGGTCAGAAAATCCTATAAAACAATTTTAAACCATTTACTGTACTAAAATAAAACAATTTTAAACCATTTTCTGTACTGTAGTGAACATACCTTTGAGCAGCGGTTCGATGGCATACAGGGATGGATGTGGAGAGGATGGAAGGGGGAGGTTACTGCTTGGAAGGAGAGTCCCCTTCCATGATGTGGCGGGGTAGTTCTCCTTCAGGAGTTGTTTCTCTCTCCAATGAAAGGGTGGGCAGATCTATTTCAGGGGTTTCTTCTCTTCTTTGTCTCTTCTTTGGAGGAGAAACAGGCTTTGATGTAGCAGCTTTCTTTTCTTTTGTGAAAAACTGGTCTATTGTTAATTGTTTCTTCCTCCTCTGCAGTATTCTTCGAAAATGATACATGACACTATCATTAAACATATGCACTGCCCGGTTTGCTACTGCAATTTCTGGGTGGTATTTTTCAGCAAAAGCCTGCACATCTGCCCACTTGGAACAAATTTCATTGATGAGAGAACTTGGAACATCCTCCCTTACCTCATCCTCTTCTGAAGATTCCTGCTCCACAATCAGATCCTGCTGCTGTTGTTGTTGCAGGTGCAACAATTCCTCCACAGTCAACTCGGTAGAATGGCTTTCTACAAGCTCATCAATATCATCCTTGTCGACCTCAAGCCCCAAACTCCTGCCCATGACAACAATTTCCTCAACGACATCAGTGTCATCAGAAATTACAGGGGTAGCAGTGCTTGGACCCGCCTCTGGTTGGAAACCTTCAAACTCCCTCTCTGTGACACATGATGGCCACAGCTTACGCCAGGCAGAGTTCAATGTCCTATAGGTCACACCTCGCCAAGCTTGGTCAATCATGTTAACAGAGTTGAGGATGCTGAAGTGTTCCTTCCAGAATTCCTTTAGGGTCAACTTCGTGTCACTGGTCACTTCAAAACACTTTCTGAAAAGGGCCTTGGTATAGAGTTTTTTGAAGTTTGAAATGACCTGTTGGTCCATGGGCTGGAGTATGGGAGTAGTATTGGGGGGCAAGAATTTGATTTTGATAAAGCTGTATTCTTCTTTCAAGTCATCCTCGAGACCTGGAGGATGTGCAGGAGCATTGTCCATAACCAGAAGACATTTCATTGGCAAGCTCTTTTCAATGAGGTAAGCCTTAACCTGGGGGGCAAACACTTCGTTTATCCACTCAGTAAAGAATTGTCTTGTGACCCAAGATTTAGTGTTCGAGCGCCACATAACTGGTAGTGCACTTTTACAAATATTATTTCGTTTGAACACCCGGGGGTTGTCCGAGTGGTACACTAACAAGGGTTTGATCTTGCAATCGCCACTTGCATTTGCACACAGCAACAATGTTAGCCTATCTTTCATTGGCTTGTGACCTGGCATCTTCGTCTCGTCCTTGGTAATGTACGTATTGGCTGGCATTTTCTTCCAAAATAACCCAGTCTCATCACAATTAAAGACTTGTTGTGCGATCAAATTTTGTTCATTTATGTACCGATCGAATTCCCCCACGTATTTATCGGCTGCAATTTGATCCGAACTAGCTGCCTCCCCATGCCTAGTAACACGATGAATACCTGTTCTATTACGAAACTTTTCAAACCAACCCCTGCTCGCTTTAAATGTAAATGAATCACTTTCACTGGTACTCGGACTTTTCTTCACTAATTCTTCATAGATATGCAACGCTTTTTCACAAATGAACGCTTCACTAACACTTTCCCCGGCCAACTGTTTTTCTTTAATAAATATTAAAAGCAACTTTTCCATCTCCTCAATCACTTGTGGCCTTTGCTTAGTTACCGCCGTAACTCCCGTTGCAACATTCGCCTTCTTAATCATTTCTTTATGCTTTAAAAACGTAGAAATGGTCGACTTCGCCATTCCGTATTCTACCGCTAAATCGGACACTCGTACACCATTCTCATATTTCGCTATAATTTCCTTCTTCAACTCGATCGTTGTTCGCACTGTTTTCCTCTTCTCCTTCCCCTTAACACTCATTACTTTCTTGGGACTCATTATGAAAGCTAAAAAAGCAATTAAAAGCACTGAAAATCACTAAATCACAACGAATGCTGATCGCGCGTTGTCTGAGTGACGCTCTCGAGAGAACTGATGCTTCCCGAACAAGCGAGAGTGGCCGAGATGGCGCGATCATCACAAAGCCCATGCGGTCGTCACGTGTTCGGCTGGTCGAGTACCGAATTTTTGGTCGAGCACCGCAGCAAAAATTTCTCGAAAATTTTGGTCGAACTCCGAATTGTTCGAGTATAGAGTCGTTCGACTACCGAGGTATCACTGTACTACCTTTTAATGAAGGATAGGATTGCGTGTTTCAGGTACAAATCACTTAAAGTTTCGAGTTCAGTGAAATTAGTGCAAACAGAAAATCAAAAGTGATAAAGTGATATGCGCAAAGTGTTACAGTGTTGCGTTCGAGGGTTCGTCTGTTCGTGCCAGTTGTTCACCTAGTCCGATACCTCTTACAAGCTCCCAAGCCCAGGGGAGAAGTAATGTCGAAGGACTTATGGGTTCCACAGGTCTTGATCGACGAACAGACGTTTCCCTCCGTGGTTTCGGGTGTATCTACACACGTTGCCGACGTGATCACCCCACCCACACAAAGACGAGAGAGCCCATTTATTCCTCGTCTGCGGAAGAGGTTTCTCGCAGAAACCATGGACCAAATCTTGCAGCTTTTAAGTGCAAGTCGGTCTCTTCCGCGCAAGTCCAACGGCCTAGGTGTAGCCACTGGGTCAGTTCGGACTCGCTCCAGTCATCCGACGACTGCACACCTCCCAAGAGAGGCAAGTGGTACCGCAACAGGCAGTAACTCCGTCTGTTGCCGCACCAGCTGTTTTAGACCCTCAGTCACAACGGACAGTAGCTCCATTTGTTGCCGTCTTTCATAGACCCTAGTGGTCCATGCTGCAGACTATACAGTCTCAGCTTGCTCCTTCATGCAGGAGTATCGTGCTGGAAGGTTGACAATGCACCTGTTAATCTACAACCTGCCACGGTTGTGCGCTCAGCAGATACTGCGGCTGCCTGCTCCCACACTCCACCTGTGAGAGCTCCACCTCCGATGCGCAGTCGACCCTGCCAGACGCATGTTCATGCTGCACCCTCCATTGACATGCGTGAGCTACCGCATCAGCAGTGGGAAGGTGCTGTAGAGCTGCCGTGTTTTGACACAATGCGGCATGCTCCGCAACCCATGCGGCATGCTCCGCATCCCATACGGCATGCTCCGCAACCCACGGCAGTCCCTCCCACGCACCAACACTCCGCTTTTGTTGTTGCCACCTCCCACACTCCGACTGCGGAGAAGGTTGACGATGCACCCGTGGGCCTACACCTACCACGGTTGTGCGCCCGGCATGGCTTCCTGCTCCCACACTCTTGTTGTGAGAGCTCCTCCACCCATGCACAGTCAACCCTGCCAGATGTATGATGACTCCCACAGACACACGGAGCACTCCTTTGCCGTGCGTGAGCTACCACAAGCTGCCGTGTTTTGACACGGTGTGTCAGCCTCCGCAACACACTGTGGTTACCGCCACTCGCCCGCAGCAACTAGTCAGTCAGGAATTGAGGCTTCCCCACACAACTTTGGTTGTTGCCAACTCACAGACTGTCAAACAGTTACATGACGTTGCCTTCTGGTCTGCTACTAATACACCAGTGCTGTATGTCCTCACGCTCCTGTTGTGGTTGACAGTTCAGTTTTTGACAGTTCACAGACTGTCAAGCAGTTTCATAACGTTGCCTTCTGGTCTGCTGCTTTTGCACCAGTGAAACCCTCACTGAGATAACCTAGCTTTTCTCGGACATGGTTCCTGTAGATGAGAAAGTGCTGTTCTCCCTCCTTCTGATATTCCCTTGAGGACTCTGTCATTTGGAGAGGAGCCTTAAGCTGCTTAGCCTCCTATGGACTTTAATTAAAGCATAACATGCTTCCAGGGAGGGTAAATGGTTCCGCTTCAGTCGCTAACCCCGTCTGTCGCCACACCTGCTCCCATAGACCTTGGGCTTTGTTGCAAGACATGCAGTCCAAGCTTAGTCCTTGATAGAGGATTTTTTACGGAGAAGAACCTTCTTGCCAACGACCTTCCTACCGGTTGGTTGTACACCCTGTTGACGCTGAGGTATCCTACTCACGTCCGCCAGTTGAGATGGTTCCTCCACCGGTGCGACCCAGTGTGGGTGGCCAGTCGCACGTTGACGTTAAGCTACTCTCGGAGGTGGTTGTGGACGTTCAGTGTGTCACTAGGAAGACGTTCAACAACCAGCAGAGGTGACTTGTTGTGACGCAGTGCGGCAACCTCAGCAACCCGATAAGGGGTTGTCTGCACTACCCAGACAGTCTAGACAGTTTCGGGTTGTCGCTGTACTTCCTCGCATCCCCATGGTTGACAGTTCACAGACTGTGCAGCAGTACCATGATCTTGTGTCCGGTTCCGTCACGCATCCACCAGTGCGACCGGATTCAGCGAGTCAGACATTGCCCACTCCGTTGCCGTTTCCTCATCAGTTTCGGATGAGGAACCCTCTGATGAGCACATGGCTGGACAAGACGATCAACCCCCAGCCCTGCTATCCATCCAGGAGATGTTGAAGAAGGAATACGGCCCTGTCAGGCTGTGGATGAGTCTGGTTAGGACACTGTCATCCGTGGTTCAATTGGTGTCACTTGGAAGACTACACCTCCGTCCTCTTCGGTTTCATCTAGCTCTTCACTGGAAAAGGACAAGACGCTAGAAGCGGTCTCGATCCCGGTTTCCGGAAGATAAGTCTGGTCTAACCTGATGAAAGGACTTTATCAACCTTTTATAGGGTCTTCCCCTGACTGTTCAGTCTCCCAACCACGTTCTCTTCTCAGACGCATCGGACGTAGGCTGGGGTGCGTCCTTAGGCGGTAGGGAATGCTCGGGATTATGGAACTCGAGTCAAAGGACAATGCATTTTAACTGCAAGAAGCTTCTGGCAGTACGTCTGACCTGGAAAAGCTTCAGGTCTCTCCTTCAAGACAAAGTAGTGGAGGTCAACACGGACAACTCCCTGCTTTGATGTTCATCTCCTAGCTAGGAGGGACCTACTCTCTGACATGGTGCGAGTTCGCTAGTGACCTCCTCTCCTGTTCAACAGGTCTAGATTTTTCACTAGTAACAAGTTTCTTCCAAGGCAACTTGAATGTCTTAGCAGATTGTCTCAGTAGGAAGGGACAATAATTCCAACATATTGGACCCTCCACAGAGATGTATGCAAGAGACTTTGGGTCACCTGGGGCCAGCCAACCATAGATCTCTTCGCAACCTCGATGTCCAAGAGGCTCTCAATACTTGGCTCACCTATCCCGGACCCAGCAGTGGTTCTTTTAGATGCCTTTCTACTAGATTAGTCTCATCTAGATCCATATGCATTCCCTCCGTTCTAGATTGTCAACAAGGTACTGCAGAAGTTCGCCTCTCACGATGGGACAAAGTTGACACTGGTTGCTTCCCTCTGGCCCGCGAGAGAATAACTTACCGAGGTACTTCGATGGCTAGTAGACGTTCCCAGAACTCTTCCCCTAAGGGTGGACCTGCTACGTCTGCCACGCGTAAGAAGGTACTCCAAGGCCTCCACGCTCTTCGTCTCACTGCCTTCAGAGTATCGAAAGACTCTCGAGAACTAGAGGTTTTTCGAAGGAGGCAACCAGAGCGATTGTTAGAGCAAGGAGCACATCCACCCTTAGAGTCTACCAATCGAAGTGGGAAATCTTCCTAAACTGGTGCAAGTCAGTATCCGTATCCTCGACCAGTACCTCTGTAACTCAAATAGCTGACTTCCTCTTATATCTGAGGAAAGAGCGATCTCTTTCAGCTCCCACTTTCAAGGGTTACAGAAGCATGTTGGCATCAGTCTTCCGTCACAGAGGCTTAGATCTTTCCAACAATAAAGATCTACAGGACCTCCTTAAGTCTTTTGAGACCACGAAGGAGCGTCGTTTGGTTACACCTGGTTGGAATTTAGACGTGGTTCTAAGATTCCTTATGTTAGACAGGTTCGAACCACTTCAATCAGCCTCCCTGAAAGATCTCACCTTTAAGACTCTTTTCCTGATATGCTTAACCACAGCTAAAAGAGTCAGTGAGATTCATGCCTTCAGCAAGAACATCGGATTTTCATCCGAAACGGCTACATGTTCTACATCTTGGTTTTCTAGCCAAACACGAGCTGCCTTCTCGGCCTTGACCAATATCGTTCGTTATTCCAAACTTATCGTATGGTTGGAAATGAACTAGAAAGAGTATTATGTCCTGTAAGAGCTCTTAAGTTCTATTTTAAAAACCTTTACGAGGCCCGTCTGAAGCTTTATGGTGTTCAGTTAAGAATTCATCTTTGCCTATGTCAGAGAATTCTTTATCCTATTATTTTCAGACTGTTAATTCGAGAAGCTCATTCCCTTCTGAATGAGGAAGACCAAGCTTGGCTGAAGGTAAGGACACACGAAGTTAGAGCTGTCACAACTTCCGTGACCTTTAAACAAAATAGATCTCTGCAGAATATAATCGACGCAACTTTTTGGAAAAGCTAATCAGTGTTCGCGTCTTTTATCTTAAGAATGTCCAGTCTCTTTACGAGAACTGCTACACTCTGGGACCATTCGTAGCAACGAGTGCAGTAGTGGTGGGGGCTCCACCACTACAATTCCCTTATTCCAGAACCTTTTTAATCTTTCTCTTGAAATATTTCTGGGTTGTCCGGAAGGCTAAGAAGCCTTCCGCATCCTGGTTGATTTGGCGGGTGGTCAAATTCTTTCTTGAGAAGCGCCTAGATTAGAGGTTGTGATGAGGTCCTTTAGTATGGGTTGCAGCCCTTCATACTTCAGCACCTAGGAGTCGCTCAGCATCCTAAGAGGATCGCTAGGCTCAGTAAGGAAGACGTACTTAAAAAGGCAGAGTAGTGGTTCAAGTCGACTTCCTTACCAGGTACATATTTATTTTATGTTTGTTATTTTGAATAACTGCTAAAATAAGATACGGGATACTTAGCTTCTAATGTTAACATGTATGCTGGTCTCCACCCACCACCCTGGGTGTGAATCAGCTACATGATCATCGGGTAAGATTAATATTGAAAAATGTTATTTTCCTTAGTAAAATAAATTTTTGAATATACTTACCCGATGATCATGAATTTAAGGACCCTCCCTTCCTCCCCATAGAGAACCAGTGGACCGAGGAGAAAATTGAGTTCTTGTTGACAAGAAGTACTTGAGTACCTGCTCACAGATGGCGCTGTTGTGTACACCCCCACCTGTATAGCGATCGCTGGCGTATCCCGACCTTAGATTTCTGTCGGGCAACAGAGTTGACAGCTACATGATCATCAGGTAAGTATATTCAAAAATTTATTTTACTAAGGAAAATAACATTTTTCTTTGATGTACAAAGCAGTCTTTCTTCATATGTTCCCCCATAACTACCTGTTGCTGCTAGACAAATAAGTGGAACCACATCATTCCCTTACTTGCCACCACATAACTACCTATTTACCACGTTTCAGTGACCGCCTCTAGCCCGCGATAAAGGGTATGCCTACATTAAAGTCTCTAGTTAGCTATCTGGTAAAAAGGCAATTGTTCCGTAACCGAAATACAAACCACGCTATT
Organism: Palaemon carinicauda; assembly: GCF_036898095.1. Lineage (NCBI taxonomy): Eukaryota > Metazoa > Arthropoda > Malacostraca > Decapoda > Palaemonidae > Palaemon > Palaemon carinicauda. Next base: position 16,307,097 of record NC_090745.1, read on the forward strand.
TACAAAGGGTTATTACTTTTAGCGTAGCTGAAATGGCGAGCCATTAGAATTTAACGAGGGTGTATTACCCCCGCGCTAGTTAGCGGGGGGGTAGGGGAGTGGTAGCTAGCTACCCCTCCTCCCCCTCACACACAGGTGAATACTCACTTTCACTTTTGGCTCGGACTGTGACAGACGTCTCTGTCTTGGTCCTCGCTTGGCAGCCATTGTCTGTTTTGTCTTTACTTAATCGCTTACTTTTCTTTTACTCAATATATATGTAAACATGTTTTCATGTTTGTATATATATTTGAGTATAGAAATAAGTAAGTTTCCTTTTCAGATGTGTGTGTGTAGTGTACGATATCTACGTGGAGGCCTCGGCAGTTAGGCCACCACGGCCTAATTTTATGGGTTGCGATCGAGTTTGACTTCGGTCTTTCTCTCTCTCTCTCTCTTGAGGTCGTTCACCCTTTTACTATGTTTTACTACGCCCTTGTAGCTTCCTTCCCGTGTGGGTGGGGTTGCTACGCCGTACATTTTGTTTCAATTAGTTTATGAATCTAATTGTAGTTGTTAATTTTTCAGCTTGTAGAACGATTCCTTTCGGGGTTTTCGTTTTTTTCTTTAGTGTTCATTCATTTTTAAATTACATAATTACATAGTTACATAATTATAATTGTTATAATTCTGTTTTGGTTACAGCTCTCCTTCCGCGAGTGTAAGTGGTTGTGAGGGCACGTGCCTGTTGTGTAATTCTTGTTCCTTTTCCTCGGGATTCCTCTTCGGAGCCTTCCCGGGGGAATGAATGTGTACTAATATTATTTGTTTTTATTTTTTTACAGTTACCGATCTAGTTCGTTTCTGTAATATAGCAACGGTGTGAGCTGTCTGGTTGAGTCCTGGGGATTCGGCTGTTGCTGCCTCCCCCCTTGTATTGTCGTCAGGGGCGTGTCTCCTTCTACTGGTAGTACTCCCGTGTCGACGGACAGCTCTCCAGTTCATTTTAGAACAGTCAGGAGGCTTGCCTCCTTGGGCGGATAACTTTCCTTCCGAGGGAAGTTTTTTCCTGTCCAGGCTTGAGCTTTTCCTCTTTTGGGGGGTTCTTCTCTTGCCTTTTTTTCGTGCGACTATGCTCTTGGTGCTGAGCGGTCGCACCTGCAGTTTCGCTCAAGGGGCTGGGCAACTGCAGGAGCTCCTCTTCGGAGGATTGCCCCTTTTAGGTCACTGGCTGACCAGTCTCTTCCACGAAGTGTTTCTCTTTCGTTCGCGAGAGAGTACACTCATAGAGACTCCTCTTCGGAGGTTTCTTCTGTTGCTGTTGCTGTTGGCCTCCCTCGCCGTAAGGCCCTCCGTCCGCCTCGTCGTAAGGGCCTCTCATCTCCCTATAAGGGTGCTTGAGGCGCCTTTTTGAATCTCCGTTTGCAGCCTACAACTTCTTTTTCTCGATCTTCCGTCTTGGTGCAGATGGACAGCAGTCTAATCTCGTCTTCCGACGGGCAACGGTCTTCCCGACGGACAACGGTCTTCCCGACGGACAGCGGTCTTCCGACGGACATCAGTCTCCCGGCGGACAACGATCCCTTCGGGGCTAAGGGTTGCCCCCACGGGGGTTCTTCCCTTGCGTGTCAGGGTTTCCCTGCGCGCCCTTCTGTTCGTCAGCGCTCTCCTGTTCGTCAGCGCTTTCAAGATGATCTTCCCTGCGGTTCCTGTTACGTGCCCTGTGCGCCCACGTTCGCCCTCGCGATCTAGAACTTCGGTTCAGGTCGGGGTCAAGGACTCTTCTTCTTTGCACAGGCTTCCACGCGTAGCCTTCTGCTCGTCAGCGATCATCAGCTCGTCAGCGATCATCAGCTCGTCAGCGATCATCAGCTCGTCAGCGATCATCAGCTCGCCAGCGATCGTCAGCTCGTCAGCGATCATCAGCTCGCCAGCGATCTCCGGATCGCCCACGTGTGTTACAGCTGGCACGCCAACGTTCTCCAACACTTCTGAAGGAACATGGTTCGCCAGCTACTAGCTCAACTGCGGATGCTGATCGCCATCGCGCGACCCTCAACTGCAGATGCTGATCGCCATCGCGCGACCCTCAACTGCGGATGCTGATCGCCATCGCGCGACCCTCAACTGCAGATGCTGATCGCCATCGCGCGACCCTCAACTGCGGATGCTGATCGCCATCGCGCGACCCTCAACTGCAGATGATGATCGCCATCGCGCGACCCTCAACTGCGGATGCTGATCGCCATCGCGCGACCCTCAACTGCGGATGCTGATCGCCATCGCGCGACCCTCAACTGCGGATGCTGATCGTTATCGCGCCATCGCACAACCCTGAACGATTGCCCGCTTACGCATGCTGCTCCTCATCGCACAACCCTGAACGATCGCCCTCTTGCGGATGCTGATCACCATCGCACCCTTTCACGCGATCATTCACCTGCGCATGCTGCTCGCCATCGCACAACCCTGAACGATTGCCCGCTTACGCATGCTGCTCCTCATCGCACCACCCTGAACGATCGCCCTCTTGCGGATGCTGATCACCATCGCACCCTTTCACGCGATCATTCACCTGCGCATGCTGCTCGCCATCGCACAACCCTGAACGATTGCCCGCTTACGCATGCTGCTCCTCATCGCACCACCCTGAACGATCGCCCTCTTGCGGATGCTGATCACCATCGCACCCTTTCACGCGATCATTCACCTGCGCATGCTGCTCGCCATCGCACAACCCTGCACGATTGCCCGCTTACGCATGCTGCTCCTCATCGCACAACCCTGAACGCTCGCCCTCTTGCGGATGCTGATCACCATCGCACCCTATCACGCGATCATTCACCTACACATGCTGCTCGCCATCGCTTACCGCCAGCGATCTTCTTCACCTACGCGGCAGCACGATCCCTCGCCGTCACGCCCATTCGCCTGCGCGCCCGCGCGATCGCTCGCCTGCGCGCCCGCGCGATCGCTCGCCTGCGCGCCCGCGCGATCGCTCGCCTGCGCGCCCGCGCGATCGCTCGCCTGCGCGCCCGCGCGATCGCTCACCTGCGCGCCCTCGCGACCGCTCGCCTGCGCGCCCGCGCGACCACTCGCCTGTGCGCCCGCGCGACCATTCGCCTTTGCGCGACTGTTCGCCCTCGCGCGACCATAGTTCGCGGCGAATTCCACAGCCGGTGGTAGCAGCAGGGACGCGTGCTCCTAGGCGGCACTCGGGATCACCTCCATCCAAGCACAGGTTGGTAGTGCAGGACGAAGACAGGTCAGTACAGCATTCTTCCCACCTTCTTTTCAGGCAGGAACCGTCGTGTCCTCTCCAAAGGATCGCCCGATCCCTTTCACCTTAGCGAGGATTTCGGACTCTGTGTCCTTGGAGCAGCAGACATGGTTTGATCCGCTGGCACGGGCGTTAATGAGGTTTATGAAACCAGCACTCACCGGCCAGGGTAACAAACCAGCGGCTGTCTCTCCTACGCTGAAGAGAAAGAGAGGAGTGGACTTCGTGGTGACTTCCCCCAGGGCGAAGTTGGTTCCCAAGAGGTCGGTCTCGAGGGTCCCCTCTCCTGCACGAGTACTCTCTCCTTCTCCCGCCCTGGAAGGATTTTTGGCGGGGGGGGCTTTCCGTTGAAGATTTCTCCATCGGACAAGGGGTGACTGCTTACCTCTTCCTCTGGGAGCTTACCAGGTTCTTTCCCTCCTCGGTTACGGCCCGAGGTTTGGTTCAAGGAAGCTACAGGAAGATCAAGGGTACTTTCCTCCTCTCGAGCTCAGGCACCTTGGCCTTTCGTCGTTAAGTATCTACTTGCGGACAAGCTCGATGTTGTACCATCTGGACGCGCTGACTGAAGGCTTCATTCGGGTGTCTCATCTGTGGAGGTCAACGACCTCAGACACCCTTCCATCCTTGAGAAGAGTTTTGTCTTTGCCCAAGGACAGAGACTTAGACGTCTGCTGTGCGGAGTAAATCGACTTCCGGTTTCACTCCTCCAAGGCGCTTTCTTCCAGACTCTGCAGGGCTCCAGCTCCCTTTTCTTTCAACCACGTCGGCCCAAGTTATCGGCTACGACAACTGGGACAAGGTGTCCAATTGCAGTTTCCTCCTGTCAGGAACAGATGGCACGGGAGACTCCCCCGGGGGGGCATAGTCCTAAAAGGAGTTCACGAACTCTAGGATTGCAGGTTTTTTCGCTGGGAGGATGCTTAAGGTTACTCATCCGAATGACAGCTTCCCGATGCCCATTCCCGCACAATCTCTGTGAGTAGCCAAGGATATCGCGCCTGCCGTCTCTGTCAGCGAATTCAGTGTCTCTGAACCTCTATGCCATAGCATCAGCAGAGTTGCCCGGTTGGGCAGAATGATCCATACCTTAGGCGAAGGTCTTCCTTAGGATCATCGACGGCTTCACCCCCGGCCCCCTCAGTCGATCCTTTCTTGTAAGGAAGGATCTGAGAGGGGATGTCCATAGTCGACCTCTCAGCCCTGATCAAGTTTGTCGAACAAACTTCGGCCAGCGTAGACCAGCAGAATCGATCAGACTGGTAACGAGGCGACAGGACTCCTTTAACCCTGGATCGGAAGGACGGGTACTTTCAGTTTCCATTCCATCCATCTTCCAGGGTGCTCGTCGAATTCAGCCTAAACTGCAAGTATTCCTGCTTATGATGCAGTGTGGCTATCCCGCCGTGGCATAGCAGGTTTGTTTCCCCAGAGAACTCTCCCTGCCTTCCTCTTGGCCGCTCAGGTGCAGACTTCCGCCTCCTCTGCTGTTTGGAGGGCTGGTCAACTCCGGTAGGCTCGGGTTTCGACCTTCTTCAGCGCCGGGAAAAGCTTCCGAATGCTGACCATGAGTGTGGGCTCATGGTATTTTGCTTGGAGCCTTCTCTTCCTCTGCCTCAACATCTGGAGTATCTGGCCATGATATTGAGTCAACCGCCTTACCACGTTGGAAACCCCGCTTCTCGTCCGTCCAGCGAGGTTAAGCAACGTCGGTACTTGGATGGGTGACCACCTGGGGACGCCAGATTCTCTTACCACATCCTCCGAGCCTTCCTTTCGGTTCACCGTGGCAAGACTGAGGAGAGTCGCAGTACCTGTTCTCAGTCAAGCAGAGTTTTCAGCCCTACCTTGGAACGTTTCCTAGTTCTTCTTTCCTCATTGACCCGTTTATAGTCCGAACGGTCGCCTCAGGATAAGTTCCATGTGGGGCGATCCAAGTTCCGGTGGCTTCAGGCAATGTTTAACCGGACTCCCTGGCCCTATGGGACCAGCGGAACTATTAAACCTACAATGGGTGTTGACCTATGGAGCCTCTTGATGGTAGTGGATATTCTCGTCCTTTCCCCACATTCTTGATGCGGTTCTCGGACTCGTCAAAGGAAAGGGGGGGGGGGCATGTTCCGGTCCAGGCCTATGGTCAAGACCTGAAGGATACCTCTCCATCATTCAGGCAGGCTTAAGGGCCTTAGTCTGGCCCCTCTTCAGATCCTACCGCTCCTGCCAAGTCGCCCCGTTGCGTGTCGACTTCATGCTAACCAGCAGGGGACGCATTTTCACACCTTCACATCTTGCAGTAGAGATATCGGGATGATTGAGATTCTCTCAATTCCACCATCGGCTCTCTCATTCCAGGCAGGGGAATGTTTCTCTCAGACTATCCGAGCAGAGCCTCATAGAGAGAGTGTACCTAGGGGTCTTTGACCTTGGGTAACCAGCAAGTGCTGGTCTGGGGGACCTGATCGCGACAGCTTGGAACCTCAAGCTTCCGCTAGTTTTCCCCCCAGTCTCAGACCCCGAGACTCTGGCAAGATGCATTCCGGTGATGGTGGGACAACTTCGACGCCTGCGTCTTCCCTCCTTTTTGTCTGCGGACAATGGGTCTCAACAAAACCAGGTTGTCTGTCAACCTTTCAATGGGAGAGCTCCACTGGGACTATGTGCAGAACGGTTTCTGGACCCTCTGCTTCCCCTGACGGAACTCCCGGGAGAGCTTCTCCCACGGCGCAGACTACTCAAGCAACCACACTGCGACATCTCTCCCGAACCGGGGCGTCGCTTCGGCTTCATGCCTGGAGACACTACGCTTCCTCCTCTAGAAGAGACAACCCGCTACAGTCGCGGTACGGAGGTCGCGTCATCTGCGATAGTCATCCACAGGGGTCTCCCAGGCAAAGTGAAGAGTCTAAGGTGGTTGGTGCCGTGGGAGATATACCTCTTCCCGTGAGGCCTCTTCTCCAGCAATAACGGTCTTATTGCCTTTCGGCGGGAGGAAACTCCTTTCCGCTCTTGGCAATGAAGCCTGTCGCTCAGCCTTTCCCTGACCTTCAGGCTTAAAGGAATAACTTTTTCCTGCCCGCTGGATCTATCCTCGCTCATGCGAAGCTACGATCGTCCCTGCCCTAGTCGGAGGAAGACCTCCAACTTGGAGCATGGCTCGGACTTTTAGTCCTTTAAGAGATCTTCTCAAGACCCTTTTACGACAGGCCTCGGATTGTATTCCGCCCTGGGTCTTCTGCTCACTCTGGCCACGGCCAGTGTGTAAGCAATCTTCTTGGTCTCTTACTACTCCCCCCCTTTCTAAGGAAGAGGGGAAGGCAACATTCAGGCTCGCTCCTGAGTTGTTGGCTAGACTCAGAATCTGTGGGTCCCGACCCTTCGGTCCGATTCATTCAAGATTTTGAGTCTCCATTCTGTGTCTGATGTCCCAAGACCTTCTCTTTCTTGCCAGTACAGGAATCGAGAGGTTAGCGCTGGGAACAGCTGCAGTTTGGCCTCAGTTGCAGCCGATTTGGGAACACAAGGAGGACATGGGGGGAGAGTCACCAGTATACCTCTTCAGCCCGGACTCAAGGACATTCATCTCGACCTGTCTTCAGACCCTCCCCCGTCACGTCGCCCTACAGCACGATGTTGGATACATCGCAACGTCCCTCGCCTTCGAGTAATACTACTCTGTGACGCAGGTGCTACAAGCTGGAGTCTGGAAGCGTCTGATGACCTTCGCAGCCCGCTTCCTGCAGGGCGTGACCCACAGGAGTCTCGATACGTTTTCTATCGCTCTGTGGTGGCTACACAACAGCTGGTCTAACCTCAGGCTCCTTTTTGGACAGGTAGCAGAAGGTTGAGGGCATTGTTATCAGGTTTTAGTCTGCATGAACGAAAGAAGTATGTCTGGCCCTTACTTCTTTCTTCATCATCCCCTCTACGGGGAAGCAGCATCCTGGTCTCTGCATAGCTGACCTCGAACCTCTGCAGGTAAACCATGCTTCCTTGTGTTCCGAGTATTGAGTCAATACTGTCGCGTCCCCCATACCCTGACGAGGTGGTATTGGGAACGTCTTAACCCAGAGTTCCTTCTGGAACTCCAGGTCAACTGCCTAAGACGGGTCACACTTCTTCCTTCACACACAAGCTTACATAGGCCACATGGTTCCTTGCGGTGCAAGGAACTTGTGAGGTGCAGGGACTCCTTTTCTCGAGTGCGACTCACTCGGATTCTGAGTCCCCGGGTAAAGCCAAAGCCAGTATGGCTGGGGACTTTCCACCCTTCCTAAGGGATAAGTCACCCTTTGTAAATAGCGTGGTTTGTATTTCGGTTACGGAACAAATGACAAATTCGAAGATAATTTGTATTTTTCCTAACCATACAAACCTTAGCTATTTACACATATTTGCCCGCCAGCCCTGTCCCCCAAGACAAGTCCTACCTCTAAGTGAAAGTGAGTATTCACCTGTGTGTGAGGGGGAGGAGGGGTAGCTAGCTACCACTCCCCTACCCCCCCGCTAACTAGCGCGGGGGTAATACACCCTCGTTAAATTCTAATGGCTCGCCATTTCAGCTACGCTAAAAGTAATAACCCTTTGTAAATAGCTAAGGTTTGTATGGTTAGGAAAAATACAAATTATCTTCGAATTTGTCATATTGCTTGAAATTTGCCATTTGTTCTTATGAATATACAAACCATTATCTTTTAAGTAGTAATGTAATAAATAAGTAGTGTTTATTTATATCAGGTTGAAGACACTGCTGAAAAGCAAGTGAATTTGAAGGGCCGAGTGAGAAGGAGTCTCAGAGCTCAACTTCCAGAAGAGTTGGATCTGTATACAGGCGACATAGTAAACATCACTCATATTGTGGACAAGGATTGGTACAGGTATGTGCTTTGTTCTGAACAGTTGATAAATTTGTACATGGGTTTTAATTTGTTCACCAAACTAACAAACTTTACGTTATTTATAATGGATATTCTTTCAGCAAAGCTGGAAGGTAGCCAATTAGATTTTTTGGTGCAAGGTGGCAACCCTACCCAAACACTGGGTAGGGGTTGCCTAGGGGTACCAGCCACCTGTATATATATTCACAGTGCGGTGAACTAGTCACTTTTTCTCTTTGGCGTGTAGACAGCGGTTGTCTCCTCTCTCTCCTCCTCAAGGTTGCCATAGACATTGACGAACATTGCTGTTTCGGTTTATTTTATGCTAACTTTCTCCTATACGAATACAGTATGCCCTGGTTGCGAGGGTCACCCTTGCGGGACCTTCATGTCATCGGTGGAGACTGACCCACATTCTTTATGACCGACCGTTAAAGGACATTACACTGATTAAACCTCTGTTGTGTGTTCTGCTAAGTTACCTCCTGTTCCATTTGTGGCCTGCGGTGCTTTAGCTTAATGATTGGTGATGCTAACGCGTTCGACTGTGGCAAAGCGCTCCCCAACGCTTCCAGTCACCTGTGGTGTGTGTTAGTCATCCTCCAGTGAGATTCTTGCGTTTTCACGTATGATTCTTGCGTTTTCATGAGTAAATCGCCCGATTTCGGGAGTTTTTCTCTAGCTATTATTATGGAATCTGGTTAGTTTGCGATTCCAACACCTTTGGTGACGATTCCAGCTAAGACTACGTGTGTCGTTAGACCAATTCCCTTCCCTGAGGGGTTTAAAGAACCCCCAAATAAGTTTGCGGGTGTTCCTATGTCTCCCAACTGGCCCCTTAGAACAACTAAGGAAGATCTCTCTATGCTGTTGAGGTTCCTCTCCTGAGGCGCCTCGGGCATCTGAACGTCCTCCAATTCATAGACGTTCTTCACCCCCCGGGCCTTTCGGAAAGGGGAAAGCTTCCTTCTTGGTATGATACTCTGTTATCAGACCTCCAAAAGTCCTTCGGTTTGGCCTTTCACTTAGGCCTCGTCCTTCTCAAGTCAGGAATACCCCACGAATTCCATTGGAGAGTTTGTCGTTGGTTTTCCCTCACATTGACAGTCACTTAGACCCCAGGAGACTTCAGTCCCGAGTAGCGTCTCCTTAGCACAGAGTTCTACATCCGAATCCAGTGCTAAAGGTAAAATGACTTCTGTTTCGGACCCATGTCTGCAACGACTTCCTTTAACTCCGATTAGGAATGTTCACAGATTAACCTCTGAATGGAAGAGGTGTAAGGCAGTCTTTACTTCTAATGCAGATCTTGTTCAACCTCGCACAAGCAGTGATTTTGGATTTCCCAGGGAGATTCCCGCAAACCTGTCCCTAAGTTTGGCGTTTCGAAGGAACCACAAGCTCTTCCTATGACTTTGATCTTGGATAAGCATTTTCCTCCTCGGACATTAAAACAGTTTCCAAGAATGCTGAGATAAGGGATTCATATAGACAGTAGTTTTCGTGATACCGTTGACGACTCTGACCTACCCCAGGCTTCCATGGATGAATGCTTGGAGGTAGATGATAATGTGGACACAGACGAAGAATTCCTTCCAAGAGCGGCTAGTCCCAGCTTCCGTTCAAAACAGGAGCGAAAGGACTCTGAGCATGCTTTCTGGCAAGTCGTAATCTGTATGAGATCCTTCAACAAGTTGTCGAATTCTGGTACGACTTCCCAGGAGGGCAAAGAAATGGTCTTAGACCAGATGTTTGGAACTTAGAGGCCCCCTAAGACTAGTGCAGTTTTACCCTGGTCGAAGGGTCTGACGGCTATCTCACGGATAGCAGGAACTTATCCCACTTCCTTTTATACTTCAAAGGAAGTATTATGAGATCGAAAATGAGCCTCATTCAACTTTGACTCTTGACCCCTCAGTCAAACAGCTGACTAGGGGTATTCCTACTCAAACACTCTTTTTCCTTGAGAGTTTCTCTCTCGGCATCTGAACTCCTGAACATAGAAAGAGGTGCTAAGTATGCCACTCGGGCCGCTTCTTGGCTCGATCTATTGTATGGTTTGGAGCATTAGGACGAATCGTGCATTCCAAAGATTTATTTAAAGAATCCACGAGGAAGTCCTTGGAATCCTTCCTGTTATCGGGTAACCATATGTAGGAATTTCTATCGCACCATGTAGTTAACGTATGTGCGAGTGCTGCCATCCTGAAATGTTGGGATACCGTAATAGGTCATTTCCATAGGCAAGTGCCAAAGGTGGAAATTTCATGTCTGAGAAACTAAATGCTTGAGGGTTCTTCATCTCTCTTTGCCCCGAAGATGTAGAGAGGGCAACTGATCGATGGAGAAAATCTTCTAATGATTCTCGCCTTCACAGGGCCATGACATCTCGGTCTTACGGTAAGCCTCCACAGCCTTCCAGAAATTAGCAAAACACTTCTAACCCATCGACTTCCAGGTCCTCAGGACATCATGTGGTGTCTATATGCCCATTTCAAGCCAGAGATCATAAAGGATCCAAACTCTTTTGAGGGAAGGAAAGAGGTAGAGGGAGTGGCCGCGGTGGCTGCCGCCTCTAGGGAGGGCAATCGCCCCACCCAACCACCAGTGGGAGGATGCCTGCATCGCCTCTGGCAGAGGATGCAGCATCACGGGAATGATCGTAGATGGTTGCTGTGATCGATTTAGGTTATTGCGTCCCATTCACACAATCTCTCCCTCCTCTGACTTGAAATCCAATTCCGTTAAGTTCCTATTCGAAGGGGCCCGTAAAGGAACTGGCCCTTCGGTCCGAGGTTCAGACCATGCAGCAGAAGGGCACTCTTCAAGAGGTCCTCGATGGGTCTCCACGCTTCTACAGTGGACTTTCTTGTAAAAAAGGCTTCTGGAGGCTGGAGACCAGTCATAGATCTCTCTCCCATGAACAAGTGTTTCCAGCAAACTTCGTTTAGGATGGAGTCAACAGACACGGTCAATCAGGCAGCACGGCCAAGGGACTTCATGTCTACTTTAGATCTCCAAGATGCATACTTCCAGATCCCAATCCATCCATCCTCAAGGAAGTACAGTATCTCAGGTTTGTACATGAGAACATTCATTATCAATTCAAAGTTCTCTGTTCGGTCTCTTAATAACATCTTGGGCTCATAGGAACGGCATTGGTCTTCTTCTTTACATCGATGACTGGCTGATTCTCGCAGACTCAGAGATGACGGTTCTCCATCACCGAGACAAGCTTCTTGAGTTTTGTAAGGATTTGGTTATCTTGATAAATCTCCAAAAGTCTCCTCTTCTTCCATCTCAGAGACTAGGCACGATTATAGACACCAACCTTCAGAAAGTCTTTCCATCAGACGACAGAATTCTCAGACTAAGGGAAGCGGCAAAACCCTCCCTCAGACGGGAGATTCTACCGGCTCGACGTTGGTTAAGCCTCTTAGGCCATTTGACCTCTCTGATCTGTCTAGTGCCCAACGGCCATCTCATGATAAGACCCCTTCAATGGCAGTTAACATCGTTGAACCAACACTCGGATTCCCAAGACAGCCTAGTCCACACATCACAGAATCGAGTGACAGATCTTCTATGGTAGGTGGCAGAGGAAAACCTCCTCAAAGGCCAAGATCTCCTCGTTCCCCCTCTGTATTTGCTGCTCTTCACAGATGCATCAAAGGAAGGTTGGGGAGCTCACTTACTACGGCACTCGGTCTCGGATCTATGGTCCGTGTCCGAAAGGTACTAGCTCATAAATCTCTTGAAGATGCGAGCAGCCTTTCTAGCTCTTCAGCAGTGCCATCAGTTGCTGGCAGGTCACTCTGTGGTATTGATGAGGGACAACACCACAGTAATGGCTTACTTAAACAATCAAGGAGATACCTTTTCACTGCCCCTATGCCATCTTGTAGTAGAGATTCTTTGAGGATCAGAAGATCATTCGGTGTCCTTATCAGCTCGCTTCATTCTGGGCAAGAGAAATGTGCTCGTGGACAACCTGAGCAGGGCGACTCAGATAGTGGGCTCCGAATGGTCTTTGAATCCTCCAATAGTGAAGAAAATCCTGACTTTGTGGGGTTCCCTGACAGTGGACCTGTTGGGAACATCTCTGAACTTCAGGCTTCCGTTATACTGTTCCCCAGTCCCTAACCTGCAAGCTCTATGGGAAGATGCATTCCAACAACGGTGGGACAACATTGACGTGTATGCCTTTCCCCCATTCGGTCTGATGAGGAGATTACTTAACAGAATCAGAGTTTCTTGCAATCTACTGATGACCCTCATAGCTCTGCTTTGTCGTCAGGCAGAGTGGTTCCCGGACCTCCTCCATCTTCTTATGGATCTCGCGAGAAAGCTACTCCCACGATCCGATCTACTCAAACAACTACACGCAAACATCTTTCATAGAGTGGTTCCGTCTCTACGGCTTCACGCCTGGAGACTTTCCAGCATCTCCTCTGTCAGACAGGATTTTCACAACAGGCTGCGAAACGGATGTCTGGTCACTCATGATAGTCCTCTGCCTCAGTATACCAGGCAAAATAGAACGTCTTTTGTGGTTAGTGTTGTGGCAGAAATATGTCTCCCCTTGATGCCTTTATTCCAGTAACAGTGGAGTTTCTGATTTATCTTTGGGAGGAAAAACACCTTTCAGTCTCGGTGGTGAAAGGCTATTGCTCAGCCTTAAGCCTAGCCTTTAGATTGAATAGGTAGGACCTTTCCTCGTTGGAACTTTCTTTACTCATACCGAGTTATGAGATCTCTTTCGGCCAGTCAGAGATAAGACCTCCTCCTTGGAACGTAGTTCCCGTCTTGAGGTCCTTGAAAGGCCCTCCCTGCGAACTATAACACCATGCAACAAGACCGTAATGTCACTCTGAAGACGGCGTTCCTACTCGCTTTAGCGTCCGCTAAGAGAGTCAGTGAACTTCATGGTCTCTTCGTACGACATCGCTCATTCAAGGGGATGGGGAGAAGTGACTCTTGGCTTTGTCCCAGAGTCCATTGCAAAGACTCAAAATCCTGAGGTACTGGACCCTAGGTTCGGGCCTTTTCAGATTAAGAGTCTACGGTCTGTAACCAGTGATCCAGATCAATTGTTACTATGCCCAGTAAGGAGTTTGAGGTACTACTTTAAACGTACACCAGCAACCCGACCCCGACTAACATCATTGTCAGAACTAAAAGGAGGATCACAAAAAACTGTTTCAGCTTTGATACGCAAGGTCATTGGCCGTACTATCAATCCTGAACATCATCCGGCTTGCAGACCAAGAGCTCATGATATCACGGGTATCAGTACATCCCTGGCATTCAAAAGCAACTTCTCCGTATTGCAAGTTTTACAATCTGCTGTTTGGAAACGTCAAACTATTTTCACAGCACGTTATCTACAAGACATGACCCACAGGAGACTCGATACGTTTTCTATCGGTCCTGGGTGGTCGCTCAACAAGTGGTTTAAAGTACCTCGGGATCCTTATTGGACGGGTAGCAGTTGGTTGAAGGAGCTTGTTTCTTGGGTTAAGTCTAGGATGAATGAAAGTATGTCTCTCTTTGTCCTTTCTTCATCTTTCCCTCTCTTGGGACACTGCGCCGTGAGTCCCTATGCAAGCTGACTTCAACTACTGCAGGTAATAACCATTTTCCTTGTGTAGCCTAGTATAATTTATGTTAATATACTCATACATGTCCCCAATGCTTCCCACGAGTTAAACATTGGGAAACATCTATTTTTATGTGTAAAATTCCTACTTAGAACATTCTTACGTAGACGTTCATATACTATATCTCGCGTCCATTTTGGTCTGGCTGCTATCATTCTCTTTTGTATTGGTAAGCGAGGTGGCAAGGTTCCCTCGATTACAGTCTAATACTGTACTAGGCAAACCCAGGTCATTGCCAGTAGTTGGACTTATCCACCCACCTAAGGTTGAGCCATCCATAATGAATAACGTAAGGTTTGTTAGTTAGGTGAACAAATAAGAAATTTGTAGATAGTTTGTATTTGTAACTAATACAAACCTGGAGTTATTTATATAAATTGCCTGCCATCACCTGTTCCCCAATAAGTCCTGCCTGCAAAGAAAAAATGACTAGTTCACTGTTGCATGAGCATATATACAGGTGGCTGGTACCCCTAGCCACACCCTACCCAGTGTCTGGGTATGGTTGCCACCTCACACCAAAAAGTCTAATGGCTACCTTCCAGCTTTGCCAAAAGAATATCCATAGTAAATAACTCCAAGTTTGTATTAGTTATGAAAAAATACGAATTATCTACGAATTTGTCATATTTTTCCTAATTCTGACCATTCTTTATATTCAGATGATGCTATTCATTACGTAGTATTAAGTATGCGGTTAGTTTTGAGTTTGACCTTTTTTTTATGACTCAATAATACAAATTATCATAGAAGTTTTGAGCTGGCTGTTACCAAATTAGGAACAATACTCCTAAATAGATGGTTGAAGGCTTTGAGGAGCAGTTGTGACATGAACCGCATATTGTAGTTTGTTACTTATTTATTTAAAATTGTTATTTATGAAGACAAGAAAATTCACAATCTTTGATGACAAGGAGGAATTAAACCCCTTATATTGTGTATTTTGCCTTAGAAATAGACTTGAGCCTATAAGCTTTATGAGTACAGTATCACTGTCCTCAATATCAGAGGGAAAGACAAACTCTCTTAAAGCCTAAGAGTTTTATGTACTGTACAGTGTTTATATTATAAGTTACATGATTAAAAGTTTTATCTATCCTCATTATTTTAACTTAGTTAGGTTTTCTTTTTGGTAATTTTTCTTATACAGTATTATCTATTTGATGCTATCATATATTGTTTATTCTCCATTTTTCTTTTCTGGATTAATCTCCTTTTTTTTGTGTGTGTGTGGGGGGGGGGGAGTTAGTCTCTTGGGGTTGTAGCCGTCTACTTTTTCTACTAGGTTTGGAGCTTGGCTTGTTATGATTATAATGATAACTTACCCAAAACACTCTTTACATAATACTGTATTGACTTGTATTCACATTGATTTAAATCACACATCTTATTTGTTTTTTATATTATCGTTGTATCTGGTTACAGTGGTACATTAAGGGTAAGAGCTCTTGATGTATTTAGATTCCTTTTCATTTTAATCTCAGAAGTCCTGTGAGCCTACGCTTCAAGTGCTAATTCTGATCTTACCTGCTCAGTTGCCAACCCAACCAGACTTCCTAAGTTAGATGTAGTGGCAAGGGTGCTGCATTCAGTAAGGGTTCTGAATGTTCACTGCATCTAAGAGAGTCTAGACCCTCTGGCAGAGCCTTGAATTCTTTAACTACTTTAGATCTTTCTGCTACTAAACCTTGGCATTCCTGCATTCCTAGTTGCTATTTTAGACCACAAGATTGCGATGCATAACTCTGAGTTTGTAGTCTGGATCCTAGTATCCCTCCACTCGCTAAAGTAACCATTTGTCAGTAGCTTTGTTTTTCATTTGGGGATGGTGTGTTATATTGTTTGATTCTCCTAGCTCTTTAATGTTGTTGGTGATGTTTCAGATAAAGCTGATAGGTTGCAAAATTTTTTGGGTGGCGGAATGCGTCTTTTGCTTGCAAGCTCGGCCATAAGCTCATCCTTGGTTAATGTTAGTTGTGGAAATGTAAGCACTAATGCTTTTATTACCAGAGTGAGTCTGATTATGGAGAAGATTTAAAGAAAATAGTGGTATTATTTATTCAGTGAAAGAAATACATAAAAGAAAAAATTGTTGAATGTGATGAAAAAGACAAAATGATATAGAATAAATAGATACACAACCTAAATAAAGAAAGATACACAACCTAAAATATATTACAAGTACAATAGAGGTGCTGATGCAAAGACTTTGCCTCGAGCCTTAACCTGAAGCTGAGTAAATGTGCAACAGCTTCTATACCAGTTATAAACGAGAACAATCAAAGAATTCAGATCTCTGCCGATATATATTAGGTTCAATTATAGAATGGTGCAATATTAGTTAGGACATTGAAACTCTCATAATTGAATAGATCTTTGCAAAGACACTATTTTGAATACCATGTACTACTGGCATAAATCTCTATTAACAAAGCTACAGATTTTAATAAGAAAATGCCCGTTTGATCCTATGGTCGTCAGAGCACATATCATGGGAGCCTCCTTCCACCCAGTAGTCCAGAAAAACATTGATATGTGGTTCTTCTGCTATAAGTTACTTGTTCAAACAGAGTAAAGGGCCCAACATTGTGTATTTTAAACATATTTGTTATTTATTTTCAATATTGGAATATGCAATATAATTACAGTGATACCTCTACATACGATCTTAATTTGTTCCAGAAACTACTTCATATGTTAAAACGATCGTATGTTGGAGCAAATATTCCCATAAGAATACATGGTAATTGATTTAATTCGTTCCTCAGCCTAAAAACCCATACTAAATCCTTAATAAATGGCTACACATAATTACACGTGACATTAATACAATGCCTGTATAATAAATACATATTACAAACCAAAAAAAAGAACATAATAATGAAAAAATAAATAAAAAACGGGTGGTAATGTAACACTTTACCTTAGCGACAGGCCAGCGCAGGTGTAGGGACTTCTACGCAGGAGGAGACGGAAGATCAGCGAGGAGGTAGGGACGGTGACTTTGTACGATAATGTGTACGATAACTTACACTACTACGTGAACTTTAACTTAACTTAGCTTATTTTTTTTTTTAATTTTTATAATTTCATATTTTTTTTACATTTTTTCTTTTCTTATTTTTAATTTTCATCACTTTCACTCGATTCGGTCTTCCTTTTCTTTGCTTCACTTTCTTTCTTTTCATCATGATCACTAGACCGTTTTAAAGATTTTTTAAATAAACTATCGAGTGAAAGTTGCTTTGTACGGCTTTTGAGGATTTTTCTAAAATGCGTTAAGCAAACATCATCGAACTGCGCAACAACACGGCAAACCTGAAGTTTCTGTGGGTGATGCTTGTCGATGAAATCAACAACGTGTTGATGATATGCCAACATCTGTTTTATTTCCGCCGTACCTAAGATTTCGCCTACCTCCTCGATCTCCTCCGACTCACTCAACTGCGTTTGGAACTCATCATGCTGCATGGCTTGCAACTCCTTGAGTTCCTCGGTGGTGAGCTCTTCATGATGCTCATCGACGAGTTCGGTGATGTCATCTTCATCTACCTCCAGACCCATGGACTTGCCAAGGGATACAATCTCTTCGACGTCTTCCTCGGCGGCAAGCACAGGTTCATTCTCGGGGACAAAACCTTCAAAATCTCTGGGAGCAACAGCATCAGGCCAAAGCTTCTTCTAAGCGGAATTCAGGGTCCGACGAGTTACTCCCTCCCAAGCCTGATCAATGATCTTTAAGCAGTGCACGATATTGAAGTAGCTCCTCCAAAATTCACGCAAAGTTAAGTTGGTGCTTTGCGTGACATTAAAGCACTGCTTAAATAAGTGCTTTGTGTAGAGCTTCTTAAAATTCGAGATGACTTGCTGGTCCATGGGCTGGAGGATAGGGGTGGTATTCAGTGGAAGATACAACACCTTGATGAATTTGTATTCGTCGATGATATCATCCTCGAGTCCGGGGGGGTGAGCGGGTGCATTGTCCAAACAAAGCAAGCACTTCAAAGGCAAATTCCTTTCCTGAAGATACTTCTTGACAGCAGGGCCGAAAACTACGTTTACCCATTCCACAAAGATATGCCTAGTAACCCAAGCCTTAGAATTAGAACGCCATAGAACATGTAGCAGGTCTTTATTAATTCTATGTGCTTTAAATGCCCTAGGGTTTTCGGAATGGTAAACTAATAGAGGCTTAATTTTGCAGTCCCCGCTGGCATTGGCACAAAGCGCAAGAGTCAACCGATCCTTCATTGGCTAATGTCCAGGCATTTTCTTCTCTTCGGCAGTAATGTACGTTCGACTAGGCATCTTTTTCCAAAACAGACCGGTTTCATCACAGTTGAAAACCTGCTGCTCTACGTAACCTTCCTCCGCCACGATGCTTTCGAACTTTTTAACAAAGTCTTTAGCAGCCTTAGTGTCCGAACTCGAAGCTTCTCCATGACGAACAACTGAATGAATCCCGGTCCGTTTCCTAAATTTCTCGAACCAACCTCGAGACGCCTTGAATTCCTCCGTCGTAGGATCGGCTGAACTCTCCCCCGCGTCACCCCGAGAGCGTGCCGCCTTCAAGTCACTGTAGATAGCGCTGGCCTTCTCACAAATGATCGTTTCCGTGATCGTATCGCCAACAATCTCCTTGTCTTTGATCCATATTAACAAAAGTCGTTCCATCTCTTCAAGGGTAGGGCTACGACGTTTAGAAATAATCGTGATCCCCTTCGAAGGTTTCGCTGATTTAATGGCTGACTTCTGTTTTATGATCGTCGAGATCGTCGACATATTCCGGCCATATTGTCTAGCCAGATCGCTAACACGTACACCTCGCTCATGCTTTTCTATGATTTCCTGCTTTAATTCTAATGAAAGCATAGACTTCCTCTTTTTCTCACCACTGCTACTACTTCCTGAACCGAAACTAAGCTTTTTAGGACCCATGATTACGGAACACAGAAAACAACACGTGAAGAGGCAAGATAAAAAACTGTTAAAACTGAGCGAATAGAGGACAACCACACGATGCACACGCGATGAGAGGACTGATCAAGGTGACGCTCGATTGGCGTCCCTCCGATGTGCTGCCGTCTAGCGGCGTCAACAACAAACTACGCTGCACGCTTTCGAGAAAATTCCACGGGTAAGCGTATTGTTTACGTCGTATGTTGGAGCAACACTTCGTATGTTGAGACAGAAATTTGGTAGAATTTTACTTCGTATGTTGGAAAATTCGTATGTTGGGACAATCGTATGTAGAGGTTCCACTGTATAGGTCTTATTTTATTGATCATGTTAATAAAAGGTTAGGGTAGAAACATTTGTTTGATATATTTAGTCTGATCATTGGAAATGGAAACCAAGTCAATGTACGAACAGATGCTGCAGCGCAAAGCTAAAGCTCAAACCTTTGTTAAGTGTCTATTCACTCCTTTCAGGTTGTATAATTGATAATTATGGCAAAATATTAGTCCATGGGGCTAACGCTCGTAGCGAAATATAGTTCGCTTACCAGAACATAGTAGCAGTGAGATAATGTTTAATCGCGAGTGAAGTGAGCATGTGGTATAGTAAAAACCAATAAATCATTAGTTTGATTAAGTAACGAGGTTTTTTTAATACAATTATTGAACACTTACGAATGTCTTCATAGAAAATGGCGGGGAATCCCCTGTTTTCTATGCATCTGGAAGTCTGGCAAACAAAGTTCCAGTGTTTTGACAGTGTTTCATTACTGTTACTTTGTTTTGACTACGTTAACTTTTTTTTTTTATTATGATGATTGTTTTTAATAACGATGACTGATGGAAACTAAGTTTAAACAAGTTAATTTAAATATCAACACAAATTAGACAAAATCACTTTATTTCAAGGTGTTTCGAATGTAGTTGATAACAATACCTAGCGCAAAGCTATAGCTTTCCAGTTATGGTAGTCGAGCCACCATAGCTCAATAACTATGGATTTCCAACAGGAATCATTATCAAAAAAGTTCAAAACACCACAAAATACATTAGAAATCAGTCTTGTTTTCTACAAACAATTTATTGCACCATTCTATAATTTTACCGAATATTGCCAACATTTAATTAAAGATTATGGACAACGCCTCCCACTTCATATGCTGACTGTACAGTAGATGGTGAAAACTGCAATGTTGATCCAGAATTGTGATCTTGATCCATATCATCTCCAAAATTTCATGGTTTCTTCTGATGCATAATATCTATCCATTGTTAAAAATTTTTGAAAATCCAGGGTGTAAATTTGTTTTGATGTAATCTTTAAAATTGTGAAAAATTCAAATTCGGATTTAGAATCCGGATCTGGTACCAGATCATCAACAAAAGTTAATGGAGTCGTCCATGGCCTAAGATCTATCTGTGGTGGAAATTTCGTCAAAATCCATCAATGTGTATTAATGTAATCTTTAAAATTGCAAAAAATGCAAATCTGGATTTAGAATTCAGATCCAGATCATCTCCAAAATTTAATGGGATTGTTCATGACCTACGATCTAGTTTTGATGTAATCTTGTACTCTGACACAGAAATAAAATAAATAGATAAATAAACCGACTAAAAAATATAACCTCCTTAGTGGAGGTAACAAATAGGATGGTACTGCATTATGTTTTGGGTTATCCTTTAGGAAAAGATGAGGATGAACGAGACACTGAGATATTCTAAAAATAAGTCAAGTTAATTTTTTATGCTATTTTCCCAAGTATTTGGAGACAGTTTCTTCCAAGACTATATATATCTCTCAAATATCCCTTTTCGTCGGTGTTGATAGAAATGAATTAATCTAACAAAGCATTCCTCCATCAGCTTTATCTTAAACATCACAACAACATTAAAATGCTAAAAGAATCATAGGATTGGAAATGCCATCCACAAATGTAAAACAAGGTTGCAGAAGAGCAGTTACTTTGCCGAGTGGAGGGACATTAGGGTCCAGACTACCAACTCGGTCTTCTGCATCACAATGTAGTTGTCTAAATCAGCGAATAGGAATTTGAGAATGCAAGGATTTAGCAGCAGAAGGATCTAAAGTAATTAAAGAATTTGAGGCTCTGTGAAAGAGTCTAGACTCACTCAGGTGCAGTGAACATTCAGAACATTTTATGAATGAAACACTAATACCACTATACCAGACTTAGGAAGTCAGTTGGGTTAGTATTACCGCCAAAAGCGAAGCCTCACTTGCCTTCTCAGATTAAAATGAAAGGAATACAATACATTTTAAGAGTTGAAGACCAGCACTATACAAACTTGGCTGGCTAGATAAGTATTACGAGAATGGTCCTGGCGTGTCATATGTCATCATCCATGCTACAAATAACTAGCTTAGTTTTCTTTGGGTTTCTGCCTGAACCAAAAGTAGATTTCATTAGTATTCAAACTAGAAATATTCTTTCCCTCAGAGGAACAGTGAGGCAATCACACTCATCACAGTGGTAATTTAAATTGTAGGACTATCTTTGTGCAGTAATTGCTAACAAACCCAGAGAAAGATCATTTAAAATACAATAAAACTTATCACATTCTGGAAGAGGGTACACCAAATCGATGCAACAGAGAAACTGAAATAACAAGAGACCCTGGTGTTTTGCTTCTTACCATTAACTGCTACAGTGTCTCATTACTTTACTAGAGGCATGTGCCTATTGAAAGGAAAGAAAATGGGAAATTAAAGAAAGATTGTCACAGACAAATGTCAATAAAACAAGCTTTTGGAGAAGCAATCTGAATATCAGAGGAGGTTCATAGAAATAGTGTAAAGAGAATTTGCAATTGGTTGTTAGTTATTAAAATTAACTCAAACACAATAAAAAAAAAATAAGTATAACAGTAGACATGAATGATCAATATTGGAAAAAGGTATTTAATTATTGAATTCTGAACTATGCATGTACATTATACATTAGGAATTAACAATAGAAAAATATTTTTCAATATTAAACTTAGCCGGTGATCATATAAGCTGTCAGCTCTGCTGCCCGACAGAAAAACCTAAGGACAAAATACGCCAGCGATCGCTATACAGGTGGGGGTGTACATCAACAGCGCCATCTGTCGAGCAGGTACTCAAGTACTCCATGTAAACACAGAACCAATTTTCTCTCTGTCGTGCCACCGGCAAGACCTACTAAATACGCTGTTGCTTACTGGATTGATTTTCACAGATTTTGGTGAAGTACTCATTTCTAGTTATTAGCTTTCGCTTTGCAGAGGTTATCTTCAATACTTCCTTGCATTCTTTGATTGAATTTTGGATTATTTGTTGACGACTTGGATAGATTTTGAATTTCCCCTTTGACTAATTCAAGATGGCTGACCCTTCTCAAGTCCCTAAATACAGGAAGTGTAGTGCTAGGGACTGTTCAAGGCGTCTTCCGAAGGCCTCTATCGATCCGCACACCATTTGTTCCAATTGTCGGGGTAAATCCTGTCAATGGGAAGATCGGTGTGAGGAATGCGTTGGGCTTTCGGAATTCGATTTTCTCGAATTCCTTAAATATTCACGTAGGCTAGAGAGAGATAGACTCAGGAGGAGTTCATCTCGCTCAGTTGATTTTTCCTCTCCCCATGCCCCACAACCTATTCCTTCCCCTGTAGTGGTTGCTCCTGATCCCCCTTCTAGCACTCAACAACCTTCGATGGCAGATATGATGCGTGCCATCCAGGCTCTGGGTGAGAGAGTCGAGTCATTGGCGAGTGACCGTAACCAACTCATGGCAGACATCAGGGAGTTGAAGGGTAAGAGTGCAGTGGGTAGTGACCTAGTGAGTGGAAGTGTTGTGAAAAGTGTTAGTGTTGCGCTTGAGGGTGCGTCTGTTCGTGCCTGTCGTCCTCCCAGTCCGGGACCTCTTGCAAGCTCCCAAGCCCAGGGGAGAAGCAATGTCGTACGACCAAAGGGTTCGACAGGCTTTAATTAGCGGACAGACGTTCCCTCCGTGGTTTCGGACGTATCTTGCCAAGATCGCCCCACCCACAAGAAGACGAGAGAGCCCATTTATTCCTCGTCTGCGGAAGATGTTTCTCGGCAGAAACAATGGACCAAGGTCTCACGACCTCTCAAACGCAAGGTCCCTTCCGCGCAAGTCCAACGGCCCAGTTGTAGCCACTGGGTCAGTTCGGACTCGCTGCAGTCTTCAGATGACTGCACACCTCCTAAGAGAGGCAAAGCGGTACCGCAACAGGCAGTAACACCGTCTTTTGCCGCACCTGCTACTGTAGACCCTAAGTGGGCTTTGCTGCAGACCATGCAGACACAGTTGTCATCGTTAATGCAGGACTTTCGTGCGGAGAAGGTTGACGCTGCACCCGTTAGCCTACAACCAACCACGGTTGTGCGTCCAGTTGACGCTGAGGCTACCTTCTCCCGCACTCCAGCTGTGAGAGTCCCGCCACCCATGCGCACTGTACCCTGCCAGCCGCATGTTGACGTTCGCCGACGCACGGAACCCTCTGTTGACGTTCGCGAGTTACAACAACAACTACCTAAGTTGTTTTGTTTTGACGCGGTGCGTCAACCTCCGCAACCCACTGTGGTTACCCCTACTCGCCCACAGCAGACTATACAGTCGGGAGTAGACGCTTTGCGCCCCCGCGCAGCTATGGTTGTTGCCTGCTCTCAGACTGACCAACAGTTCCATGACGTTGCGTCCAGTGCAGTCACGCATGCACCCGTGCTGCCGGACTCAGCTGACCAGCCAATGCCTACTCCTTTGCCGCTTCCTCTTCAGCATTCAGACGATGGACTCTCTGATGATGACGACGCTGCACACCTTGACGACCCGCACACGGACATCGACGAACCCAAGACCACGCCTCCCTCCCTGGACTTTAGAAAAGTACTTGCACTGTTCAAGGACTTGTATCCAGATCAGTTTGTTTCTGCGGCCCCACGCTCACCTCCATCTGAGTTCGCTTTAGGCACGCAGTCATCCGCGCCTGCCTTTACGAAGCTCGTCCTCGCCCGCTCGTCCAAGAGAGCTTTAAGGGTGTTGGGAGATTGGATGCAGTCCAAAAAGCACCTGGGGAAGACAGCATTCTTGTTTCCCCCTGCGAAACTCGCTTCCAGATCGAGCGTCTGGTATGCCACGGGAGAAGTTCTCGGCTTGGGAGTTCCTGCCTCTGCCCAGGGCGACTTCTCAAGTCTAGTAGACTCTCCCCGCAGGCTGGCCATGAGACGCTCCAAGATTTGTTGGACTCCTTCAGATTTAGATCATCTGATGAAAGGAGTGTTCAGAGCGTTCGAAGTGTTTAACTTTTTGGACTGGTGTTTGGGAGCGTTGAGCAGGAAGACCTCCCCTTCTGACAAGGAAACTTCCATGCTGATTATGTCCTGCATGGACAAGGCCATACGGGACGGTTCCAGTGAGCTTGCGGCTTCGTTCGTTTCCGGGGTCCTCAAGAAACGAGAAAACCTTTGCTCCTTCTTTTCAGCTGGAGTAACTCAATGTCAGAGGTCGGAGCTTATGTTTGCCCCTCTCTCGAAGTGCCTTTTCCCAGAGGAGTTGATCAAGGAGATTGCTGCCTCCTTGATTCAAAAAGACACGCATAACCTGGTTGCGTCATCTGCACGCAAAGCCACCCCTTTGCCTTCCGTGTCTAGACCCAGGATGGATACTCCAGCGTCAAGATTCATTCCGCCCTTTCGTGGCAGAGCCTCCAGCAGAGGAGGTGCTCGTGCCGAAGGGAAACGTGGGAGCAAGAAGAAAGGTACCAAGTCCTTTAGAGGCAGAGTCTGACTGCCACATTCTTCAGACAGCAGTGGGAGCCAGACTCAAGAACTACTGGCAGTCCTGGGAGAACAGGGGCGCAGATGCACAATCTGTGAAGTTGCTCAGAGAGGGGTACAAGATCCCATTCTTGCGCAAGCCCCCTCTAGCAACGACTCCCATCGACCTCTCTCCCAGGTACAGAGAGGGGGACAAGCGACTAGCTTTGAAGCAAGAGGTGTCTCTCTTACTAGAAAAGGGAGCGGTAGTCAAAGTCCGGGACCATCAATCCCCGGGCTTCTACAACCGTCTCTTCTTAGTGGTAAAGAAGACAGGAGGGTGGAGACCGGTGCTAGACGTCAGTGCTCTGAATGTCTTTGTCACCAAGCAGACGTTCGCCATGGAGACGGCAAAGTCTGTTCTAGCAGCGGTCAGGAAGGAAGACTGGATGGTCTCTTTAGACCTCAAGGACGCTTACTTTCACGTCCCCATCCACCCAGATTCCCAACCTTTTCTAAGGTTTGTTTACGGGAAGGTTGTCTACCAATTTCAAGCCCTGTGCTTTGGCCTAAGCACGGCGCCTCTTGTCTTTACGAAACTGATGAGGAATATTGCCAAATTCCTGCATTTAGCAGACATCAGAGCCTCCCTCTATTTGGACGACTGGCTTTTAAGAGCTTCGTCCAGTCGTCGCTGTCTGGAGAATCTAAAGTGGACTCTAGATCTGACCAAGGAATTGGGTCTCCTGGTCAATATGGAAAAGTCCCAACTGGTCCCATCCCAAACTATAGTGTACCTAGGGATGGAGATTCACAGTCAAGCTTTTCGGGCTTTTCCGTCGGCCCCCAGAATAAGTCAAGCCCAAGGATGCATCCAGAACATGCTAATGAAGGACCGATGTTCAGTCAGACAGTGGATGAGTCTGATAGGGACGCTTTCATCACTGGACCAGTTCATTGCGTTAGGGAGACTGCACCTCCGTCCCCTTCAATTTCACCTGGCTGTTCACTGGAGAAAGGACAAGACGCTAGAAGCGGTCTCGATCCCTATTTCCGAGAAGATGAAGTCATCACTGACCTGGTGGAAGGACAACATCAACCTCAGAGAGGGTCTGCCACTGACTGTTCAGACCCCCAACCACGTTCTCTTCTCGGACGCATCGGACACGGGCTGGGGTGCGACATTAGACGGTCGGGAATGCTCGGGCACCTGGAACGCGGAGCAAAGAGCGTTACATATCAACTGCAAGGAGCTACTGGCAGTTCATCTGGCCTTGAAAAGCTTCAAGTCCCTCCTTCTAGGCAAGGTGGTGGAGGTGAACTCCGACAACACCACGGCCTTTGCGTACATCTCCAAGCAAGGAGGGACCCATTCTCTGAAGTTGTACGAGATCGCAAGGGACCTCCTCACCTGGTCAAGAGATCTAAACCTGTCTCTAGTAACGAGGTTCATTCAAGGCAACATGAATGTCATGGCGGACCGCCTCAGTCGGAAGGGTCAAATCATCCCAACAGAATGGACCCTTCACAAGAATGTATGCAAGAGACTTTGGGCCACATGGGACCAACCTACCATAGATCTCTTTGCAACCTCAATGACCAAGAGGCTCCCAAATTATTGCTCGCCAATCCCGGACCCAGCAGCAGTTCATATAGATGCCTTTCTACTGGATTGGTCCCATCTAGACCTTTATGCATTCCCCCTGTTCAAGATTGTCAACAAGGTACTGCAGAAGTTCGCCTCTCACGAAGGGACAAGGTTGACGTTGGTTGCTCCCCTCTGGCCCGCGAGAGAATGGTTCACCGAGGTACTGCAATGGCTAGTGGACGTTCCCAGAACACTTCCGCTAAGAGTGGACCTTCTACGTCAGCCACACGTAAAGAAGGTACACCCAAGCCTCCACGCTCTTCGTCTGACTGCCTTCAGACTATCGAAAGACTCTCAAGAGCTAGAGGATTTTTGAAGGAGGCAGCCAGGGCGATTGCTAGAGCAAGGAGGACATCCACTCTTAGAGTCTACCAGTCGAAGTGGGAAGTCTTCCGAAGCTGGTGCAAGTCGGTATCAGTATCCTCAACCAGTACCTCTGTAACTCAAATAGCTGACTTCCTTTTATATCTGAGGAAGGAAAGATCTCTTTCAGCTCCCACGATCAAGGGTTACAGAAGCATGTTGGCAGCAGTCTTCCGTCACAGAGGCTTAGATCTTTCCAACAACAAAGATCTACAGGACCTCCTTAAGTCTTTTGAGACCTCGAAGGAGCGTCGTTTGGCCACACCAGGTTGGAATTTAGACGTGGTACTAAGATTCCTTATGTCAGAAAGGTTCGAGCCGCTACAATCAGCCTCCTTTAAAGATCTCACTTTAAAGACTCTTTTCCTCGTCTGCTTAGCTACAGCTAAAAGAGTCAGTGAGATACACGCCTTCAGCAGGAACATCGGATTTTCATCTGAAACGGCTACATGTTCTTTGCAGCTTGGTTTTCTAGCCAAAAACGAACTACCTTCTCGTCCTTGGCCGAAATCGTTCGATATTCCAAGCCTTTCTAATTTGGTTGGAAATGAACTAGAAAGAGTCTTGTGCCGTGTTAGAGCTCTTAAGTTCTATTTAAAACGAACTAAACCTTTACGAGGACAGTCAGAAGCTTTATGGTGTGCTATTAAAAAACCTTCTTTACCTATGTCGAAGAATGCAGTTTCCTATTATATTAGACTGTTGATACAAGAAGCTCATTCCCTTCTGAATGAGGAAGACCATGCTTTGCTGAAGGTAAGGACACATGAAGTTAGAGCTGTCGCAACTTCAGTGGCCTTCAAACAAAACAGATCTCTGCAGAGTATAATGGACGCAACCTATTGGAGAAGCAAGTCAGTGTTCGCGTCTTTTTATCTTAAAGATGTCCAGTCTCTTTACGAGAACTGCTACACCCTGGGACCATTCGTAGCAGCGAGTGCAGTAGTGGGTGAGGGCTCAACCACTACATTCCCCTAATTCCATAACCTTTTTAATCTTTCTCTTGAAATGTTTTTTATTGTTGTTTTTGGGTT
The DNA here is from genome assembly GCF_036898095.1 of Palaemon carinicauda. Lineage (NCBI taxonomy): Eukaryota > Metazoa > Arthropoda > Malacostraca > Decapoda > Palaemonidae > Palaemon > Palaemon carinicauda. The sequence goes on from NC_090745.1 coordinate 16,334,657, forward strand.
GTCCGGAAGGCTAAGAAGCCTTTCGCATCCTGGTTGATTTGGCGGGTGGTCAAATTCTTTTCTTGAGAAGCGCCTAGATTAGAGGTTTTGATGAGGTCCTTTAGTATGGGTTGCAACCCTTGATACTTCAGCTCCTAGGAGTCGCACAGCATCCTATGAGGATCGCGAGGCTCAGTAAGGAAGACGTACTTAAAAAGGCAGAGTAATTGTTCAAGTCGACTTCCTTACCAGGTACTTATTTATTTTATGTTTGTTATTTTGAATAACTGCTAAAATGAAATACAAAATACTTAGCTCTTAATAATGTAAACATGTAATGCTGGTCTCTACCCACCCCCCTGGGTGTGAATCAGCTTATATGATCACCGGCTAAGTTTAATATTGAAAAATGTTATTTTTATTAATAAAATAAATTTTTGAATATACTTACCCGGTGATCATATATTAAAGGACCCTCCCTTCCTCCCCAATAGAGACCCAGTGGACCGAGGAGAAAATTGGTTCTGTGTTTACATGGAGTACTTGAGTACCTGCTCGACAGATGGCGCTGTTGATGTACACCCCCACCTGTATAGCGATCGCTGGCGTATTTTGTCCTTAGGTTTTTCTGTCGGGCAGCAGAGCTGACAGCTTATATGATCACCGGGTAAGTATATTCAAAAATTTATTTTATTAATAAAAATAACATTTTACATTAGTATGATAATAGGATTTTTTCGGAGTCGTTTTACTTGTAAGTGCTGCAAGTGGCATTTTCCCATCTAATGAAGTGATTTTTATTGCATTTAGTAGTTAACTTTTGCTTACAAAGAAGAAGGACTCATTCCCCTTATAATATTATTCAAGTGTATTGCTTTTCTTTACAGGGGGGAGAGCAATGGATCTACTGGAATATTTCCTAGTGACTTTGTTGAAATTATTGAGACTTCAGATGTGCCTTCATTACCTGCCCTCTCACAACCAGCTCCATCTTCTCACTATATTTCAGCTGATAATTACCAAGACCCAGGCAGTGATTATCTAACAGACATACCTGGAAACACTGAACTACCTTATAAAGTAAATGCTGCCCAATTCATGTCTAATGGTAGTGATGCCAACTCTAGTTCTGTTAGTGCAAATATAGAGGCCCCTTCCTCTGACCCTCCTGCCATTCTGTCCAAAATATCCACTCATTGGAAGACCATTGATGCCAATGATGATATGGATTTGCTTGATGATGCTTATTTCAAGCAGAATCTGCCTGGTCTATTCTCCTCCCAATCTAACAAAAATGACCAAAGAACTCCATATGATTCCAAAATAATTATCCCTCCTTTCAACCAAGCAAGTGCCTCCAATTCTTTCAGCAACTTGGAACCAAGATCTGAAAATATTTCAGGATCCTTTACTACTGATGAGCCAAATAAGTCTTCATCAATTAGTCGTGAATCTTATTTCATGAACAGAGCAAATGTTCAGTCTGATGAGACATCAAATGCAGCATACAGATATGAGAACATAAATGAAGATGAATTTATAAAGGCAAATTCTGACCAATATGACAATGCTTCAAATATTGATTGGAATAGCCTTGGAAGTGATAAACAAATGAGTGCCTTAGTTAATGCCCAAGATGGTAGTTGTGGAGATCATGTCAATTCTTTATCTAGGGAAGTTGAGGATTATTTTTCACAGAACTTGCTGAATGATACCGAAAACAGTAAGTTACATAACAACAACAACATCCATAGCAACATTATTAAGCAGTATAGTACATTGTCATCACCAGGCTATAATGAAGATAATACTGGGATTGAACCATATGGCAAAGCTATATTTTCCTTCAGGGCACAGTATCCTAATGAACTAACTTTCAAAAAGGGAGACATTGTACATCTTCTAAAGCATGTAGACTCTCATTGGACTCTCGGACGAATTGGAAATTCTAAGGGAATATTTCCTACCTCTTATGTAGACATAATTGTTAATTGTCTTCATAATGAAGAAGAAATGTTTTTAGCTAGGGCTGATACTATGGCTCAGGCATACTTGGGGTATGCTAAAGCAGAATATAGTTTTGAAGGAGTCAAAGCTGGTGATGTGACTATGTCAAAAGGAGATCTTTTAAAAGTGATAAAATTTGTTGACGATAATTGGGTTATTGTTGAAAATATAAATGGTTCGAAAGGTATGTGTCCCCAGAATTATCTTTCAATGCTGTTTGAATTGAATTCAAAACCAGAGGAAACTGCTTTTCAAGTACCAAACACTTCATCAGAGGAGAGTTGCAGAAGAGAATCAAGGCAGCTCATACAAACTACACCATCCTCTCGGTCAAGAAGTACCTCTCCTTATAACAAAATATCAAGTAAAAGGTCCTATAATAAGGATGATTTTGGAAATATTCAGCAACAAGAAGTAGAGTCTGTTCTTGCAAAAAATATAGCCTCTCTAGATATAACATGTAAAAGTACTTATACAGACAAGAGAGAAAGTGAAAGTGTGTTTACTGAGAGAGAAATATCAGAACTTAAGACAAAATCAGAAACTGAACCTCCAGTTATACCTCTTAGAGTGTCAAGGTCACTATCTGGTGGTGCTGCCATTACATCTTCTGACCCCAGCAAGTCTGAAGAACTTCCTTCTATACCAGTAAAGAAACCAACTGTAGCTCCTAGAACTTTGAGGATTCCACCGGTCCCCCCCAGAGTTATTGTTGGGAAAAGGAATTCTGTAAAGTCAGTTTTAGATGAGGATAATCAGATTGTTACTAGTAGCGAAAGTCTTGCATCAAAATTAGTACCTCTCGAGCCTCCTGTTGAGCCAATCTATTCCAAAGTCCAGAAGCCCCAAGCAGGCAAGAAATCTTCTAATAAACTCCAGTTGCAATTATCAAGAAAAGCTTCTGGAAGCGGTCAATTGTCTCGTGGAGATAGTGCAAATAGTGCTTCATTTCCAGATGATGTGTCCAATGTCTCATTAAATAATGAAGGAACATATGCATCTGGTAAGTAACATTTTGAGTATGTTCAGCTGTAGATTTTAACGAAGTGTGAAAGATAAGTAGGTTTTGAAAAGTGATATGTGAAGTGCATAATTACAGATATATTTTTTTTATATTTAGCTATGACATACTATATGTACCGTATTTACATATATATTAAGAGGTTAGAAATTTCTTGCCATATTTTTATCACTTGTTTTGCAATATGGTATTATATCAAACCATTTATAAAAGTTCTAGATAAGAGCTACTGGTGATGTATTTTTGTCTGAATAAGAATTACATAATTTTTTCAGATTTGCTACTATCAGAAGCATAAACTGTCAAGTTGGAATCTTTAGTTCACAGGCATAAATGGAGCTACAAAATTTATTAGATCAGTGCAATTGTTAGTGAAAGGGAAAGTGAAGAAAAATTTAATCCATTTTACTGTTCATGAATATGAAGACATAAACCAAATCTAATTTTTTTTTTTAGGATTTTCTGTAGTATTATTTTCTAATATATTTTTTTTATTGATTTCCTCAAACAGAAGCTCAGAATGGGAACACTTCTCCAGCTATATTGCCCCAAAGACCAGCACCTCCACCTCCCCCAAAACTTTGTGAATCTGCTCTTGAAGAGAATGAAGAATATTATTCCTTGCCACCTCAAGGTAATGTGTAGACTATTTATCTACCCTTTATGTGAGCCAATTTGCATTTAAAGAACATTGATATATGACAGTCTTCATCACCAAGTGCATAGGATTTTGAATACAGGAATTTTGTGTTATCTTCTTTGTATTCATAATTTTTCTAGCTGTATAAATACTTGATTCAGTAGTTAGAGAAAGAATATTAAAGATGATAATTATGTTTTCTTTTCATTGTTAGGTGAAAGTGATATTACTTGTACTTCAGTTAAAGCACTGCATATGGACAATGCAACTTCCAAGGTCACCACATCAGTTGATGATGATGATGGAGATGATAATGGTCGATATGAAATAATTGATGAGGAAGTGGTCAAAAGTGAAGAGGAAGTGATAGAAAATAAAGAAGTATAAAAGCATTCATTCATAGTTTAATAAAATTCAAAATTTATATCCAAGAATCTTACCTTTGAATCATAAGGTAATAATTCAGAAGTGCAAGGTTTGTGAATTTTGAGTAAAAAAGTAAGACTCCACAACATCTTAACCCCTTTTGCCCAGCCAACACACCATTCCCCTGTAGGTGAGCGTATGAACTAGGCCAGATAGATGCATATCCTAAGGTTTTATCACCAGGGCAGGAAAGTGTTGACATGGTGAAAGCCTGTTATACTATGCATAAGAGTAATTCCTATTTAATTTTTCCATGATAAATGCAACCAGCCTTCCATCATCACGGTTTCGGTTTCTCATGGTACAGAGATCTGCATAATATTTAGTTTCAATTTCTCCCAAATTACACTAGCGTGCAGCCCAACAGTTTCAAACTGTCCATGCTTCTTTGCACCTGGCCTTTGCTCCGTTTCCCTCCATGCACGTTGCAGTAATGAAAAATAGAATACTCCTGACAGCTTTATAGCTAACACATGTAAACTAGAAATTCTAATAATAAAAAATATTAAAATAGGTTCATACAGTACATATTATGTTTAAGTAATATTTTATATGTAATATGAAACTCATGATAAAAAAATGTAGATTTGCATTTCACTTATAAGAAAAGATTCTCTCTCTCTCACTATGAAAAAAGTAAATATTTTGAAGTTGCAATATAAAGGGATTTTGACGTAGGAAAAATCTATTTCTGGGCGAGGGACCTGTGCCGCCCAGTGAATAAGCTCCATTTAAGCACTTATTCTTAGGTAATTTACTGCTAAATATACCAGAGAAAAAATGTAAAGGAGTGCTAGGTTAACTAGCTCGCTCACCTATTGGTGTCGGTATAAAATTGGGCGTATATTCCAGAGGTCCCGCACTATTTAGATTAATCCACGACAGAGAACCCCAATAGAGGAGAGCCGTTCAACCTCACTCGGTACTACTACAATGCATCCGCTCAGAACCCAACTCCTTAGCACCCAAAGTTTGGGGACTCCAAGGGAGAGGAGCTGGGAGGGTTCACTGGGCGGCACAGGTCCCTCGCCCAGAAATAGATTTTTCCTACGTCAAAATCCCTTTTCTGGGCTCGAACCTGTGCCGCCCAGTGAATCTATACAAGAGAAAAATGTCACCAAACTTGCAAAATAAAGGAAAAAACATAAGCGTAAGAGAAATACAGGATGCTTTAATCAGAGATGAGTACCAAAAAACAATTATAAGGGTATCTTAAATATGAACATAAATCCAATAAGGTAGGTATAATAATGCCGTGAGTGATAATATATACAGATACTCAGGAGCATAAAATTTACAAATATAATAACAGTATTCAGGTGCGAGACCAACGAATACAATAGGGTATAAATGAGGCAGGTAAGAGGGAGAGATAAAGAGTCAAGGCATTAACCTGTGAGTTACTCGGGAGTAACTACGCTCCCTGCGGCTACTGTAGAAAATTTTAGGGCTTCCAAATGTTTAAGGTAGTGTTTCTTGAACACTGACGGTGATTTCCACCCTGTATACCTGGAAAGGTCTGTAAAATTCATGTGGTGAAAGAAGTTCACCGAGGTGGCAACCGCCCTGATATCATGTGCAAGAGGAAAAGAGTCAGGGTTAGCTTGTTTAATAAAATACAAAATTTGTTGCCTGATCCCTTTAATAGTAATGGTACCGCCTTGTTCTCTAACGAATAGAGGCCCCGAGGAGTTAGAGGAGGTCCGGGATAGATAAGACCTAAGAGTAGTGACAGGGCACAGCGACGGATCTTGCGTGAGGGGAACAATTTTCCAGGAGGTCCATCTGTTTTGAGGGTCTTCATTCTTAGCCAAAAAGAATTTGTTAGGAGAAAGAAGGACCTCTCCTGAAGGCAGAAAGTCAATATGACCCGGGTCTCTCGACAAGGCTGCCAATTCAGAAATTCTTGCCCCGGAAGCCAAGCTCACTAGGAAAAGTGTTTTCCTGAGAAGGGGCATGTAATCACAAGAACTGTTAATGGTATCAGAAGCCAATTTGAGTACGTCATTAAGGAACCAGGTCACCGGGGTAGGACGAGTAACCGGTTTCAGTCTGGCACAAGCTTTCGGAATTGAAGCTAACAAAGAGTCGGTTAAGTCTATGTTAAAACCCACTAGGAAGATCTTTTTCAGAGCCGATTTAATAGTGGTGATAGTATTGGCTGCCAGACCTGATTCTAATAAAGATCTAAAGAAAGTGACTGTAAGGTTCAAGTTCATACAGTTCACGTCTGAGTCTATTAAAAATTTTGCCAACTTTTTAACTGCAGAGTCATACTGACGGATGGTGGAATCCCGTTTATCTGATTCTAGGAACAAGGTGTTTTGAGGATCAATATTGGCACCATGCATAGCCGCAAACTTCATAAAGTCCATAAAGTTAGGGCGCTCTGAATGTTTGAGAAAGCGTACACAACGCGTGTTTGTACTATCTGAGACAGAACCGGATTGGGTATCGGGTGAGGGTATAGTCTCAACTCCCGCAGGAGAGGATACCAGTTGCTCTTGGGCCAGTTGGGTGCGACCAAGGCTACTTGTCCCTTGAAGGATCTCAGTTTGTCTAGAACTTTCAGCAAAAGATTCACCGGGGGAAAGAGATAAATCTTTTCCCAGTTGTCCCAATTCTGTGACATGGCGTCTGTGGCGTAAGCCTGAGGGTCTAGATTGGGAGCCACATATACTCTCAATTTGTGGTTGGATTCCGTGGCGAAGAGGTCCACTTGGAGACCGGGAACCTGAGAGAGAATCCACCGAAATGACTTTAGATCGAGTGACCATTCCGATTCTAGAGGGGAGGTCCGGGACAGGGCGTCTGCCACTACATTCCGGACTCCCGCCAGGTGGACAGCTGAAAGATGCCAACGGTTCGAGGCTGCTAGGGAGAATATGGCTACTAGAACATGGTTCAGAGGCCCTGACTTTGACCCGCCTCTGTTGAGGCAGCGGACCACCACTTCGCTGTCGAGGACCAGACGAAGGTGTTGTTTCTTGGGAAGAGCGAGACGTTTCAGGGTTAGAAGAACTGCCATGGCCTCTAGCACATTGATGTGAAAATGGCGGAACAAGGGAGTCCAAAGACCTTGAACTTTCTTGAGCTGAGAATAGCCGCCCCAACCTGATAGGGATGCGTCTGTGTGAATGATTAATTCCGGGGGCGGAAATCGAAGGGGAACTGACTTTGACAGACTGTTTGCTCTTGTCCAAGGAAGAAGTCTTTCCCGTAGAATGGGAGGAAGGCGGACTTTCCTGTCCCGGAGCTTCCGGTTCGCCCTCGAACGCCAGACACGATTGATATCTTTCAATTTTGCCTTCAGAAGAAGATCCGTCACTGAGGCAAACTGAAGGGACCCCAGAATCTTCTCTTGAAGCCGTCTGGAACTTACTTTGTCTTTGAGAAAGCGTTTGGTGTTTCTTGCAATCTCTAACCTCTTGGGTCTGGGAAGACACAGAGTATGAGATATAAGATCCCATTGCAGGCCGAGCCATTGGAACTTCGATTTTGGAAGAAGACGGGACTTCTTGAAGTTGATCTGGAAGCCTAGAGATTGAAGATAATGGATGACTTTGTGAGTGGCTTTTAGGCAATTTTGGGAGGTGTCTGACCAAATGAGCCAGTCGTCCAGATAGGCTACTACTTGAATCCCTTGATTCCTGAGTTCCTGAACAGCGACTTCTGCTAGCTTTGTGAAGATCCTTGGGGCAATGTTGAGCCCGAAAGGCATCACCTTGAAGGAGTAACTTTTGTCCCCTAAGCGAAAGCCTAGGTACGGACGGAAGTGTCTCGCAATCGGGACGTGATAGTAGGCGTCTGTAAGATCGATAGAGGTGGTGACGGCCCCACGGGGAAGTAAGGTCCGCACCTGCGAGACGGTAAGCATTCGAAACTTGTCGCATTGAATGGACAAGTTGAGAAGGGATAGATCTAGAATCACTCTTCTCTTGTCTGAATCCTTCTTCGGGACACTGAACAGCCGACCTTGAAACTTCAGATGTTTCGTTTCTTGTATGGCATTCTTTTGTAAAAGTTCCTGGACAAATTCGACCAGGTCCGGAGTGGAATGTTGACGAAATTTGTTCGGAGGAGGAGGTCCTTGAATCCAACTCCACCCTAGTCCCTTGGAGATGATACTGAACGCCCAGGGACTGAACCTCCATTTGTTGCGGAAGGCATAGAGCCTCCCCCCTACCTGCTGCACCTCAGTATTGGTTTGAGGAGTTGCCTCCACGTCCGCCTCGGAAGTTCTTTCCTCTGCGAAAGGCTCTTCCCCTGCCTTTGTTCTGGTTAGAGCCACGGTGGTAGCCTCTACCTCTACCATAACTCTGGGAAGAGCTATGAGCCTCGTAGGACTGGTTAAAGGCAGGGGAAGTGGCGGAGGCACCAGAAAGCTGGCTCTTAGGTAGCAGAACGGTGACATAGTCATCCGAAGGAGCCCGAGAGGTGGAAGGCTGTGCAGGGGCAACAGAAGATGGAGGAAGAGGCAGCCGGAAGTTGGATGAAGCACTCTGTTGTTGCCTGAACTGGGTGGAGGTATATGGTCTAAGCTTCTTCCTACCCCGGGCTTGATAATTTGCGGGGTCATACTTGCGTTTAGGGGTCAAACCCCAACGGGCTTTAAGGCTCTGATTAACCCTAGTGGCCTCCGCCAAGACTTCCTCTACGAGATCCTCGGGGAAGAGATTTGAACCCCAACAGGAGGACCGGATGAGTTTATTAGGTTCATGCCTAATCGTCGCCTCAGCTAGAACATGCTTGCGACATCTGCGTTTAGCAGTAGCAAAGTCATATAAGTCATAATATAACGACTGTAGCGTAGCCTTGTTGAGAGACTTAAAAATACTCTCCGTATCGTAAGTCAAGGCTATCGACTCCGTGGATGTGGCCAGGTTTAGAGTACGGCCCACACGTAGGCGGGAATCATATTCCTGTTTAATGAGAGATTCCGGGAGACGGGGAAGCTTCTCACTAAACAAGACTGAGGCACAGTCTGCTGCAAGCTTGCCGGAGGTAAAGGTGGTATGGACGTTGTCCCAACACTCAATACCTGAGGGAAGAAGGAGGGAGATTGGATCCACCTCTCGGATGGGAGGCAAGGGCTTCTCCTCCAGAGCATATTGAAAGGCAAGCTCTGCCACCTTATTGACGCATGGAGTCAAGGTGTTCTTGTCCATTAAGAACATCGTAAAGGAGCTTTTATGAGGCGTCAGCATGGTGTTAGTGCAGCCGATGTCATTCAAAAATCTGGCCCAAACAGATTGGGCTTGCTCCTTCGGGAAGATGACCGTCTCTTTGGGGACCTTGTCTAATCGGACTAAAGCTTCCTCGGTAAGTCTGGCATAACCATGAAATGGAAATGCCAGACCCGGAGGAAAGAATTCAAAGTCCTCTAGAGGGCGAGTGCCAAGACCCTCCAGAGTCAACATTCCGTCTGAGAACGGGGAATGAAGAGCCATCCGCCAGGGGTTGTTCTTGGCAAACGGCGGGAGCTTAGAGGCATCCGGTATGAGAGAGCTTTGGACTCTCTCCGGAGCTCCTTGCTCTAAAGCCCCAATTCTCTGACCGAAGTTAGAGAACATCGTGTCCATCCTCGACTGCATCTCCGAAACCAACTTTTCCTGCATCTCCGACACGATGCGAAGCATAGCTGATTCGGAAAGGCCCGGGCTAGCAGCAGGAGGGGCGGAAGGAACTCCCGGGTCGTGAGACTTAGAGGAGGAACCAGAGGTCTTTGAAGACGGGTTCGTACCATGTTTAGAGCCATGAGAAGTCTTGTGAGGCTTGCGAGCTTTGGGTAAGGTCCTTGAAGTAGACTTATCCTTAGGGGGAACCGGGTATGAACGTTGAGACGAATCACGGTCCCCAGAAAATCCAAGAAAGGAAGAGCGATCAGAAGAAGAAGAAAGAGCGGGGCTGAGGATAGGAATCTCAGCGCCGGACACACCTGCCTCACTTACCACCCTACCTGTATCCGGCTCGTCTAGCAACATTGGTTCGACGTCCAGGTTCATGGAGGCAACATTGTCCTCCAGACCTCCGGGGGCGTCCGATGGATCTTGCTCTGGGTCGATGAGACCCGTTATAGTGGCATCAATGTGGGCAATGATGGGAGCTGCCACATGCCTAGCCACAGCAGCTGAAGACTTGGCGTTGGGGTAAACCATGGTGCAGTAGTCCTCAGATAGGACGTACGGCCGCTTAGACTTTACATTCCGGGCAAAACCACCAACCCACACCTTCAGTGTGGCCCGAGCCGCAGACTTTTGCTCCGGGGATGCCTGAAATAATAGTGGGAATTATAAAAGGGAAACTCCCAATGGTCCTTCAAGACCATAGATATCTTACTAATAGTAAATAAAATAAGAAGGCAATATAGCCAACGGGACTCACCGAGTCAGAACCAAGGGTAGTGATGAGGTCGAAGCAAATCACACAGTTATCCGGGTGCCATACCACAACGTCTTCCAGTTGAACCCCACAAGGGGCGTGAGATCGGCAGACGGAGTGGCCACAAGGCTGGTGCAGAACAGCTGCACAGGCCGGCGTCAGACAATGCACCATCTGTAAAAAGAATAGTATATGAGAAACTGTAATTCTCTTAATTAGGGGCGGGTCTGGAGGACCCGGGCCTAACATAGGTCTAACACAAGATTAGAGCCTAACTGTACTATTCTATAAGTGGCCTAACATAGGTCTAACACAAGAATAGAGTTTAACTGTACTATTCTTTTAAGTAGGGCCTAACATAGGTCTAACACAAGATTAGACTGTAAAAAATAAAAAATAAATTTTTTTTTTTTTTTTTTTTTTTTTTTTTTTTTTTTTTTTTTTAGGGGCGGGTCCGGAGGACCCGGGCCTAACATAGGTCTAACGCAAGGTTAGAGCTTAACTATAATATTCTTACATAGGGGCGGGACCGGGGGTCCCGGGCCTAAACATAAGTCTAACTTGAAACTAAAGTATAGCCATCCATTCCGGTCAAGCCGGGAGCATAAAAAAGGATGCAAAAACAAGGAATTAAGACACATAGTGTCTGATTTCCCGGGGTGGGGTAGACCCCGGGCCGGGAAATAAAGGTATATTCAATACCAATTCCTTTAGGGACTCCGGGGTAGTGATCTGTCATATATAATCATCATAGGAAATGTTATAAAATAATAGGGGGGCGGAACTGTAACTAAGAACTGCCAATCGAACCCGGAGGGTTTCGTATAACATAAGCCAGAATGAAAAGTGAATATAAAATAGGGTACACCGGGATCCAACTCTGTAGACCGGTGGCCAACCAGACTAGACAGAGACTAAACCGCCGGGCCACCCGGAGGACAAAGTCCATAAACACTTAACTACCCCCTCTAAAAGGAGGGAAGGCAACGGTCCCTTAGTGGAGGGGGGAGAAGCCTAGCCTCCCACCTAGCTAGAGGGGGAGCGTGGGGGAGGATCACGTGATACGAGGCAGCAGGGCTACCAACTGACGATCCCCAACAGACAGATCAAACGGAGTAATGGCACAAATATTCATTATAATAATAATAAAAGCGTTAAATATATGAATAAACACATAGAAAATTTTTGGGCAAGGCATGCAACATAAATAATTAAATCGCAAAAGACACACCTGATGGCTAAAATAACATTGCCGCCTTAGCACGGTCGGCAGCCATAGCGATACGTAAATGATATCGGCCCAAAAATTGAACCACGAGGATTCTAAACGCTAAATAATGAATATTCACAATAACAAATAATATTTGATAATAAAAATAAAACACATAGTAACACCGCAAGTGAAAATTAAAAGCTCTCAAAAACAGGAGTACCAACTGTAGTGAAATCAAGCAAGATCGGTATGAACGAAGAGAATAAACTCCTATAATATAAATATTAAACGATCTAGGTTGCTCAAAACACAGTAAAACCCAGCTTGGTACTTAACTTGGACGGTGTCTCCTGGGAAACCGACGAAGAAGCCATAATTCACTAGAAAATATCCAAAAATCGAGAGCACTTGAAAAATGCGGGTTACTGCACAAGTCGTGCTAAACGGAGTTGGGTTCTGAGCGGATGCATTGTAGTAGTACCGAGTGAGGTTGAACGGCTCTCCTCTATTGGGGTTCTCTGTCGTGGATTAATCTAAATAGTGCGGGACCTCTGGAATATACGCCCAATTTTATACCGACACCAATAGGTGAGCGAGCTAGTTAACCTAGCACTCCTTTACATTTTTTCTCTGGTATATTTAGCAGTAAATTACCTAAGAATAAGTGCTTAAATGGAGCTTATTCACTGGGCGGCACAGGTTCGAGCCCAGAAATTTTCTATTATAAGAATTCTTATTTCAATAAAGAACAATAAGGAAATTAGAAATTATATAGAGTTTCAAATATTCAGTAACTTCATAATTTGTTTAAAAATAATTTGATGTGAAATTTGTTGTTATACTACACTCTATTTTAGATTTTTTAGTATGAAGTACCACGGTCAAACATGAAATGAGGGGAGCATTACTAAAAGTAGAATAGGCCAAATGTTTCTCAGTAGTGTTCTAAATACTACAGATCTCAGATACAGGAAAGAATATCCATGTTTTATGCAAAAACTGCATTAAATAGAATTAACACAAAATATTGCGGGAACTACTGAAAAAGGGAAGTAAGGAATCAGGATGATAATGTACGAAATAAAAAAGGTATAATAAAAAAAGTGTGGTATTAACGGAATTAAAAAGCAGACTGGAAAGAAGGAAGAATGGAAGGTAAAATATTATTATTATTATTATTATTACTACTACTTGCTAAGCTACAACCCTAGTTGGAAAAGGAGGATGCTATAAGCCCAGGGTCTCCAGCAGGGAAAAATAGCCCATTGAGGAAAGGAAATAAGCGATATGAAAAGTAATAAACAATTGTAATACAGTGAACCCTCGCCACTTCGCGGTTCGACCATCGCGGATTCACCACTTCGCGGATTTTTTCCATAACCCATATATATACAGTAATATATATATATATATATATATATATATATATATATATATATATATATGTATGCATGTATTCATGTATATATGTATTTATGTATATATGTATGTATGTATATATGTAGGTATGTATATGTGTATACATATAAATATATATATATATATATATATATATATATATATATATATATATATATATATATATATATATATATATATATATATGCACACACACACACACATATATATGAACATATATCACAAGCACACGTGATTTTAATCAATGTAAATATCACCCACGAACGGCATTTAATACCGAATTCTATCTTGGGAAAATATATCCACTTGGAATTCATTTTATGGTAACAGCTTCTGGCCGGGTGGAGATTCGAACCCCCACCTCTGCGGCTGGAAGCTATGCCTACAATTTACACATATATATATATATATATATATATATATATATATATATATATATATATATATATATATATATATATATATGCACACACACACACACATATATATATATATATATATATATATATATATATATATATATATATATATATACATATATATATATATATATATATATATATATATATATATATATATATATATATATATTTATATATATCTAAAGTAGGAAGATGTGATGTAGTTCTAAGGGAAAAGTATGGGAAATATGTCTGGGTAATAAGCAAAGCTCTACCTCCAGTTTGTTTCTTCATTATGATCAGAGATAAATGTAAACAAAACATTGGTTGCCATTTTTTATTGTGCTTTTTAGCGTGTTTAGGAAACTCATGATATAAAATCACCTTTAATATTTGTGCCTGTTTTAGTTTAGGGTACTGTAGTACATGCATTAAGTGTTCTGTACATTAAAGGGTAGTTTGTTAACAGTACTACGTACAAGGGAAGGTTTTAAAAGTCTGAATATACATGTTGAATAAATAGGTAAATATGGTGTCACTACTTCGCGGATTTTCACCTATCGCGGCCGCGTCTGGAACCTATCTACCGCGATAAACGAGGGTTCACTGTAAAATATTTTAGGAACAGTAACAACATTAAAACACATCTTTCATACATAAACTGTAAAAAGAGACATGTCAGCCTGTTCAGTATAAAAAACATTTGCTGCCAGTTTGATCTTTTGAAGTTCTACCGATTCAACTACCTGATTAGAAAGATCATTCCACAACTTGGTCATAGCTGAAATAATATTTTACCAAATGTGGACTAAAGTCTGGGTTTTTTCATTCTATTGTAGATTTTTAAACTAAAATACTTATGATTTATTATTCAGGATGGCATCAAGTATTACTAAAGGGAAATAAGCTGAAAATAATGAGATAAAAGTGATAAAATTAAGGAAAATAAATTGAAGGGTTAATAGATTAAAAGTTAATGTAAAAATAGATTAGAGGGAAATCATATTAAAGTAAAAATTAAATCATGAATAAGATATATATATAACATTAAACTTGATAATAAAATTGCCTAGTTAAATTTCAAGTATTTTGTGTTGTGATGAGATTAGAATGAAACTTAGAAGTAGTTTATCAAGTTTTAGATGATTTAAAGTTTATTAAGGAAAAGATGTAAACATAGGAGTTTATATAGTACAGTACTGTACTTTAATATACAATTGTTATAGTAAAACTTACTGTACAATTAGTGGAGCACTTTATACAATTATTGTAGTAAAACTTACAGTATAATTAGTGGAGTACTTTAAAACAAAGTAGTGCATTATTTGTAGTGTCAGGAAACTTTATGTATGCAGTGATTATGGGAGCTAGAGTTCATTGACCCAAGAACAGCAATTAAACATATATTTTCACTCTTCACGGGTGTTTGTTACATAACCCACGCGAAGACGGAGGATTATATATATATGTATAAATATATATATATATATATATATATATATATATGCACACAGTCAACCCTCCATCTTCGAGTGGGTTATGTAACAGACACCCGTGAAGAGTGAAAATATATGTATAATTGCTGTCCTTGGGTCAATGAACTCTAGCTCCCATAATCACTGCATACATAAAGTTGCCTAACACAACAAATAATGCACTACTTTGTTTTAGAAATAACCAACCTCCTCCCCACTTAATTGTTGGGGATGATTTTAGTATCAAGTTTTCACGACTCTGAGTAAACTCATGGTAGAGTTACACAGAGGTATCTAACCCACCTCTTATGCTTGCCTGGAGGGTACATGGCATGTTGACTGAACCAAGAGGGGAAGAATGACAGGAAGAGCAATTTAATTTAATTTATTTATAATATTGTTAAGCTTGCATTTCTGAATTAATAGCTTATGAATTGAAATAAAATATAAGAATTATCTAATTTCATGATAAAAATCCTATTAATTTTACATATAAAAATACTTTTGCGTTACTAAATTTTTGTTTATTAACACAATGTTCATGAAGATATTTCCTATTATTGTTTTTGAGGTTATGTATATAAACACCTACGACTTGCAGGTTAAGCCTAAAGTGAATATGCGTCGCGAGTTGATGCAAGAAATCGTAACCACAGAACACGAATACATTCATGATTTGGAAGCACTTATGCAGGTTATACGTTTAGCACCGTCGCAAAAGGAATCACGGTCTGTGGACTTGAATGCCCTTATGGGTAATATCTCTCAGGTAACTATGAATTTTTTTTTCTTGTCATTAGGCTAAAGATTTCTACTTTTTTACATACTTTGGGATATTTTATGATTGATTTGTAGTGAATTTTCTACACATACAAGTACAGAACAGCATACAATTGTCATATTTTACTCATGCTACACAGATTGGAATAGTGCAGTGTAATCAGGATAGTGCCATCTACAGTATAACTAAAAATACTGCTTGAGTATCCCATTTTTTTAAATATTTAACTTAGCCGGTGAATATATAGCTGCAACTCTGTTGCTCGACAGACAAACTCTACGGAAAAAACTCGCCAGCGATCGCTACACAGGTTGCGGGTGTGCCCAACAGCGCCATCTGTCGACCAGATACCCAGCTCATATGTAAACAAAGACTCAATTTTCTCTCTGTCGACGTGTCGACAAGACGTACTTTACTCGCTGTTGCTAAACTGGAGTTTTTCACATCATATTGGTGAAGTACTATATTCTGGTTTTGAGCTTTCGCAATGCAGGTGTTTTATCTTCATCTTAAATCTTGAACTCGTTTTGCATAGATTTAATTATGGTGACAAAGAGAGTATGGACTTTCTTTCACTTTTAAATGGCCGACCCTTCCCTTAGACGGAAGTGTGTTTAGGCTTTTAGTAATTATCTTATCACGTTATAAATTAATTATAGATTTTCCTCTTCGATTAACTTTCCATTTATAATAAACATAAAAAATAAATTTTAATGTTTTGTTTATATGCGACCTTCCCTGAGAGTAGGCGGTCCTAACTTGGAAACCGAAGTTAATCAACGTTGAGCCCTTTATATCGTAAATAGCTTTTAAAGAGCTAAGGATTTAAAACTTTTTAAATGAAATATTTTATGAAAGAATTTCTTTGAATAGTCTTCGTACCTTTTTCAAAGATGAACTAACGTTTAGGTTGTTTATGCTACGCAGTTGTTGACGTTCAGGACGTTCAACATGCGCTCTATCGTTACGATAGAGAGAGAGTGTATCACGGTTTCACTTTGCAGAAAGAGTAAATCGATTCTGACGTTTTGTTCATTCTTTCTAAGCTTAAATGTTTTAAATTCTATTTTAAAGGAACTTTTTAATTGAAAAACCTTTCAGTTTTTTCCTTTGGTCAAATAACATGTTTTTTTGACGAAATGTAATTGGGCTCTTCTCTTAGGTGCGAAATCAAGAGAGAAAGAGAGAGAGAGATAGAGACGGAGGGAGAGAGAGGAGAGAAAACGTTCCGTTCAAGCGGGTAACGTTGTTCTCGAGTTGCTCTCGTCCCTAGTCTCGGTACGGGGAGAAAGGATAAAACGTTTTTAGTTTTTATTCTCGTCCCCAGGCTATGTGCGGTTAGAGATTGAAAACGTAGTTTTGAAGGAACTAGTGTTTAGTCTCTTCCCCAGCCACTGAAATTTTTATCTTAAAATATGTTTTCTGTTTTTTTCTGGTATTAATGAGCTTGCATTATACGACTTATTTAGCAATTACTACCTTTTAATGAAGGGTAGAATTGCGTGTTTCAGGTAGAAATCAGTAAAAGTTTCGATTTCAGTGAAATAAGTGCAAAACAGAAAATCGTAGTGATAAAGTGATATTGCGCAAGTGTTACAGTGTTGCGTCCGAGGGTTCGTCTGTTCGTGCCTGTCGTTCACCTAGTCCGGGACCTCTTGCAAGCTCCCAAACAGGGGAGAAGTAATGTCGAACGACTTATGGGTTCGAGAGGCCTTGATCAACGAACAGACGTTTCCCTCTATGGTATCGGGTGTATCTTACCAAGATCTCCCCTACCATAAGACGAGAGAGACGTTTTTTCTCCTCGTCATCCGAAGGCTTTTCGCATAAGAAACCTGTCACAAGGTTTCGAAGCCCTTAAGCGAAAGTCAGTCCTTTCAGGACAGGTCCAGCGTCCTGGTTACAGCCATTAGGACAGCTCTGACACTATGCAGTCATCGGATAACTGCTCGCCGCCTAACAAAAAGCGTAACACAGACTCCGAGAGTCTTTTTTGTTGGCAAAGTGTTGCGGTCACAGACGTTACCCTCGTCTCTTACCACAACCATTTCCGTTGATCCTTAATGGGTTGTATGGCAAGACATGCAGAATATGCTTGCCTCCCTTATGGAAGACTATTCTGCCGATTAGTCCGTTGAGTCTAGCCGTTTATCTCATCGATATCCTGGCTTTCAGCCAACCTAACGTTCCTTTGTGCTTCCTGTTGACGTTGGCGTAGCTAAGTCACGTCAGTCAGGTTGTTTAGAACCACACTCGATGCGGTCTCGTGTGGATTTTCAGCCGCATTTGGACGTTAGGCCACTTGCTGATGCTCCTGTTGACGTTCAAGACGTTCGCTAACAATCGGAGTTGACTTGTTTTGACGCTGTGCGTCAACCTCCGCATTCTAGAGTTGTTTTGACTGCTCAGTCTAGGCAGTCAAAGCAGTCTCGAGTGGACGCTGTGCATCCTCACGCACCTGTTGTGGTTGACAGTTAAGTTGTTGACAGTTCACAGACTGTCAAGCAGTTACATGACGTTGCGTCCTGGTCCGCTACTAATGCACCAGTGAGTGTGGACTCTGCCTGTAAAGCATTGCCACCACGGTAGGTCTCTCCCTTGCTTGAGACTCAGCTTTTATCGGACAAGGTTCCTGTAGATGAGGAAGTTGCTGTTCCCCCTCCTACTGATATTCCCTTGAGGACTCTGTCAGATGGAGAGGTGCCTAAAGCTGCTTAGCCCTCTATGGACTTTAATTAAATCATGATGATTTTTTTTAAGGATCTTTGTCCGGATCTTTTTGTAACTGCTGCTCCTCGTTCGCCTAAACGTCAGAGCTTACACTAGGCCTAGCTACTTCGAAGCCGTTGTTTTTAAGCTAGTGCTTTCTCGCTCTCCTAGAGAGCTTTACGTTGGCTAGGCGACTGGTTTATCACCAGGAGGAGTTTGGGGGATACAGCCTTTGCTTTCCCTTCTTTTAAACTGGCTTAGAGCGAGAGTCTGATATGACACGAGAGAAGTTCTCGGCTTGGGAGTTCATGCCTCTGC
Source organism: Palaemon carinicauda (assembly GCF_036898095.1). Lineage (NCBI taxonomy): Eukaryota > Metazoa > Arthropoda > Malacostraca > Decapoda > Palaemonidae > Palaemon > Palaemon carinicauda. The sequence goes on from NC_090745.1 coordinate 16,353,427, forward strand.
CCAGATAGACTTCTCAATCTCGTAGACTCTCCCTGGCGCCTGGCCAGGAGACGCTCCAAGTTTTTTACAGGTCAACTTCACAGCTGTTTTCGAGCCTTTGAAGTTTTGCTGTACAATTATGTCATGCATAAACAAGGCTTTCAGGGATGGAAAGCGGTACCGCCTCAGTCGCTAACCCCGTCTGTTGCCGCACCTGCTCCCGTAGACCCTAAATGGGCTTTGCTGCAAGACATGCAGTCCAAGCTTGCGTCCTTGATACAGGACTTTAATGCGGAGAAGGTTGCTGCCGAACCTTCTGGCCAACAACCTTCCAACCGGTCGGTTGTGCGTCCAGTTGACGCTGAGGTAACCTTCTCGCGTCTGCCAGTTGAGGTGGTTCCTCCACCGATGCGACCCAGTGTGGGTTGCCAGCCGCACGTTGACGTTAAGCGACGCTCGGAGGTGGTTGTTGACGTTCAGGACGTTCAACAACCAGCAGAGGTGACTTGTTTTGACGCAGTGCGTCAACCTCAGCAACCCGGTATGGTGTTGACTGCACAACCCAGACGGTCTAGACAGTCTCGGGTGGACGCTGTGCTTCCTCGCGCACCCATGGTTGTTGACAGTTCACAGACTGTGCAGCAGTTCCATGATGTTGCGTCCGGCTCCGTCACGCATGCACCAGTGCGACCGGACTCAGCGAGCCAGACGTTGCCCACTCCGTTGCCGTTTCCTCATCAGTTTTCGGATGAGGAACCCTCTGATGAGGACGTTGCTGAACAACAAGACGATCAGCCCCCAGAATAGATCAAGCCCTGCTATCCATCCAGAAGATGCTGAAGAAGGAACGCTGCTCAGTCAGGCTGTGGATGAGTCTGGTAGGGACGCTGTCATCCGTGGAACAATTTGTGTCACTAGGAAGACTACACCTCCGTCCTCTTCAATACCATCTAGCTTTTCACTGGAAAAAGGACAAGACGCTAGAAGCGGTCTCGATCCCGATTTCCGAAAAGATAAAGTCTTGTCTGACTTGGTGGAAGGACAATATCAACCTAAGAGAGGGTCTTCCCCTGGCTGTTCAGACTCCCAACCACGTTCTCTTCTCGGACGCATCGGACGTAGGCTAGGGCGCGACACTAGACGGTCGGGAATGCTCAGGACTGTGGAACTCGAGTCAGAGGAGCATGCATATCAACTGCAAGGAGCTGTTGGCAGTACATCTGGCCTTGAAAAGCTTCAAGTCTCTCCTTCGAGGCAAAGTGGTGGAAGTAAACTCGGACAACACCACGGCCTTGGCATACATCTCCAAACAAGGAGGTACCCACTCACTGACGTTGTACGAGATCGCAAGGGACCTGCTCATCTGGTCAAAAGGTCAAGACATCTCCCTAGTAACGAGGTTCATCCAAGGCGACTTGAACGTCATAGCAGATTGTCTCAGTCGGAAAGGGCAAGTAATTCCAACCGAATGGACCCTCCACAAGGATGTGTGCAAGAGACTTTGGGCCACTTGGGGTAAACCATCCATAGATCTCTTTGCAACCTCGCTGACCAAGAGGCTTCCAATCTATTGCTCTCCAGTCCCGGACCCAGCAGCAATACATATAGATGCTTTCCTCCTAGATTGGTCACATCTGGATCTCTATGCATTCCCACCGTTCAAGATTGTCAACAAGGTACTGCAGAAGTTCGCCTCTCACGAAGGGACAAGGTTGACGTTAGTTGCTTCCCTCTGGCCCGCGAGAGAATGGTTCACCGAGATACTTCGATGGTTAGTAGACGTTCCCAGAAGTCTTCCTCTAAGGGTAGACCTTCTACGTCAGCCACACGTAAAGAAGGTACTCCAAAGCCTCCACGCTCTTCGTCTGACTGCCTTCAGACTATCAAAAGACTCTCGAGAGCTAGAGGCTTTTCGAAGGAGGCAGCCAGTGCGATTGCTAGAGCAAGGAGAGCGTCTTCCATTAGAGTCTACCAATCGAAGTGGGAAGTCTTCCGAGACTGGTGCAAGTCAGTTTCTGTATCCTCGACCAGTACCTCTGTAGCTCAAATAGCTGATTTTCTCTTATACCTGAGAAAAGGACGATCCCTTTCAGCTCCCACTATCAAGGGCTACAGAAGCATGTTGGCATCGGTCTTCCGGCATAGAGGCTTAGATCTTTCCAAACATAAAGATCTGCAAGACCTCCTTAAGTCTTTTGAGACCACCAAGGAGCGTCGTTTGGCTACCCCTGGATGGAATTTAGACGTGGTACTAAGATTCCTCATGTCAGACAGGTTGGAGCCGTTACAATCAGCCTCCCTGAAAGATCTCACTCTTAAGACTCTTTTCCTGGTATGCTTAGCCTCGGCTAAAAGAGTCAGTGAGATTCATGCCTTCAGCAAGAACATCGGATTTTCGTCGGAAAAAGCCACTTGTTCGCTGCAACTTGGTTTTCTAGCCAAAAATGAGCTGCCTTCTCGGCCTTGGCCTAAATCTTTCGATATTCCCAGCTTATCGGAGATCGTAGGCAATGAACTAGAAAGAGTCTTATGCCCTGTTAGAGCTCTTAAGTTCTATTTAAAGCGTACTAAACCTTTACGAGGCCAATCTGAAGCTTTATGGTGTTCAGTTAAGAAACCATCCTTGCCTATGTCAAAGAATGCTTGGTCAGACTTTATCAGATTGTTAATACGAGAAGCTCATTCACATCTGAGTGAGGAAGACCGAACTTTGCTTAAGGTGAAGACGCACGAAGTTAGAGCTGTAACAACTTCCGTGGCCTTTAAGCAAAATATATCTCTGCAAAGTATAATGGACGCAACCTATTGGAGAAGCAAGTCAGTGTTCGCGTCATTTTACTTGAAAGATGTCCAGTCTCTTTACGAGAACTGCTACACACTGGGACCATTCGTAGCAGCGAGTGCAGTAGTGGGTGAGGGCTCAACCACTACAATTCCCTAATTCCATATCCTTTTAATCTGTCTCTTGAAATGTTGTTTTTTTTGGGTTGTCCGGAAGGCTAAGAAGCCTTTCGCATCCTGGTTGATTTGGCGGGTGGTCAAAGTCATTTCTTGAGAGCGCCTAGATTAGGGGTTTGATGAGGTCCTGTTGTATGGGTTGCAACCCTTGATACTTCAGCTCCTAGGAGTCGATCAGCATCCTAAGAGGATCGCGAGGCTCCGTAAGGAAGACGTACTTAAAAGGCAGAGTAATTGTTCAAGTCGACTTCCTTACCAGGTACCTATTTATTTTGTTTTTGTTATTTTGATAACTTCTAAAATGAAATAAAAAACTCTTAGCTCATAAAATGTAAACATATATTACTGGTCTCTACCCACCATCCTGGGTGTGAATCAGCTATATATTCACCGGCTAAGTTAAATATTTAAAAATGATATTTTAATTATAAAATAAATTTTTGAATATACTTACCCGGTGAATATATAAATTAAATGACCCTCCCTTCCTCCCCAATAGAGACGCAGTGGGACGAGGAGAAAATTGAGTCTTTGTTTACATAAGAGCTGGGTATCTGGTCGACAGATGGCGCTGTTGGGCACACCCGCAACCTGTGTAGCGATCGCTGGCGAGTTTTTTCCGTAGAGTTTGTCTGTCGAGCAACAGAGTTGCAGCTATATATTCACCGGGTAAGTATATTCAAAAATTTATTTTATAATTAAAATATCATTTTTTAGAATTCCTTAGTAGTCCATTTATCCAATCTGTTAAGTATCCCCCAGTTGAGGGAGTCTTTGGATTTACTAATGGTACAGAGCCTATGGCACTATCGAAGGCTAGAGAAAATTAGTTGAATTTTAGGGTGACTTTCTAGAAGAGCTGCACACCCTAGCTTAAGAGCTACTTGAGAGTTACAGTAGTTATGAGCATAGTTGAGGTTTTGAGGTGTGGTATGCTTATTGATGTTAAATGTGTGAGGAAAGAGTAGAGTGTGCAAGGATTATGCCTGCCTATTCGGTAAATGTGTAGGCAAAGAAAAGGGCTGTAATTAGATAATGCTCCAATGCCAAACTAATAGGCCAGTCCTTGAAGCATCCTATAACTCTCTAGAGGTAATATTTCAAATGTTGGCTGGTGCCTTGACCAAAGTACTACTAAAACAACTACGACACTGAGTGACTGATGTCGAGTGTAAGTGGGCTCATTCTATAACTGATAATCAGCATAGAGAAAAACATTGGAAATTCTTCATCTTTTGACTTTACTGTAGTGTTCTATTCTTGGCTAACACTGCTGTGTTCAGTGCAGTATCAAATGATTAAATTAAGATGATTTTTTTTATTTTTGTTTATGGTACCAATGTAATTTAAAATTTTATTTTGCTCATATCTCCATTTTTAGGTTGTAAGTGCAGCAAAAAAGCTTCTTTCTCATCTTGATAGTGTTGCATATGATACTGATGAGAATCTGCAAATAGGTCGAGTCTTCCTTCTTTGTGCCCCAGATCTCTGTGATGTTTACAAAATCTACTGCTCAAACCACAATGTTGCAGCTGAGCCTTTGCTTAAAAAGGTTTGTTATGGCTTGTCTTTCCATAGATTTTTTTTGAGTGTTTGTTAGCATAAATCTAATATATGCTAACTCATAAGTGTGTGAAATACTGTTTTGTTTTGGTTAATAAATGTGTTTTGTTAGTAAAATTGGTCCTTTTATATAAATGACTGTATATTAATGGTTCAGTTTATTATTCTGAGAGAGGCAGTGATATTGTGAGTGATAATACTCTTCATTGAGGGCCTCATCAAAATATGTTAGTTGAGAGTTTTGTGTTTTTTATAATGTTCATTGTTAGGTTCATTAAAGTCTGAAGTTGCTGCCCCATATTTTTGCTTTTTTATACTACAGTATACTGTATTGTTAAACTTTGATTATGCTAACAGGAATCTTTGACTTTAGATAAATACCTGAGTATTAATCTAACTGCAGTTTATTTACTAAATGAAGAGCCTTATCAGTGATCTTTTCTTCATGTCAGGTAACTAAGACCATGTTTTTTTAATTATCAGTATGCACAAGAGCCTGATCCTGCAGCATTTCTTCAGTGGGTGTTGAGCGAATTACAGCAACACAAAATACAGCTGATGGATATGAGATCTGTTCTCATAAAACCTGTGCAGAGGGTTTTGAAGTAAGTATGCTTACAGTGTTTTAGTTTCTTTAAGAATTATTAGATTAGATTGTATACAGTAAGTTCTAGGTTTTGGGATGTTTGAATTCAGAATTGTTTTGAATTTCTTGAGAGAGGAATTTTAAGATTTGTTGCATAGAGTTGACCTTGTGTATAAGATTGTTTGGCAAATGTTTTTTATGCATGTACAACATTCGCTCCAAAGATTTAATGAATTCAGATGATTTTTTATGCTATACTGTAATAGATTTACATGGTAAGCTATGTAAGTAAAGTACACCAAAGTCTTAAACAATAATACAATAAGCTCCCATAGAAAATTGTAATTATGACCTGAAAAATTCTGCAGTTTTCAATATTAATCTTACCCGATAATCATGTAGCTGTCAACTCTGTTGCCGACAGAAATCTACGGTCGGGATACGCCAGCGATCGCTATACAGGTTGGGGTGAACACCACAGCGCCATCTGTGGTCAGGTACTCCAGTACTTCTTGTCAACACCACCTCAATTTTTCCTCTGTCGTGCCTCCGGCTAGACCTACATGGATACGCTGTTGATTCTGGAGTTTTTGCTCACGATTTGGTGATGTATTTGCTCTAGAGTTTAGCCTTCGCTATTCAGGAAGCTTTATCATTAGCTTAGCAAGTTTTTGGAATTAATTTGATTTAATTTTTTATTTAATTTTGGTGACGAAGAGAGTATGAACTCTCTTTCACTTTTAATGGCCGACCCTTCCCTTAGACGGAAGTGTTGGTGTCGAAGAGAGTATAGACTCTCTTTCTTAATTTTGCTTAACAAAAGTTATAGATTTATTTTATATCTCTCCGCCTTTTATAGGCCTCTTCGATTAACTTCCTTTTATTATAAACTTATTAAAATTAATTTTTATATTTGTTTATATTCGACCTTTCCTAATAGTAGGCGGTCTTTTCTTGGAACCGAAGTTAATTAACATTGAGCCCGTCATTTCGTTTTTACCTGTTAACATATTATGCTATTTTAATGTTTTTGAAAGAATTTCTTTGATAGTCTCGTACTGTTTTCAAAGTTGAACTAACGTTTTGTTTTGTCTCTGCAGTTGTTGACGTTCAGAACGTTCAACTTGCGCTCTATCGTTAAGATAGAGAGAGAGTATTCACGGTGTCACGTTGCAGTAAGAGTAGAACGATTCTATCGTTTTGTTCATTCTTTCTTAGCTTAAATGGTTTTAATTCTAATAAAGGAACTTTTTATTTGGGAAATCTTTCAGTTTTTTTTCCTTTAACAATAATATGTTTTAACGATATATATAATTGGGCTCATCTCTCAGGTTCTAAGTCAAGAGAGAGAGAGAGAGAGATAGTGACGGAGGGAGAGAGAGGAGGATAAACGTTTCGTTCAAGCGGGTAACGTTGTTTTCGTTTTTGCTCTTCTCCCTAGTCTCTTTAGGGGAAGAAGGTAAACGTTTCTAGAGTTTTATTCTTGTTCTCAGGCTTTATGCGGTGAGAGATTTTAAACGTAGTTTATTTGATCTAGTGTTTAGTCTCTTTTCCAGCCACTGAATTCTTTATCTTTCATTATGTTTTTCTGTTACATTGTAATACTGTTTTCGCAATTACTGACTTTTAATGAAGGATAGAATTGCGTGTTTCAGGTACAAACCACTTAAAGTTTCGAGTTCAGTGAAATAAGTGCAAACAGAAAATCAAAAGTGATAAAGTGATAAGCGCAAAGTGTTACAGTGTTGCGTTCGAGGGTTCGTCTGTTCGTGCCAGTTGTTCGCCTAGTCTGGGACCTCTTACAAGCTCCCAAGCAGGGGAGAAGTAACGTCGAAGGACTTATGGGTTCATCAGGCCTTGATCGACGAACAGACGTTTCCCTCCGTGGTTTCGGGTGTAACCAACTCACATAGCCGACGTGATCACCCCACCCACACAAGGACGAGAGAGCCCTTTTATTCCTCGTCTGCGGAAGAGGTTTCTCGCAGAAACCATGGACCAAATCTTGCAGCTTTTAAGTGCAAGTCGGTCCCTTCCGCGCAAGTCCAACTCCTAGGTGGTGCCATTAGCACTGGGTCAGTTCGGACTTGCTGCAGTACGACAACTGCACACCTCCCAGAGAGGCAAGGTGGTATCGCAACAGGCAGTAACTCCGTCTGTTGCCGCACCAGCTGTTTTAGACCCTCAGTCTCAACGGACAGTAGCTCCGTTTGTTGTTGTCTTTCTTAAACTCTAGTGGTCTATGCTGCAGACAATGCAGTGTCAGCTTGCGGTGTTGATGCAGGAGTTTCAGGCAGAGAAGGTTAGCACACCTCCTCCTGCGAGCGCTCCTCCACCTCTGCGCAGTCCACCCTGCCAGACGTATGATGTTGAGGCTCCTCCTGCCTCCATGCGTGAGCTGCCGCATTGGGAGTTGCCAGGTACCAGCGCTATGCAGCAACCTCCACTTTCCTTGAGGCAGGAGCCTCATGCTATGCGGCAACCGCCTCAACTCTTGAGGCAAGAGCCTCAACTCTTGAGGCAAGAACCTCAACTCTTGAGGCAAGAGCCTCAACTCTTGAGGCAAGAACCTCAACTCTTGAGGCAAGAGCCTCAACTCTTGAGGCAAGAACCTCAACTCTTGAGGCAAGAGCCTCAACTCTTGAGGCAAGAACCTCAACTCTTGAGGCAAGAACCTCAACTCTTGAGGCAAGAGCCTCAACTCTTGAGGCAAGAACCTCAACTCTTGAGGCAAGAACCTCAACTCTTGAGGCAAGAGCCTCAACTCTTGAGGCAAGAGCCTCTCTCTGCGCAGCCACCTCCTCAACCCTTGAGGCAGACGCAACTCTTGAGGCAGGAACCTCATGCTATGAGGCAGCCGCCTCAACGCATGCAGCAACCGCATTCTTCACAGCATGAGCCTCTCTCTGCGCAGCTACCTCCTCAACCCTTGAGGCAGACGCAACTCTTGAGGCAGGAACCTCACAGGAGCCTCATGCTATGCGGCATCCTCCTCAAACCATGAGGCAGGAGCCTCATGCTATGCGGCATCCTCCTCAACCCATGAGGCAGGAGCCTCATGCTATGCGGCAACCTCCTCTACCCATGAGGCAGCCTCATGCTATGCGGCATCCTCCTCAACCCATGAGGCAGGAGCCTCATGCTATGCGGCATCCTCCTCAACCCATGAGGCAGGAGTCTCATGCTATGAGGAGCCTCATGCTATGCGGCATCCTCCTCAAACCATGAGGCAGGAGCCTCATGCTATGCGGCAACCGCCTCAACCCATGAGGCAGGAGCCTCATACTATGCGGCATCCTCCTCAACGCATGCGGCATGAACCTCATCCCTTGCAGCATGAGCCTCATCCCATGCAGCATGAGCCTCATACCATGCAGCATGAGCCTCATCCCATGCAGCATGAGCCTCATCCCATGCAGCATAAGCCGCACGCCATGCAACATGCTCTGCTTACCTTACAGCATGCTCTGCATACAGCATGCTCTGCATACCTTACCGCATGCTCCTCAGTCACACATCTTTGGTTGTTGCCAACTCACTAGACTGTCAAGCAGTTTCATAACGTTGCCTTCTAGTCTGCTGCTTTTGCACCAGTGAAACCCTCACTGAGAGAACTTAGCTTTTCTCGGATATGGTTCCTGTAGATGAGAAAGTGCTATTCTCCCTCCTTCTGATATTCCCTTGAGGACTCTGTCATTTGGAGAGGAGCCTTTAGCTGCTTAGCCTCCTATGGACTTTTATTTAAGCATAACATGCTTCCAGGGAGGGTAATGGTTCCACTTCAGTCGCTAACCCCGTCTGTTACCACACCTGCTCCCATAGACCTTGAGCTTTGTTGCAAGACATGCAGTCCAAGCTTAGTCCTTGTTAGAGGATTTTTTTGTTTACGGAGTCAGTGTGTCACTGGGAAGACGTTCAACAACCAGCAGAAGTGACTTGTTGTGACGCAGTGCGGCAACCTCAGCAACCCGATAAGGAGTTGTCTGTACGACCCAGACAGTCTAGACAGCTTCGGGTTGTCGCTGTACTCCCTCGCTTCCCCATGGTTGACAGTTCACAGACTGTGCAGCAGTACCATGATCTTGTGTCCGGCTCCGTCAGACGACTAGCTTTTAAGAGCTCCCACAAGTCGTCGCTGTCTGGAGATTCTCAGATGGACTATGGATCTGACCAAGGAACTGGGCCTCCTGGTCAATTTTGAGGAGTCCCAGCTCGTCCCATCCCAGACCATTGTCTACCTGGGTATGGATCTTCAGAGTCGAGCTTTTCGGGCTTTTCCGTCGGCCCCAAGGATCTACTAAGCCCTAGATTGCATCCAGAGCATGCTGAGAAGGAACCGATGCTCAGTCAGGTAGTGGATGAGTCTAACAGGGACACTTTCATCGCTGGCCCTGTTCATCGAGTTAGGGAGACGCCACCTCCGCCCCCTTCAGTATCATCTAGCGGCTCACTGGATAAAGGACATGACGCTAGAGACGATCTCAGTTCCTGTTTCCGAAGAGAGGAGGTCTACTCTCACGTGGTGAAAGAACAGCTTTCTTCTCAAGGAAGTCTACCTTTGGCTGTTCAGAAACCCGACCGCCGTCTCTTCTCTGACGCATCAGACACGGGCTGGGGTGCGACTTTGGACGGACAGGAATGCTCGGGAACATGGAATCAGGAGCTAAGGACACTTCACATCTATTGCAAGGAGCTGTTGGCGGTTCATCTGGCCTTGATAAACTTCAAGTCCCTCCAGCTTAACAAGGTGGTGGAGGTGGACTCTGACAACACCACAGCCTTGGCTTACATCTCCAAGCAGGGAGGGACTCATTCGTGGAAGTTGTTCTAGATCGCAAGGGACCTCCTCATCTGGTTAAAAGATCGAAAGCTCACGCTGGTAACGAGGTTCATTCAGGGCGATATGAATGTCAGGGCAGATCGCCTTAGCCGGAAGGGTCAGGTCATCCCCACAGAGTGGACCCTTCACAAGAATGTTTGCAGCAGACTTTGGGCCCTGTGGGGTCAGCCAACCATAGATCTGTTCGCTACCTCGATAACCTAGAGACTCCCGTTGTATTGTTCTCCGATTCCAGACCCAGCAGCAGTTCACGTGGATGCTTTTCTGCTGGATTGGTCCCATCTCGACCTGTATGCATTCCCGCCGTTCAAGATTGTCAACAGGGTACTTCAGAAGTTCGCCTCTCGCAAAGGGACACGGCTGACGTTGGTTGGCTCCGCTCTGGCCCGCGAGAGAATGGTTCATAGAGGTACTGCAATGGCTGGTCGACATTCCCAGGACTCTTCCTCTAGGAGTGGACCTTCTACGTCTACCTCACGTAAAGAAGGTACATCCAAACCTCCACGCTCTTCGTCTGACTGCCTTCAGACTTTCGAAAGACTCTCAAGAGCTAGGGGCTTTTCGAAGGAGGCAGCCAGAGCGATTGCCAGAGCAAGGAGGACATCCACTCTCAGAGTCTATCAGTCTAAAGGGGAAGTCTTCCGAAGCTGGTACAAGGCCAATGCAGTTTCCTCATCCAGTACCACTGTAACCCAGATTGCTGACTTCCTGTTACATCTAAGGAACGTAAGATCCCTTTCAGCTCCTACGATTAAGGGTTACAGAAGTATGTTGGCAGCGGTTTTCTGCCACAGAGGCTTGGATCTTTCCACCAACAAAGATCTACAGGACCTCCTTAGGTCTTTTGAGACCTCAAAGGAACGTCGGTTGTCCACTCCAGGCTGGAATCTAGACGTGGTCCTAAGGTTCCTTATGTCATCAAGATTTGAACCTCTCCAATCAGCCTCTTTTAAGGACCTCACATTAAAAACTCTTTTCCTCGTGTGCTTGACAACAGCTAAAAGAGTAAGTGAGATCCACGCCTTCAGCAGGAACATAGTTTTCACATCTGAAACGGCTACATGTTCCTTGCAGCTCGGTTTTTTTGCTAAAACGAGCTTCCTTCACGTCCTTGGCCTAAGTCGTTCGAGATCCCAAGCCTATCCAACTTGGTGGGGGACGAACTGGAGAGAGTACTTTGCCCAGTTAGAGCTCTTAGGTACTATCTAAAAAGGTCATAACCTTTACGAGGACAATCAGAAGCCTTATGGTGTGCTATCAAGAAGCCTTCTCTTCCAAGGTCTAAGAACTCAGTTTCTTACCTATTCAGGCTCCTGATTAGGGAAGCACATTCTCATCTGAAGGAAGAAGACCTTGCTTTGCTGAAGGTAAGGACACATGAAGTGAGAGCTGTGGCTACTTCAGTGGCCCTCAAACAGAACCGTTCTCTGCAGAGTGTTATGGATGCAACCTATTGGAGAAGCAAGTCAGTGTTCGCATCATTCTATCTCAAAGATGTCCAGTCTCTTTACGAGAACTGCTACACCCTGGGACCATTCGTAGCAACGAATGCAGTAGTAGGCGGGGGCTCAGCCACTACATTCCCATAATCCCATAACCTTTTTAACCTTTCTCTTGAATACTTTTTATGGGTTGTACGGTCGGCTAAGAAGCCTTCCACATCCTTGTTGATTTGGCGGGTGGTCAATTCTTTCTTGAGAAGCGCCGAGGTTAAAGGTTGTGATGAGGTCCTTTAGTATGGGTTGCAGCCCTTTATACTTCAGCACCTAAGAGTCGTTCAGCATCCTAAGAGGACCGCTACGCTCAGTAAGGAAGACGTACTTAATAAAGGCAGAGTAATGGTTCAAGTCGTCTTCCTTACCAGGTACTTATTTATTTTATGTTATTTTTGAATAACTAATAAAATAAAATACGGGATACTTAGCTTCTTTGTTAACATGTATGCTGGTCTCCACCCACCACCCTGGGTGTGAATCAGCTACATGATTATCGGGTAAGATTAATATTGAAAAATGTTATTTTCATTAGTAAAATAAATTTTTGAATATACTTACCCGATAATCATGATTTAATTGACCCACCCTTCCTCCCCATAGAGAACCAGTGGACCGAGGAAAAAATTGAGGTGGTGTTGACAAGAAGTACTGGAGTACCTGACCACAGATGGCGCTGTAGTGTTCACCCCAACCTGTATAGCGATCGCTGGTGTATCCCGACCGTAGATTTCTGTCGGCAACAGAGTTGACAGCTACATGATTATCGGGTAAGTATATTCAAAAATTTATTTTACTAATGAAAATAACATTTTTCACTAAATTCTATTAATTTAATATATCAAGAACACAATTTAAAGAAATTTGTATGAATTTAAAACAAAGCTGATAATGTGAAAGCAAAACTGACTGAAAATACCAATAAGGCTCTTGTGGAATTACAACATGAATAGACCTGAACCTCCCACAGCCCAACATGAAAAAATTAATTATAAACTGATCGTGTGTCTCTGGAGAAAGTGATGAGTATAATTGTTAATGGCTGCCAAGATTGCACACATTGAGGCAAATATTTATTTTTTTTTATTTGACATGGTGCTTTGTTTGCTATTCTTAATGAAATACAGGGTATTCATTCATGTAAGAGGTCAGAAAAACATTTTAGTAGGCTTTATGGGAAGAAGGATTTGTTTATGTAATCTTTTTCTTTTTTCAAAATGTTAGATATTTTTCTGTACAATTTATTACAATAGAATACAGCCAATTTGTGTACTCAAGGGCTCCTGGTCCTAGCTGCGTGTATTCTTTGGGTACACGTAGCGCGTATTCTTTGGATACATGCAGTGCGTATTCTTTGGGTACACGTAGCGCGTTTCCTGAAGGTTTCCATCCTCCTCCAAGATTCAGTGACATAGTTCCTCAGGGTTCTCGCCACTATGATCTCCGTGGGTCGCTCAGCCTGGAGTCAGCTCCGTGGTAGCTCCTCCCCCTGGGTTTCCTCCTCTTGCTCCAGCTCATTCACTTGTGCCGCACAACAGACCAGCGTCGCGTGACATGGTACCGTCTCGTGACGGAGCAATGTCACGTGACATAGCAGAGTCACGTGACACGCGACAGAGATAGTTCTCGTGATTTTACTTTCGCAGAACCTGTCTCGCCTTGCCCTGGTGGTTGCTTCATCCCCGGACAAAATTCCCTCATTGTTTGTTGCTGCAGAAGGTTTCCCTCTCCAGGGTAAACCTACAGCCGGGAGAGATTCCCACCAACCTCTCCAGTATCACCTATGCAATAATGCCCAGACCCTCTCCCCAAGGGGACGCCTGTGCCAATCTTGCTTACAGGTAAGCCACTTAAAGGTAAGAAGGCTAAGAATCCTTCAGAGGTTCCTAAGCCCATTGATCTGTGCCGTCCTAAGGACCTCCCTCCCAGCTCATCAGGAGCCCGCGACCCCCTATGGCTGCGAGTATTATTTGACTTAATGCAGCAAGCCGTGACAAGGATCACCCCGTTACCTGTCCGTAGGAGGCCCTCCTAAGATTCATTTGTTACCACCTCTCATTCCCGGTGCCCCTCCTCCATCTGACCCTAGGAGGAGTTCTGAGGACTCCGTCCCGGCGGTTCCCCCTCGCAAGGAGAAGCCCATCTCTCCTCTCAAGAGGCCTCGTGAAGAGAGCACGCCAGAACTGCTATGTAGCCCTTTGCAGTTCAAGGTCCCACAGGCCAAACTGAAAGGGAAGAGGAAGAGGATTTGTCCTTCTCCCCTAAGAAGGACAGGGCAGTTTGCTACAGAGACTCTTTCTGTCCCTCCCCGGTCGAGGTAGTGCTTAAGGAGTCACGTCATCCGACCCAGTGTGACGTGGCTCCTCCTGCTGTGGATTTCCATCCATCCCGCAGACCAGCTGAGCCTGTAAGGCCCTCGCTGATGGAGGAACTCCTGCCTCAGCGCAGGGAATCCAAGGATTTATTTACCATCCCAAAATCCTCAGCTAGACTTTCCCCACCTCTGTCTGAGAGGCATAGGGAAGCAAGCACGTCTACGGAAGTTGCCCTGTCCCCGGCTTATCCTGACAACCATTTTGGACAAACTCCGGGGTCCTACGGGTGAAAGGTTGGAATTGGAAGGGCAAAGAGATCTTGAGGATGATGCTTTGCCAGCTGCCACTACCCCTAGGCTAATGGAAGATGAACGGAAGGAGTCCGAACATGCCCTCTAGCAGGTGCTATCCTCCCTTCGCTCCATCATTGGGCTGCAAGCTCCTCCCTCCTCCGTATGCGTTTTTGAGGAGGCACTACGAAATTCTCGGTGAGTCTCCCTACTTTGCCTCTTGACCACTCCATAGAGGCACTCTCGAAGGGCATGCCCATTGAGAAGCTTACGGGACCGCCTGTTTCGTTCTCAGCCTCCGAGATACTCAATCAGGAGAAAGTCGGTAAGTATGCCATACAGGCTACTTCGTGGCTCGACTTCTGGTTAGGTTCTTTAGGACAACTGATCCGTTCCCAGGCCTGTTCTCGCGAGTCCACCAGGAAGTCTATGGAGATTTTGTCTGGTACTCGGGCCATGGAGTTCCTCTCCTATCAAGTGATGAACCTCTGGGCCAATGCCATCTTGAAGAGAAGGGATGCCATCATAAGAAGATTCTATAGGCAACTCCCTTAGGCTGATATGGCGAAACTCAGGAACGCTCTTTTTGAAGGTAGCTCTCTTTTTAATCACGAAGCCTTCGAGCGGGTGGCAGAGAAGTGGAGGAAGTCCAGCCAGGACTCCCTCATTCAGAAGGCCTTAATAGCCAGGCGCCTGAAATCCCAATGGAATCAGACCATCAATTCCAGTGAGTGTCTAGTCTGCATTGGACAAGAGGAATGGTCGGATCTCAGATGATGGCTGGCAGATCCAAACGTCCGCAAAGGGGTTGATGTTCTTGTTCCTCCCCCAGAATTGATGCTCTTTTCGGATGCATCAAAAGAAGAGTGGGCTGCTCACTTGCTGCACCACAACATCTCCGGCCGATGATCCGAATCAGAAAGGTACCTGCACATAAATCTATTAGAGATAAGAGCAGCCTTCTTAGCCCTCAAATAGTTCCACCAGTTCCTGGCGTGGCACTCCGTAGTATTGATGAGCGACAATACTGTACCTCTGTAGTGGCTTATCTAAACAAGCAAGGGAGTACCTTTTTGCAGCTGCTGTGCCATCTAGTAGTAGAGATACTCATACTCAAATGGGCAGAAGACAACTCGGTAACCTTATCGGATCGCTTCATTCCAAGCAAACGCAGTGTTCTGGCAGACAATCTGAGCAGAGCGACTCAGATACTGGGCACCGAGTGGTCTTTGAATCCTCTTGTAGCCAACAAAGTCCTGACTTAGTGGGGTTCCCCGTCTGGATCTGTTCGCAACGGCCCTGAACTTCAGCCTTCCGTTATACTGCTCCCCAGTCCCGGATCCCCAAGATCTTTAGCAAGATGCTTTCTAACAACAGTGGGTAAACCTAGAAGTGTACACGGTACCCCCGTTCTCTCTGATGAGAGAAGTCCTGAATCAGGTCTGAGCAAGGAGATACCTACGAATGACTCTGATAGCTGCACTATGGCATCATGTAGAGTGGTTCCTGGACCTCCTGAAACTCCTCATGGAGATTCCAAGGGAACTCCCTCCACGGCACGACCTGCTCAAACAACCCCGTGCCAACATTTACCACAAAACCATAGTTTCACTTTGGCTTCATGCATGGAGACTGTCCAGCACCTCACACAGAGAGGCTGAAAAGAATGGCTGGACACCTCAGACGATCCACAGAGGCAGTCTACCAGGCAAAGTGTCAGTTTTCTGTGGTTGGTATCTTGGAAGGTGTATCTCTCCCCTCTATTCCTCTGTTCCAACTGTAGCGGAGTTCCTGGTACACCTTCAGGAAGAAATGCTTTTCTCGGTTTCGACAGTCAAAGGCTACTGCTCAGCCTTGAGTCTTGCATTTAAACTGAAAGGAGTAGATATTTCCTCGTTGGAACTTTCTTTACTCATACGTAGTTATGAGCTTACTTGTCCTCAGTCGGAACTGAGACCTCCTCCTTGGAACATGGTTCAATTCCTTCAGTCTCTGAAGGGGCCCCCTTACAAATCATTACGCCAGGCTTCAGATCTCCACCTTATGTGGAAGACTGTGTTCCTGCTTGCTTTGGCCTCGGCCAAGAGAGTCAGCAAACTGCATAGTCTATCTTTTGACGTCTCCCACTCTACGATATAGGGAAAGGTAATCCTCAGCTACGTCCCTGACTTCATTGCTAAGACTCAAAATCTGGGTGTGCTGGACTTTAGGTTTGGCCCATTCCGGATAGAGAGCCTTTGTTCTGTAACTGGAGATTCAGACCAACTGTTACTCTGTCGAGTGAGGAGTCTAAGGTGTTACTTAAAAAGAACGGTAGCAGCTCGCCCCCGTGTGCAAGCGCTTTTCATTAGCACGGTGAAGGTCAAGAGGAGGGTCACAAGGAATACCATTTCCTCTTGGATTAGGAAAGTGATTGAGAGAGCTCTCAATGTAGACCCTCCTCCATCCAAACAACCCAGAGCTCATGACGTCAGGGGCATTGCAACGTCCCTGGCGTTCGAGAAAAACTACTCTGTGGCGCAGGTACTGCAAGTGGGCGTGTGGAAGCGTCAAACGACCTTCACTGCCCACTACCTGCAAGACGTAACCCACAAGAGCATTGAGATTTTTTCTATTGGTCCTTTGGTGGCTGCACAACAAGTGGTCTAACACCTCAAGCTCCTTGATGGACAAGTAGCAGAGGGTTGAGGTCTAAGGTTACCCGGGTTAGTCTGGGGTGAACGAGTAAGAATAACTGGCTTCTTTCTTCTTTTCACCTTCTCTTCTTCCCCCCTGGGCAAAACAGCTCCACAAGCTTCAGCACAGCTGACCTCACCCTTCTGCAGGTAAAACTAATTTCCTTTGTGCCTCCTAAGTATAGTAATAATGCTTTGTTACGTTCCCAATACCTCTTAGAGGGGGGGGGGGGGTAATTGGGTAAGGCTGAAAAACTCTTAAGTTTGTACTCGAGTTCCCACGTTAAAGAAATACACATTGCTAGTTGCTCTCACACACAAGCTTTTGCAGGCCGCTATCAATGCGTTATCCTATACAGTACCGGTAGGCCTACTTGATTTTAGCAAGGGTAGTGTTCCTACTACTTTCGATCCCAAATTGAAGTAAAGAGAACCCCGGGTCATAGCCAAGGCCAGTTGGTGAGGACTTCCTCCCTCCTAAGAGTAAGTCACCCCTTTAGATAGCGGATTATTTGTATTTGCGCTGGAACGATAACAAATTTGGAAGTAATTTGTATTTTTCCCAGCATACAAACCTGGAGCTATTTTATACAAATTGGCCCTCCACCCTGTCCCCCAAGAAGGCCTGCCAGAAAGCAAAGTGGTTACTCAGCCGAGAGGTGTGAGTTAGCGTGGTAGCCGGGCTACCCCGCCCCCACCCGCTAACTAGTGGATGGGGTAGTTATCCCTCACTGAAATTATCTTGGTTCGTCTTTCAGCTAAGTTGAAAGTAATACCCCTATAAATAGCTCCAGGTTTGTATGCTAGGAAAAATACAAATTACTTCCAAATTTGTTATTTTTATTTAGTCAAAACTTATTAGTGCTGGCAGGATTAAAAAAAAGATAAAGAACACCATTTCCTTTGGCTTTGTGAAACTATTTAAAAAATGCATCCCAATCAGAGAATCCAAATGATTTCTATTACAAACCCGTGAAATCAAAGAAATTGCCTCAAAACTTGCTCTTAAGAAGAACTGTCAGTTTAGCAAGTATTAAAGGCTGGAGTCGAGAATCATCAAACAACCTTTACAGCCCACTATCTACGGAAGTACTTATAACTGCAGATCTTTAGACATGTTTTCACTGGGACCTGTGATGACTGTTCAACAAGTTGTGTAGCATACCAGGCTCTTGCTTAACAAGTTGTGTAGCATACCAGGCTCCTTAAGGGACAAGAAGCATGTTGCCTAAGATAATGGTCGCGACGGTAGACTAGGATAAGAGATAATCTGTCTGGCCATTTTTCCCATTCCCCTCTCTTGGGGTGAAGTGGTCATTCCATTATTTGCTGGATCAGATGTTGATGCAGGTTAGTTTTCACACTGAGCACAGTTCTATAATGAGTCTTCTATTAAAGGGCGTGCATTTGTCCTTTGTCTCACTACTTGCCTCAACCACCCCACAATCCCTAAGTGAAGGTCAAAGTGATTTCTCAGTGTGTTGGCCTGCCAGTAACCCTTGACATACCTTATTAGAATTCCTAACAGCCAAATTCCAGCCTCCTATTAAAGGACTTAGGTTTGTGTAGTTAGGAAAATACAAATATTTTTAAATTTGTGATATTTAGAATATTTTATGCTTAGTGTGTTTTTGTTCTGTAAATATTAATTAAATTTCCAATATAATTTCAGATATCCTTTGTTCCTTGACCGTTTGGTAAGCCAGACTTCTCCAGATCATGTTGATTATGAAGCCTTAGTTGAAGCGAAAACGAAGATGGCGAATGTAGCTAAAGAAATAAATGAATATACCAAAAGACTGGATCTAAGTAAGATGAAATTAGGAATTATTCCATGCTATAACATTATATGGTAGATTTTTGTATTAAATAGTTGATGAAATTTGTGTATTTAAAGTTTAGATATTTTTGTTTTGAAAGTTTCCTTTTGAAACTGTAGTAATTCTATGTTAATTGTTTTGGTGTTATTTATTTGGTGAGAAAATTAAGTTATAATTAGCTTTCTATTTTGTTTCCCACAAATTGGTTTAGATTGTGTAGTTTTATATTTTAAATATTAAACTTAGCCGGTGAATATATAAATAGCTGACGTCTCCGACGGTCGACAGATTCCAAAAACTCGCGAGCGATCGCCATGAAGGCTGCCGGGTGTGCCCACCAGCGCCAACTATCGGCCAGATACCTCATATACTTCTCAACCAAACCAGTTCTTCTCTGTCGGTGTTAAAGACAACACTGGTTCCGCTCGCGCTTGACCTCGAGTTTTCTACCGATTGGTGAAGTACTTGGTTTTGGTTTTATTGCTTTCGCCGTGTTGGATTATTCAATACTATCTTCAAAAGAAATGCTTTTGAAAGGAGAGGAAAAGTTTTTGCCCTTGCTTTTTTAATCTCGCTCTGGTTTTTCCATAGAGAAAAGATGGCCGACCCTTCCCTCAGTGTACGGAAGTGTGTTAAAGGCTTTTAGTAATTATTTTATCACTTTATAAATTATTGTTGATATTTATAGATTTACCTCTATATATTTTATATCTCACCCGCCTTTATTAGGCCTCTTCGATTAGCTTTCCATTTATTCTAAACACCGAGATCAATTTTATGTTTTTGTTTATAAGCGGCCTTTGCCTATTCTTTGTAGGCGGTCCTGACTTGGAAACGAAGTTAAACAACGTTGAGCCCATTCAACTTTTATTTTTGTTTAGATAAAAACAGTTGCTCTGTAAGAGTGATGAGATGAATATTTTTAGAAAATATTTTAAGAAATTTATTCTTTGAATAGTCTTCGTGCTGTTTTTCAAAGATGAACTAACGTTTGGTTTATTTATGCTACGCAGTTTGCGCTCTATCGTTACGATAGAGAAAGAGAGAATCACGGTTTCACTTTGCAGAAAGGGTAAATCGATTTTGACGTTTTGTTCATTCTTCTTTCAAACTGAAGTTTTTTAGATACTAATTTAAAGGAACATGTTAATTTTCAATTTCTTGGTCCTTTCAGTTTTTTCCTTTAGTCAAATAACCTGTTATTGACGAAGAGTGAGTGAGCCATTCTCTTGTGAGTGACGAGAGAGAGAGAGAGAGAGAGAGAGAGAGAGAGAGAGAGAGAGAGAGAGAGAGAGAGAGAGAGAGAGAGAGAGAGAAAGAGAGAACGATCCGATCTTTATTCTCGTCCCAAGTCTCTGTACAAGGAGTTTGGGAGCGAGTAACGTCGTTCTCTATTCAGATTTTTACTCTCGTCCCAAGTCTCTGTACGGGGAGAGAGGATAAAACGTTTTAGTTTTTATTCTCATCCCAAGGCACTGTACGGTGAGAGATTGAAAACGTAGTCCTTAGTGAACTAGTTTTAGTCTCATCCCCAGTCACTGATCTTTTTAACTTTATATATTTCCGTTTTATTCGATATATATGTATATGTTTATTGATTTTTGCATGTGTGTTTCATTTTGTACTAATGTGCTTACATTATACGACTTATTTCGCAATTCTAACCTTTTGATTTAAGGGAGAATTGCGTGCTTCAGGTAGAAATCAGCTTTATTCATGCCTAATGTGAAATTATTAAAAAATGCGATATCAGTGAAGAAAGTGCAAAAAAAAAAAAAAAAAAAAAAAACATGTTCAGTGTTGCGGAGGGTTCTTTTGTTCGTGCTTGTCGCTTGCCTAGTCCGAGACCTCTTTCAGGCTCCCCTGCACCAGGGAGAAGGAATGTCGTAGGATCTAAGGGAGTGAGAGGTGTAAACCAACGAACAGACGTTCCCTCAAAGGTATCAGACGTTGCTCGTCAAGCACATCCTTGCCATAAGACAGGAGAGACGAAGTTTCTCCTCGTCTTCCGATGATTCGTCTCTTTAAAAGCCTGGGCGTAAGGTTTCGAGACGGTTGAAACGTTTATTAGTTCCTTCAGAACAAGTTCAACGTCCTAGCTGTAGTCATCATGAGAGTCCCGTTCATAGCGATGACGTTCATGTACAGACGTTTCTGCCACAGACTCGACGTGACGTTAAGCGGTAGACACCGTAGACACAACGTGACGTCGAGTGTCAGTCACCGTAGTCACGATATAGCATCGATCAGCAGTCACCGCTGTTACTACGTGACGTTTGAACGTCAGCCACCGCAGTCACAGGTTGATCCGAAGTTAAGTGTTTTGCAAGATATGCTGTTAAAGCTTTCATCTTTAATAGAAGCTTACGATCCTGTTCCTGTGCGAAAGGATTCTTTGCTTTTTGTACGTCACGGTTCTGGGATACGTGATTCAGGTCTTCAACCTTCTAAACGAGCTTTGTTACGTCACGCTGACGTTATCCCTAGTGACAGCTTTGCTGTTAAACGAGATGTGGAGCATAAATCTCGATGTAACTTTGATCGCTTTGAACGTCAGCCACCGCAGTCACAGCGTGACGTTGAGCTGCAGACACCGCAGACACGACGTGACGTTGAGCGGTAGACACAACGTGACGTCGAGTGTCAGTCACCGTAGTCACGATATAGCATCGATCAGCAGTCACCGCTGTTACTACGTGACGTTTGAACGTCAGCCACCGCAGTCACAGGTTGATCCGAAGTTAAGTGTTTTGCAAGATATGCTGTTAAAGCTTTCTTCTTTAATAGAAGCTTACGATCCTGTTCCTGTGCGAAAGGATTCTTTGCTTTTTGTACTTCACGGTTCTGGGATACGTGATTCAGGTCTTCAACCTTCTAAACGAGCTTTGTTACGTCACGCTGACGTTATCCCTAGTGACAGCTTTGCTGTTAAACGAGATGTGGAGCATAAATCTCGATGTAACTTTGATCGCTTTGAACGTCAGCCACCGCAGTCACAGCGTGACGTTGAGCTGCAGACACCGCAGACACGACGTGACGTTGAGCGGTAGACACCGTAGACATGACGTGACGTCGAGGGTCAGTCATCGTAGTCACGATATAGCATCGAACAGCAGTCACCGCTGTTACTACGGGACGTTTGAACGTCAGTTACTTCTGTCACGTCGTGTAGTAGAATAACATTCTCTGCAGTCACAACGTGACATCGACCCTCCAACTTTAACTTCTGTTCATATACAAGTTGATGTAGCCTGTCAGGCTTTTCCTTCACGTCATTCTGAATATAAATCTCCTTCTCGCAAGACTTTAGATTTATCAGATGATGTGCCTTCTGAAGAAGTTGATGACCCCCTTTCAACTAATGTACCTTTGGGGAGTCATTCAGAAGAGGAGTATCCTAGGGTGGTCCAACAATCCCTTGTTTTATAATTATGAATTTCCTTAGTGAAATTTTGTCCTACTCGTTTTGTAACGGCTGCTCCGCCGTCTGAGTTTACTCTTGGCATGACTTTCTTCGACTCCTACATTTACGAAGTCAGTTCTCTCTTGTTCTTCCAAGAGAGCCATGCTCTTGCTGGGAGACTGGTTGGAATCCAGGAGAAGTTTAGGAAAGTCTGCTTTTGCTTTTCCTCCTTCTTAATTAGCTTCTCGCTCGAGCGTCTGATGTGACACAGGAGAAGTTCTCGGTTGGGGAGTACCTGCCTCTGCCCAGGGAGACTTCTTAAGCCTAGTGGACTCTCCTCGTCGTCTAGCCATGAGACGCTCCAAGATTTTATGGTCTGCTTCAGAGCTAGACCATCTCCTGTTAGGAGTTTTTTCGAGCGTTTTAAGTATTTATTTGTTGGATTGGTCCCTGGGAGCCTTAAGTAAGAAGGTCTCTCCAGCTGTCAATGTATTGCTGTACAATTATGTCATGCATGAACAAGGCTATCAGGGATGGCTCCAATGATCTGGCAGCCACGTTCACTGCAGGAGTACTTAAGATGTAAGTGCGCTCAATGTGTTCATTGTCAAGACAAAGTTCACGATGAAGACTACCAAATCTGTCTTGGCAGCAGTAAGGGAAGGCGACTGGATGGTCTCTCTCGACCTTCAGGATGCATACTTCCACATCCCGATTCATCCAAACTTTCAACAACATCTGAGGTTTGTGGACGGGAAAGTAGTGTACCAATTTCGAGCACTGTGCTTCGGCCTCATTCCTGCTCCTCTTGTTTTTACAAGGCTCTTGCAAAATGTAGCAAGCTTTCTACATTTTTTGAGGATTCAGAGCCTCCCTTTATTTTGACGACTGGCTAATCAGGGCGTCGTCATTAAATCGCTGTCTGGAGAGCCTCTAATGGACATTAGACCTAACCAAGGAGCTAGGTCTCATAGTGAACGTAGAGAAGTCGTAACTTACAGTACCCCATCCCAGACTATTCGTTATTTGGGAATGGAGATACAGTGTCGAATTTTTCGGGCCTTTTCGTCTCCCACAAGAATGGAACAAGCTCTGTTAAAAGTCCGTCACTTGCAAGAGAAAAACAGTTGCTCTGTAAGAGTTTGAACGAGCCTCGTGGGAACTCTTTCATCGCTGGAGTAGTTTATCTCTCTGGAGAGACTCAACCTTTGCCCTCTCCAATTTCACCTAAACCATTGGAACAAGGAGAAGGGCTTAGAGAGTATCTCTTTCCCAATCTCCAACTCAGTCTAGACATGTCTGACTTGGTGGGACAGCAACATCAGACTTCGAGAAGGTCTTTCTCTTGCGATCAAGAACCCAAACCATGTGTTGTATTCAGATGCATCGGATTTGGGTTAGGGAGCTCCGCTGGACAGTCTGGAATGCTCGGGTCTTTGGTCCACGGATCAGAAGGAACTCCATTTAAGGCAAGTAACATCTCTCTTTTGATGAGATTTGTGCAAGAAGAAATGAATGTCTTGGCAGACTGCCTCAGCAGAAGAGGACAAGTCATCTCCATGGAGTGGACGTTGCACAAGACTGTGTGCGAGAAGCTATGGATGACATGGGGTCAACCCACCATAGATCTTTTTGCGACTTCACTGACAAAGAGGCTCTCGACTTACTGCTTTCCAGTTCCAGATCCAGAGGCAGCCCACATAGACGCTTTCCTGCTGGACTGGTCTCACCTGGACGTTTATGCCTTTCCACCTTTCAAGATCCTAAACAAGGTGCTGCAGAAGTTCACCTCTCACGAAGGGACCAGGTTGACGTTGGTTGCTCCCCTCTGGCCCGCGAGAGAGTGGTTCACAGAGGTACTTCTATGGCTGGTAGACGTTCCAAGAAGTCTGCCGTTGCGGATGGATCTCTTGCGACAGCCTCACGTAAAGAGATTTCATCAAAGCCTCCCCGCGCTTCGTCTAACTGCCTTCAGACTATCGAAAGACTCTCTTGAGCTCGAGGGTTTTCGAAGGAGGCAGCTAGAGCGATCGCGAGGGCTAGAAGATCCTCTACCATCAGGATCTATCAGTTGAAATGGGAGGTATTTAGAGACTGGTGCAAGTCCTCCTCTATTTCCTCTTCCAGTGCCTCTGTAGCGCAGATTGCGGATTTTCTGCTTTATCTGAGAAACGGTCGCTCCCTCTCTGCATCCACCATTAAAGGCTACAGAAGCATGTTAGCTTCTGTTTTCAGGCCTAGGGGTTTGGATCTTTCTAATAACAAAGATCTCCAAGACCTGCTTAAGTCTTTCGAGACTTCCAAGGAGCGTCATATTTCGACTCCTGCTTGGAACTTGGACGTGGTCCTACAGTTCCTTATGTCAGACAGGTTTGAACCATTAAATTCAGCCTCCCTGAAGGATCTTACCCTCAAGACACTTTTTTTGGTGAGCTTGGCTTCGGCTAAAAGGGTTAGTGAGATACATGCTTTTAGCAAGAACATCGGCTTCTCCACTAATAAAGCAGTATGTGCTCTTCAACTTGGTATTTTGGCCAAGATTGAACTTCCGTCTCGTCCTTGGCCTAAATCATTTGAAATCCCCAGTCTTTCTGAGATTGTGGGGAATGAAGTTGAAAGAGTGCTGTGCCCCGTTAGAGCTCTTAAATTTTATTTATCCAGAACTAAACCGCTACGAGGTTGTTCAGAGGCTTTATGGTGCTCCGTTAAAAAGCCCTCTTTGCCCATGTCTAAGAATGCGTTGTCTTATTTTATTAGACTTTTGATTCGGGAGGCACACTCTCATTTAAGTGAGAAGGATCGTAATTTACTTAAAGTCAAGGCTCATGAAGTTAGAGCGATAGCAACTTCAGTAGCGTTTAAGCAAAATAGATCCATTAAAAGTATTATGGACGCGACCTTTTGGAGAAGCAAGTCGGTATTCGCTTCATATTACTTGAAAGATGTCCAGACTCTTTATGAGGACTGCTACACACTGGGACCATTCGTAGCAGCGAGTGCAGTAGTGGGTGAAGGCTCTACCACTACATTCCCTTAATCCCAATATCCTTTTAATCTACTCTTGAAATTTTTAATCTTGTTTTGGGTTGTACGGGAGACTAAGAAGTCTTTCGCAATCTTTTTGATTTGGCGGGTGGTCTAAATATTGTTTCTTGAGAGCGCCCAGATTAAGGGTATTGATGAGGTCCTGTTATAGGGGTGTTCACCCTGGATATAGCAGCTCCTGGAAGTCTTTCAGCATCCTAAGAGGATCGCTGGGCTTCGTGAGGATAGCGGACTAATGAGGCAGAGTAATCATCAGAGTCAGCTTCCTTACCAGGTACCTATACTTAAGTTTGTTTTTTGAATATTTGTCAAAAACTCTTGAGCATATACGCCTTTATTGTTTTAATACTGGTCTCTACCCACCACCATGGGTGTGAATCAGCTATTTATATATTCACCGGCTAAGTTTAATATTTAAAAATGATATTTTCATCATAAAATAAATTTTTGAATATACTTACCCGGTGAATATATAATATTAAAGGCCCTCCCTTCCTCCCCGATAGAGACCCTACGGACTGAGAAGAACTGGTTTGGTTTAGAAGTATATGCGGTATCTGGCCGATAGTCGGCGCTGCTGGGCACACCCGGCAGCCTTCATGGCGATCGCTCGCGAGTTTTTGGAATCTGTCGACCGTCGGAGACGTCAGCTATTTATATATTCACCGGGTAAGTATATTCAAAAATTTATTTTATAATGAAAATATCATTTTTGCTCTTTGTAATTAACTTTCTTAGATTTTACTCCGCTACATTTGTTTCTACACAACATACAAATCCTCGTCCTTTAATTGGGATATCGTTTCAGCGCAAGCTGGAATTGGTTGTTAAAGTTGTAAAATGAGTGGTTATCCAACTAATTAGGGAATACAGTAAGGAGCCTCACCCCCTTTCCAGTTGGAGAAACCTCCTTTATGGTGTGACTATTCCCAGTCATCCCTGTGTCCCGAGTGTAGTTCATGGCCTGTGGTGCCATGATAGGTGTACACACCTGAAGGGGAGGAAACGTGCAAAGTGTTTGTTGGGTCAGAGAGGAAAACACCCAAGAAGAGTCTGGAGAATTCTTTCACCACTTCTGTCTCCTCAAGGGGTGTTGCTGCTGCTATCACACCTCTGTATACGCCTCTGGATTGGTCCCCGGGGAGTACACTGCAGGTATCAGGAAGACTCAGATCTAAATTGGCCAAGTTACCAGGTTTCACTGATGTAGGACCATGACTTTTTCTGAGGGAGTGGTAGTTAAAGGTACTTCACCCCTGGTACCCCCTGTGCATTGTGTCTTTATACCTTAAAGGGGTCTAAAGTTGCACCTCTCTGCTCCACTAGCCTTGTAAACGAGGGCTCTTTTCAAGATGGTCACCGTTCCCTTGATGGCAACAATCTGAACCTCATTCTCATTTATGCTTGGGCACCTTGGTATCGCCTGAAGATATTGTCTCAAGTTTTTCTTCATAAATTCTGTTGCCCTCACCACCACAGTTGTTATTCCTATTTCTTTCAGTTCCCATGTATTTTTCAGGTCATTCTTCAGTTCTTAATATTTTGTTATTTTCTGCCTCTCAGCTTTATTGAGGCCGAAATCAATGGGAACCGTCACATGTATAATCTTTGCTGTTTTTTCTTCTTTATTCCAGGTTACAGTATCAGGTGTTATAGCACCTCCTGTTGCAATTATCTTATCATAAAAGTTGGTAATGCATCTGTTGGAGGTAACTGGATCTGGTTCATGCTCCCATACCTTATCTTTTACTTTAATTTTGTATTCTTTACGTATTTTCCAATGTACAGTATATATTTACAGATCTTATTGTGGCCAGCTTTGTAGTGACCATCTGCAAGTAGGGTCTGGCAGGTTGAAACCAGATGACCAACACTCTCAACTGCTGTACAAAAAAACCTACACTGATCGTTTCCTGATATGCCCGCCATTTTTTTGAAGCCGTTTGTCAGGAGGCCTTGGTCTTGTGCTCCTATTACCACCCTTTCTCCATCAAAACTTAAATTTCCATTCCTTATCTGAGTGACGCTTCTTTGTCCATGTAACTTTTTTTCCAGTTCTTGGAATCTTCCTGCTCTTCCATGGTGTTTCCACCTTTCTATTCTAAGTTTTTCTCTCTAGAACTGAATTTCTTCCTGGTCTTCCTGGCTATCATTGTTGCTGGAGTCTGTCCAGTGCCCTTTGTTTCCTCTAGCAATTCTCCTGCCAAGTTCTTAGCCTGCTTTGTTATTGATGTTAGTTGGCTCAGGGCTTCATTATGATGTAGGGCAACCATTTTGATGTTTTCATCCTCAGAACTTTTTAAGTACTGCCCTATACTTACTATTGCTGCTCTGTAGGCTTGATTGATTTTGATTAACCCTAGTCTACCTTCTCTGTGTGGGAGGTATATTCTGTCCATACACTTGTTTCTATATGTGACTTTATGCAGGGTGAGAATCTTCCTGGTCTTAGCATCTATCCTATCTATCTCACCTTGTGGCCAGTCCACAGTACAAAACCATAGGTCACCATTGGTATCTAGCTGATTTATGGCAGTGATCTTATTCTTTGGTGTTAATTCTGACTTGCAGGTCTTCTCTAGGCAGCTGACGTACTCTTTCTTTATCTTTTCTCTCATTTTCTAGTGTTCTATACAATTATTTTCTTCTATTCCCAAGTACAGTACTTAAATGCAAACTCCTCTGACAGATCTTCTACAAACATGCCTTCCTCTACTTCTATTCTTTCTGATGTTACTTTCTTTCCTTTCTTGATGGAAACCTTAGCACGTTTATTTAATTCTAAGTTCATGCAGATGTCACTTGAAGATCTGTGGACTGTCCTAACTAGTTCTTCCAATTTTTCTTCCATGTCTCAAGTGTCCCCGGTGACATGAGTTGTGAAAAGCGTGGTGGTCCCCCTTATGTCAGGGAACCCGGTGGTTCCCTTGAAGGTGAAGGTGAAGGCTAGGTCTGGTAAGGTAGCCCTCAAACCAGCTGGCAAGGGGCCAGGTTTGGGAGCTGTGGCCATGAAAGGTAAGAGCAAAGGGAAAGGGAAAGGTAAGAAGGATTCTGTTGCCCCTATCCCTGATGTTACCCCGATTCCTGACCCAGTGCCTGTGATTCCTACCTCTTTCCTGGTTTGTTTCCGTGATCCTTGTGCCAGGGTTTCTGGTGCTTATCGCTCCTCCCTCAGTGTTAATGGTTGTCCCTCCAGCCCTATTCGTTCTGGATCACAGGGCTTCCTAAGTGTGCCTTTCCCTCCCTCTGTGACAGTGAGCCTCAGTGTTGTGGCTCCTGTTGGAGCAACCCGAGTGGTTTATCCTTTCGGGGGAGCATAGTTGTTGAGTGTAGAGCTAGGAAGAGGAAGAAGTGTGTGCATTATTCTTTCTCTTCCTCCTCTTCCTACTCCTTGTACCACACATGTTTCATACACGCTCGTATGCTGTAACGGTTTTCATTTTCATTCTTTATAACGGGGGAGGGTGGGCTGTGGCACCCTAGCAGTACCAGCTGAACTCAGTTGAGTCCCTTGTCAGGCTGGGAGGAATGTAGAGAGGAAAGGTCCCCTTGTTTTTTCATTTGTTTTGATGTCGGCTATCCCCCAAAATTTGGGGAAGTGCCTTGGTATATGTATGTATGTATCTTATCACTTGCTCTTTGCTACACTATTAATAGACCCTCCAGTATTTTCATGCCAGCACAAGCTTTTTCATGTTTGAATTTTTGTGATGTTCTTGCTCGCAAGTCGCTGTACAAAAACTCGATGATTGTTTAATAAAGTTTCGTTGCATTCATCTCGCCTCTCAGTTATCACCTAATGGCTGTCTCGCACATCCTCCTCCTCATCCTCTTCCTCAATTTCCAACTGATTCTGACTTCTCAGATGAAGAAGAGACACGGATTCAGGAGTGAGCACCTTTCTTCAACCTCAGCGACGCTTTGCCCACGTTCACGTAAATGTAGTAGGTCCCCTACCAACATCCTTAGGACATTGTAACCTGTTTACCTTCGTCAACTGCTCCACTCGTTGGCCTGAAGCCATTCCCATGGAAACTGCTAAGTCCACCTTATGTACATCTGCCTTACTCGCAGGATAGATAGCAAGATTTTGTATCCCTGGGCATATTACTTCTGACAGGGGTACCACTTTCACCTCTCAATTGTGGACATTATTAGTGAACCTCCTGGGAACCACCGTATATCAGATAACTGCCTACAACCCTGCTATCAATGGAGTGTTTGAACGTTATCATCACACCATCAAAGCAGCTTTGATGTCCCGCTGCAAGGACTTCAATTTGTTTACCCAGCTTCCCGGGTCCTCCTGGGACTAAGGATCACTCCTAAAGATGCCCTGGATGTCTTGGCAGCTGAAATGGCAACCTGTTGGTCGTCCCTGCCGAATTTTTTCCGTCTGCAATCTCCTCTGATAATCTCCAGTGCCTACATCACATTTTGGGAAAATTTACTTCTTGCCGCCAAACTTACAAGCCTCCAGCTAAGCAACAGATATTGACAGATCTGCTTTCGGCAATGCACGTTTTACTGCGCAGCAACACTAGCAATACACTGCTAATGCCCCCTTACATGAGCCCTTTCCTCATGACCTGTCTTATGCCGAAGATTTTCTGCATCAATATTCGGGGCAAAGAAGACTGAGTCTCCATGTACTGCCTAAAACCTGCATATCTCCTACCAGATGACCCGCCTACAGTACACCTCTCTAGAGCAGGGCTCCCTATTTCACATGTATGTAATTAGGGGGGAGCTATGTAACGCACAGGTTTCATACATGCTCGTACGCTGTAACGGTTTTGATTTTTTATCTTATCACTCGCTCTTCTCTGCGCTGTTTATAGACCCTCTAGTATTATCATGTTAGCACAAGCTTTTTCATGTTTTAATTTTTTTGACGTTCTTGCTCGTTATGTTGCAGTATAAAAAGTTGATGATTGTTTGATAAAGTTTTGTTGCATTCACCTCGCCTCTCGGTTATCACCTAACGGCTTGCTTGCACATCCTTCTTCTCCTCATTCTCCTCTTCAATTTCCAACAGATTCTGACTTCAGATGAAGAAGACACACGGATTCAGGTGTAAGCACCTTTCCTCAACCTTAGCAGTGCTTTGCCCACACTCACGTAGACATAGTAGGTCCCCTACCAACATTCTATCATAATGTTACCTGTTTATCGACATTGACTGCTCCACTTGTTGGCCTGAAGCCATTTCCATGGAAACTGCAAAGTCTGCCTAGTGTTCACCTGCCTTACTCTCAGGATGGATAGCGAGATTTTGTATCCCTGAGCATGTTACTTCTGACAGAGGTACCACTTTCACCTTGTAGACATCTTTAGTGAATCTCCTGGGAATCACCCTGCATCAGATAACCACTTACAACCCTGCCGCCAATGGAATGTTTGAATGTTTTCATCACACCCTCAAAACGGCTTTGATGTCCTGCTGCAAGGACTCTAACTGATTTACCCAGCTTCCCTGGGTCCTCCTGGGACGGACCACTCCTAAAGATGCCCTGGATGTCTTGACAGCTGAAATGGCAACCCGTTGGTCGTCCCTGTCGAATTTTTTCCATCTGCAACCTCCTCTGACAATCTCCAGTGCCTACGTCACATGGGAAAATTTACTCCATGCTGCCTGACTTAACAAGCCTCCCAACCAAGCAATACACACCGACAGATCTGCATTCGGCAATGCATGTTTTCCTGCACGACGACATTAGCAAGCCGCCGCTAATGCCCCCTTACATGAGCCCTTTCATCGTGATCCGTCGTACGCTTAAGGCTTTCTGCATCAACAATCAGGGAAAAGAAGACTGAGTCTCCATTGATTGACTAACCTGCATATCTCCTGCCAGATGACCCGCCTACAGTACGCCTCTCTAGGGCAGGGCGCCCTATCTCCCATGCATATCATTTTTAGGGGGGAGCCTTGTGCTGCACAGGTTTCCTACACGCTCGTACACTGTAACGGTTTTGATTTTTTATCTTATCACTCACTTCTATGCGCTTTTTATAGACCTTCCAGTGTTTTCATTCTAGCACAAACTTTTTCATGTTTGAATTTTTGTGACATTCTTCCTCGCAAGTCGCTGTATAAAAACTTGATGATTGTTTAGTAAAGTTTAGTTGCCTTCACCTCGCCTCTCAGTCATTATTATTATTATTATTATTATTATTACTTGCTAAGCTACAACCCTAGTTTGAAAAGCAAGATGCTATACAGTGAGCCCTCGCTACTTCGCGGTTCGACCATCGCGGATTCACCTCTTCGCGGATTTTTTTTATAACGCATGTATATACATACAGTATATCGCGGATTTTCCGGAAATTTCGAAAATACCGCGATGTGATCGATGGTGCCAGATTGGAGAAAGTAAGGAAAATTGAATCATGATTGATTTTTAATATAAATGAAACTTTGAGGAGCAACAAAGATATCATTTGTTAGAGAGATAGAGAGAGGTAAGGAATGGGAGGTAGCGAAAAGTAGCCCACAGAGAGAGAGAGAGAGAGAGAGAGAGAGAGAGAGAGAGAGAGAGAGAGAGAGAGAGAGAGAGTGAGAGTGTGTGTATGTGTGTTGTTTTAAATGTAATAAACAAAAAAATTTTATAAGTTATAACACATTGGTGCTTATGTAATATCAACTGTATACTGTAGACGGTTTGAATAAGTTAAGAAATGGTATAAACGATACTTTGTTAGTGTATTCGTACACTCTCAAGAGCGGCAGCTAGACGTCAGCTGATCTAATCACAGCCAAAAGTAAAACAAAAAGAAGTCAACAATACTCTCGATTTTTAAAACACACCCGAAATTTAAAAACAAAAGTACACGCTTTCTTAATGTGCAATTAACTATTTAAAGAGTAGCAATTTTCTAGAATAAAATGATGTTTCCCAAAAAATAGTGGTTTGCTGATGAAATCGGATGCCGTATTTTTAGCAACGATTGAAATGGATGTAAACTCGGCATAATTTTTTCGTTTCGTATTTAATTGACACTAAGAAAACTAATTTTAGTTTCTTCATCTATATGTAAGTATTGTATAACACGAAGAGAGAGAGAGAGAGAGAGAGAGAGAGAGAGAGAGAGAGAGAGAGAGAGAGAGAGAGAGAGAGAGAGAGAGAGAGAGAGAGAGAGATCAGCTGTTGTAATGAATGCCGTGTTTTTCTTTCGTGAGAATTTCATCGCCACGACTATAACAACAACATACTGTACTGAACTTTACAGTATTATACAGACTACTGTAATATGATGAAGTAAAATATTTGTAATAACCTATTTTATATGAAATGGGGATATTTTTTTTGTTTAAAATTTACATTTACGTACGTAAAACAACCCTCTCTCTCTCTCTCTCTCTCTCTTTCCTGCTTTGCTATGTATGTATGATTTTATATAGATACGGTAAATAATATTTGTAATAACATATTTTCTAAAAACTTTTACTGTAATATTATTTATCACTTTCATCATGCGCGTTAAATGCCTTCGTTTGTTTTCTGAGCGTACTTTATGACGCCGTCGTTTCAGGCGGCGTCATAAAGAAAAACATTTCATTTGGAAGTCCTAAGAAAAATTAAGTAAAACATTGGTAATAACAAAATCAACCTACTGTACTGAATAATCAATATAATCGATGCAAAAACTAACCTATACACAGATGTGTAAATGCGTTTGTTTCTTCATTATGATCAGAGATAAACGTAAACAAAACATTGGTTGCCATTTTTTATCGTGCTTTTTGGCGTGTTTAGGAAACGCATGATATAAAATCGCCTTTAATATTTGTGCCTGTTTTAGTTTAGGGTACTGTAGTACATGCATTAAGTGTTCTGTACATTAAAGGGTAGTTTGTTAACAGTACTACGTACAAGGGAAGGTTTTAAAAGTCTGAATATACATGTTAAATATATAGGTAAATATGGTGTCACTACTTCGCGGATTTTCACCTATCACGGTCGGGTCTGGAACCTATCTACCGCGATAAACGAGGGCTCACTGTAAGCCCAGGGGCTCCAACAGGGAAAATAGCCCAGTGAGGAAAGGAAACAAGGAAAAATAAAATTTTAAGAGCAACATTAAAATAAATATTTCCTATATAAACTTTAAAAACTTTAACAAAACAAGAGGAAGAGAAGTAAGACACAACAGTGTGCCCGAGTGTACCCTCACCTAACAGCTTGCTCACACATCCTTCTCCTTAACTTCCAATTAATTCTGACTTCTCAGATGAAGAAGAGGAAGGGGGAAGAGGTGAAGAAGTCCAGGTGGCCCAGCTGTAGCCACAGGGATAGGGCTCCCTTTCACATCACCTGTCTCAAGGCAAGTGGACTGCACCGAAGGGGATCTCTTTACACAGGTGTACAGTGCCGTACACTTTCTGTTCCTATGTCAGTGGAGGAGCTTTGGCGACCTCCATCGCCCTTATTTCCAAGATACTGGATGCCTGCTCCTCCCTTATCGATATATGGTCTCCCAATTTGATAGAGAGGATGGTACTATGTGAGGCTCTGGCATGAGATGGCTTCACTTCTTGCCATTAACTGCTAGTGTCTCATTACTTTACTAGATGTATGTGTGCATTAAATGAAAGGAAAGTGGGAAATTTATTTAAATTTTGGTAGTACATGTTGATAAACCGAGCTTCCAGAAAAGAAGCAATATAAACATCAAGGGAGGTTTATAGAAATAATTAGTATTTTTGGGGATTTTTATTATCAGTTTATCAAAGGTACTGTATCCTGTTTCAAACGGTAACTTTAGTAGGATCTAAAATTTAAAGTACTCGTGATACAACTCACCCAATTTTTCATTTAGCTGTCATTTAGAATCTGATATATGGTTTTATTTATTAAGATAAACTCAAAGTGTACTTTATATTTCAGTCAATAAGTATCGAGGTGCAGTTGATCAATCTCTTCAGAGCAAAATGCAGAGAGTGAGCATGCATTCTGTTGCCAAGAAATCAGCAAGGCTTTCAGCTATTGTATCCGAGAAGCTTGGTATTATGACCACGGTAATAATTTTTTCTTATTGGTAAAATAATTTTTTTGTGTTGAATGATGTACAGTACATATAATCGCTTTATAATAATAGTTTTTAAATTTGTATTCTATCTGCCCTTAGACAAAAGATCCAGATTTTGATGAGGAAGAGACCAAGTTTCACTGTGTCCAAAGAGCAGCTTTAGCGTTTGTTCAGGATCTAGGAATTGTTCTTCAAGGGATCAAGGCTAGACATAAGGCAGAATTGGAAATTGCCAAAGCCTTGGTTGCAACATTAATTGAAGGTGCAAGAACACCAGCAATAGAGGCCATTCAAAAAACCACATTAGAAACTTGTAATAGATTACTGCATATGTTTGTAAGTGTTTGGGGATTTTTTGCTTGATATCAGTACACTGTTGCTTTTAATGTGTATGAGAATTTACTTGTGTTGGAAATGTTTTGATTTTTGGTTGATTAAGCTACTTTTTCCCAAATGTGAAAAATTTATTTCAGGTTTTGTTACTGTTGAATATATGAACAATTATCACTGATTACTTTAGAATATAGATAATGAAAATTTATGAGTTCCATTTTAATGACTTCCATTTTATCATACAGGAAAATTTTGTGAACAAGAGAATCTCATACCCTGCAAATCAGCTTGTATCATTATGTGAAGTTCCTGAACGTCTTATAGTGAAGAGGTATCATAAACTCTTAGATTTTGATAATGCTCAGTATAAGCTAGACCGAAATAAGGACCCAACGAGAACAAGAATAGTAAGTTACAGATAGTTGTTTGGTTATTCACAAGTTAATGTTTATTTGTTTCTACAAAACTGTTAATCAGAAAAGGCCATACCCTGTACCATGAAATACAGTCAGCCCTCTATTATCGTAGGTTCTGATGTCACGGTTTTGATGTTTTGTGGTACAGAGATACTCAATATTCTAAGTAAAGTTTTGATTTCTCACAGTTAAGACTGCTGTGCGCAGTCCGACATTTTCAAACCACCCGCAGTTCTTTCCACTTGGCTTTCATGCTGTTTCTCTCCCTCCTCCCTGCACAACTCAGTAATGAAAAAAAACAAGTATACATGATATTTTTATAGCTAACACATGTGAACTATTCAGTGATAAACCCTTTACATAGACATTTTAATGATAAAAGTTATAACAAGAGGTCATACAGTATGTTCAAGTAATATTTGGTATGTAATATAAAATCTAGGTTTATCTATTTACCAAGGCACTCCTCCCAATTTTGAGGGGTAGCCAACATCAAACAAAGGAACAAAAGGGGACCTTTCCTCTCTCAGCTCCTAGCCTGAGGAGGGATTCAGCCAAGTTTGGCTGGTACTGCTAGGGTGCCACAGCCCACCCTCCCCCGTTATCCACCACAAATAAAGTTTTTTACGCTGAATCCCCTACTGCTGCTACCTCTGCGGTCACCAAGGCGACTGAAGGAAGCAGCAGGGCCTGCCAGAACTACGTCACAATCAATCCCCATTCATTCCTATTTCTAACAAGCTTTCTTGCCTCTCACATCTATCCTTCTATCACCCAGACCTTTCTTCACTCCATCCAACCACCCAAACTTTGGCCTTCCTCTTGTACTTCTCCCATCAACTCAGGCATTCATCACTTTCTTTAGCAGACAGCCACTTTCCATTCTCTGAACATGGCCAAACCACCTCGACACATTCCTATTAACTCTAGCTGCTAAATAATTTCTTACACCCGTTCTCACCCTCAATACTTTTTTCCTAGCCCTATCTAATTGAGATACACCAGCCGTACTCCTCAGACACTTCATCTTAAACACATTCAATTTCTGTCTCTCCGTCACTTTCATTCCCCACAATTCCGATCCATACATCACAGTTGGTACAATCACTTTCTCATACAGAACTCTCTTAACATTCATGCCTAACCATCTATTCTTTACCACTCCCTTCACTGCCCCCAACACTTTGCATCCTTCATTCTCTCCCTGACGTACATAAGCTTCCACTCCACCATTTGCAGCAACAACAGACCCCAAGTACTTAAACTGATCTACTTCCTCAAGTAACTATCCATTCAACTTTACATTTAACCTCGCTCCACCCTCCCTTCTCGTGCATCTCATAACCTTACTCTTACCTACATTAACTCTCAACATCCTTCTCTCACATACCCTTTGAAACTCGGTCACTACAGTGAGCCCTCGCTACTTCGCGGTTCGACCATCGCGGATTCACCACTTCGCGGATTTTTTTCATAACGCATGTATATACATATATCGCGGATTTTCCGGAAATTTCGAAAATACCGCGATGTGACCGATGGTGCTAGATTGGAGAAAGTAAGGAAAATTGAATCATGATTGATTTTCAATATAAATGAAACTTTGAGGAGCAAGAAAGATATCATTTGTTAGAGAGATAGAGAGAGGTAAGGAATGGGAGGTAGTGAAAAGTAGCCCACAGAGAGAGAGAGGTAGAGAGAGAGAGAGAGAGAAAGAGAGAGAGAGAGAGAGAGAGAGAGAGAGAGAGAGAGAGAGGTAGAGAGAGAGAGAGAGAGAGAGAGTGTGTGAGTGTGGGTGTGTGTGTGTGTTGATTTAAATGTAATAAACAAAAAAATTTGATAGGTTATAACACATTGGTGCTTATGTAATATCAACTATATACTGTAGACGGTTTGAATAAGTTAAGAAATGGTATAAACGATACTTTGTTAGTGTATTCGTACACTCTCAAGAGCGGCAGCTAGACGTCAGCTGATCTAATCACAGCCAAAAGTAAAACAAAAAGAAGTCAACAATACTCTCGATTTTTAAAACACACCCGAAATTTAAAAACAAAAGTACACGCTTTCTTAATGTGCAATTAACTATTTAAAGAGTAGCAATTTTCTAGAATAAAATGATGTTTCCCAAAAAATAGTAGTTTGCTGATGAAATCGGATTTTTAGCAACGATTGAAATGGATGTAAACTCGGCATAATTTTTTCGTTTCGTATTAAATTGACACGAAGAAAACTAATTTTAGTTTCTTCATCTATATGTAAGTATTGTATAACATGAAGAGAGAGAGAGAGAGAGAGAGAATGAATCAGCTGTTGTAATCGAATGCCATATTTTTGTTTCGTGAGAATTTCATCGCCACGACTATAACAACAACATACTGTACTGAACTTTACAGTATTATACAGACTACTGTAATATGATAAAGTAAAATATTTGTACAGTGAGCCCTCGTTTATCGCGGTAGATAGGTTCCAGACCCGACCGCGATAGGTGAAAATCCGCGAAGTAGTGACACCATATTTACGTATTTATTTAACATGTATATTCAGACTTTTAAAACCTTCCCTTGTACGTAGTACTGTTAACAAACTACCATTTAATGTACAGAACACTTAATGCATGTACTACAGTACCCTAAACTAAAACAGGCACACATATTAAAGGCGATTTTATATCATGCGTTTCCTAAACACGCCAAAAAGCACGATAAAAAATGGCAACCAATGTTTTGTTTACGTTTATCTCTGATCTTGATGAAGAAACAAACGCATTTACACATCTGTGTATAGGTTAGTTTTTGCATCGATTATATTGATTATTCAGTACAGTATGTTGATTTTGTTATTACTAATGTTTTACTTAATTTTTCTTAGGACTTCCAAATGAAATGTTTTTCTTTATGACGCCGCCTGAAACGACGGCGTAATAAAGTACAGTACGCTCAGTAAACAAACGAAGGCATTTAACGCGCATGATGAAAGTGATAAATAATGATATTACAGTAAAAGCTTTTAGAAAATATGTTATTACAAATATTATTTACCGTATCTATATAAAATCATACATACGTAGCAAAGCAGGAAAACAATTTACGAGAGAGAGAGAGAGAGAGAGAGAGAGAGAGAGAGAGAGAGAGAGAGAGATTTGTTTTACGTACGTAAATATAAATTTTAAACAAAAGAAATAGCCCCATTTCATATAAAATAGGTTATTACAAATATTTTACTTTATCATATTACAGTAGTCTGATTCATTCTCTCTCTCTCTCTCTCTCTCTCTCTCTCTCTCTCTCTCTCTCTCTCTCTCTCTCCGTGTTATACAATATTTACATATAGATGAAGAAACTAAAATTAGTTTTCTTAGTGTCAATTAAAACAGATCTATTTTTGGGTGAGATGGCCATGACGTCCTGATGGAAGGTTCCTTTTAGTAGCTTCCTTGGGTATATTAACTACAAGGATATTCCCAGAGAATTAAACCACAGGTTATCACAGAATTCTTACTTCTGGTGCGAGTATCCTAAAGGTTTCCCTTTAAGACATCGTATATCAACAGGGGACGCATGTATTAACACGCCACATAGCTATCTGCACCCCATATAGAGTTAACACTTTGATATGAAAAGGTGGAGAATAACTGGGGAGCCGTTCCACAGTTACACTCGTCCGTGGCTACTTTTGGTACTCGAAACGTAAACAAACGGGCGCCATTGCTAAATGACGTCACGTCCGTCCTCATCCTGAGGCCAGCTACTTGCTAATCTCCATGATACAGCAGGACAGAGCGGGGCCTGAAAGGCTGGACTAGAATAGCAGGGAGGGTCCATCAGGACGTCATGGCCATCTCACCCAAAAATAGATTTTTCGCTTCGCTCAAAATCCGTTTTTTGGGCTCAAGCCATGACGTCCTGATGGAAGAGTACCAGAGAATCAATGTATCGTGGAAATTTTCCCCCTATTAGAGTAAGTGCCAAGGGCTTTGAATAGAGGTATGTAATGTGACCTCGGTAGAGGTTCCGTGGGGATCCAGCTTCCTGCCCCCCCCGGCAGAGAAGTCCCAACGGGTTACAGTATACCAAAATTCAAAGTGGTCATCGAAGGGCTACTCACCCTGCGGAGAGTTCGTGAAGGACTCGGAGACATGACAGAATGGTCAATATTCGTGTAGGAACATTCTCAACAGTAGATAAGTGATGGTTAGTCACTATATTCCATGGTTAGAGAACAATCTGGTCTCGAAGGTATGGCGTAAGTAAGTATTCAATTAGGAATATTACACAGCATAGGTGAGTATATAATACAGACAAAACATATTATTCTTCTCATTTCAAAAGAAAGGGGTAAATGAAACTATGACATTCATGTATTTCATAGTGTAAATAGGAGCGGAGAGAGACGCACAAGTAATAAAATAGACATTTTATTTCACAATTGCAGGTTATAATAGTAATAAATGCAATAAGGGATGTAAAGTTAATTTACAATAATAAATAATGTACATAGAAATTAGAAGACTTCAATCTTGAATCTGAAAGAAATTTCAAATAATTAGAAAGCATAAGTTCCAGAGGAACGTCAGTCTTTAAAAAAAAAGGGAAAAACACATCATGCCCTAGGCATGTGGCACTCATGTGAAGTCTATGACATTTTCACCTTGTAAAGAACAGTCTATGAGAAACACTAATTGTCCATGAAATCACTATGTATCACACGAGGGTCAACACAGGCACCCGTAGAGTTAAAGTCCCAAGTAACTCGCTGTTCTATGCAGAGTTAAACTGCAGGTTTCATAACACTACCTGCGGCTACCACGAAATGTTTGACTTCATGCACTTGCTTCGCGTAGTGCTTGAAGAAAACGCGCGAAGATTTCCATCCTGTGAAGCTCTTGAGGCTTTCGAAATCCATACTCTGGAAGAAATTCAGAGAAGATGCGACTTTTCTAGGATCGTGACCTGCGGGTGTACTGTCAGGATCCGCTCTGCGAATGAAGTAGGTGATTTTCGCTCTTAGTTGTTTCAGTGACAGGTCGCTACCCGATGTTTCTCCTTTGAAGAGTTGGCCTCCACCAAAGTCTGAAGTTCTTCGAAGATAGACCTTGAGACTCTCTACTGGAAATAGAGACACATCTTCCTTCAGGGGGCAGATTCACCAGGGGCCCCATCTCTTGGTGGGTAATTCGTTTTTTGCGAGAAACGTCGGATCAGGGAAGAGGGTAAGTTCTCCTGAGTCTGTAAACAGGATATGACCCTCGTCTCTTGATAATGCCACTATTTCGCTGACTCGGGCTCCCGAGGCGAGAGCAAAAAGGAATATAACTTTTAGAGTCAGATCCTTGAGAGGGCACGAATCGTTGTCCAAGTTGGAGGCAAAATGGAGCACCTTGTCCAGGGACCAGGAGATAGGTTTTGGCGGAGGTGCTGGGCGTAGTCGAGCGTATGCCTTTGGTAGTTTATTGAAGATATCGCTGGACAGATCAGTCTGGAAGGCGTACAGTAGTGGTCTAGTCAAAGCCGATTTGCAGGTAGAAATCGTGTTGGCTGCTAAGCCTTGTCCATGAAGGTGAATGAAGAAGGACATGCAGAAATCAATGGTGATTTCCGTAGGGTTTTTTGCTTTGACGAACGAGATCCACTTTCTCCAGGATGATTCGTATTGCCGTCGTGTGGATTCGGTCTTGTATTCCTCGAGGAAGTCTAGACTTTTCTTCGAGATCCCAAACCTTTTCTTTGCGGCTAGGGAGAGAAAATCATGAGATGAAGGTCCCTGACTTTCAGTGATGAAGCGAAGACAGTCGACTTCTGTACTTGCTGAGA
Source organism: Palaemon carinicauda (assembly GCF_036898095.1). NCBI lineage: Eukaryota > Metazoa > Arthropoda > Malacostraca > Decapoda > Palaemonidae > Palaemon > Palaemon carinicauda. The sequence continues at coordinate 16,393,989 of NC_090745.1, forward strand.
GAGAACTGGGCCCGGGAGGGGGATCAGCTGGTCTGCAGCTCCAGGACCAGGGGGTACCAATTGCTCCGGGGCCACTTGGGAGCCACTAGGGCCGCTGTCCCTTTGAAGGTTCTCAGTTTGGAGAGGACTTTCAGCAGAAGGTTGGTGGGAGGGAACAGGTATATCCTGGACCATCTGTTCTAATCCAGTGACATGGCGTCCACTGCTTCTGCCTTGGGGTCCTCGTACGGGGCCACATAACGAGGAAGTTAATTGTTGTCGCTCGTTGCGAAGAGATCGATCTGAAGTTCCGGGACTTGGCGAGAGATGAAGGAGAATGATCTTGAGTCTAGAGACCATTCCGACTCTATTGGGCTTGTCCGTGATAGAGCGTCCGCCGTCACGTTACGGAATCCTTGTAGGTGAACTGCAGACAGGTGCCATTTCTTCTTTTCTGCCAGGCGGAAGATTGGAAGAAGCACCTGATTTATCTGGGGCGATCTCGAGCCCTGACGATTGAGACATCTGACTACCACCGAGTTGTCCAGAGTCAGACGGATGTGGATCGAGGGAGGCGGAGAGAGTTTCTTCAGAGTGAGAAGGACCGCCATGGCCTCCAAGATGTTGATGTGAAACGTCTTGAATAGGGGAGACCATGTGCCTTGAGCCTGTTTTTGGTGGGAGTGACCTCCCCAACCCTCCAGCGAAGCGTCCGTGTGGATGTTGAGTGATGGAGGTGGGTTTTGAAGAGGAATGGACCTTTTCAGGGCTTTTGCTTCCGACCACGGCTTTAAGAGTAACCGAAGTCTGTTTGGGAGCCGTCTCTTGAGGTCTCTTCGAGCGATGGATGCAGAACGTCTCCAGACTCCCGCGGCATCCTTTAGCTGTGCACGAAGCACTGGGTTTGTCACAGAGGCGAACTGTAGAGAGCCTAGAACTTGTTCCTGCTGTCGTCTTGAGATCCTTTTGGATTTCAGCGGTTTTTTTGACAGACCCTGCTATTTCCTTCCTTTTCTTCTGTGGGATGGAAAGGCGGTGTGACTGAAGATCCCAATGGATTCCTAACCATTGGAACTTCTGAGCTGGAGAGAGGCGAGATTTCTTGGTGTTTATCTTGAATCCCAGGTGTTCTAGGAACTGGGTGACTTTGTTGCAGGATCGTACACAATCTTCGGGCGATGTCGCCCAGACCAGCCAGTCGTTTAGGTAGGCCATCACCTGGACGCCGCGGAGGCGGAGCTGTTGAACGATGGCGTCTGCCAGCTTGGTGAAGATCCATGGGGCCACGTTGAGCCCGAAGGGCATGGCCCTGAAAGCGTAGCTTTTCCTTTGGAGTCGAAATCCTAGGTAGGAGGAAGTGTGAGGGTTCATTGGAACGTGCCAGTAGGCATCCGCCAGGTCTATCGAGACCGTGTAGGACCCTTGAGGCAGAAGGGTCCGTATTTGTTGAAGAGTCAGCATCTTGAACTTGTTCGCGATGAACTTGTTGAGGGGGGATAAGTCTAGAATGACTCTGAGTTTGTCGGAGTCCTTCTTGGGGACGCAAAACAGTCTCCCTTGGAACCTGGTTGACTTTACCCTCCTTATCACCTTCTTGTTCAAGAGTTCTAGGACATATTCTTCCAGGAGGGGGGTTGACTGTTGGAAGAATTGCTGGAAGGTTGGGGGTGGTTGAGTCCAGCTCCAGCCTAGTCCCTTCTTGACGATGCTGTGTGCCGAGGGATCGAAGGTCCAACGATCCTGGAATTGGCGGAGTCTTCCTCCCACCGGAAGCACTTCATTGCTTCTGGCTTCCCAAGGGTTTGCTACCTCGGCCGCTAGCTCCCCTTCCTCCTCTGCCTCTGGAGGGACGGTGAGATGCATCTCTGCCTGAGCCTCTGCTTGAGCCTCTACCTTTGGGACGAAAGGTAGTGGATTGCTGCTCAAATGCAGGGGTGAAGACCGGTGACTGTGACAGGACCGGTTGGGTGACCAGCTGAAAGGTCTGTTGTGGCTGAGCTGCCACTTGGGGAGTAGCGGAACCCGGAAACTGCCGTCTCTGTTGACGTTGATGGGGTTTTGGCTTCGTGGGTTACCTCTTAGGTTGAGGGCCGTCGTCCTGAGAGGATTTCCTTTTCTTCGACATGCCCCACTTATGGAGAAGGTTCCTGTTCTCCGTGGCGGCTTTGTCGGTGATCTCTTTCACTAGGGAGGAGGGAAAGAGGTGTTTACCCCAGATGTTGGAGGAAATCAGCCTCCGGGGTTCGTGTCTCACTGTAGCACTTGCGAACACGAATTCACGACAGGCTCTACGAGCCCTAGTAAAGCTGTACAGATCCTTCACGACCGTTGCTAGATGTGTTTTGGCAAGGACCATGTAGAAGTCTAGGACCCTAGTGTCACCGGCCATGACTTCAAGCTGTACCTGGAGGGACATAGATGCGGCAAGCCTTTCCTTCGTATCATGTTCCCTACGAAGGAGGTGATCGTTGAGTTTTGGGAGGTCCTCGTTAAACTGACGACCAGCAACGTCAGGCTCTAGCTTCCCCACTATGAAGGTCGACTGGACGTCTTTCCAGTGCCTATCATCAGGGGGAGTAGTCAGGGAGAAGGGCCTGCACTCCTCCAGTACAGGGCAAGGTTTCCCTTCTTCCACTGCTTTCTGTACCGTAGTAAAGGGCTTTTCAAGCAAGGGGAAGGTCGCATTGTCTGGTGCGACGAAGGTCGGGTGCTTTTTACTAAGCGCCGGCATTTTTGAATTGGTGAAGCTCCTACTTTTCACCGCGTTGGCTAGCATAGCCTGGGCCTTCGAGAGATCGAACACAATAACCTCCTTCGGTTCGGTCTCTTCTTTAGAGGCGGGTTCGGACCTGAGTCGGACGTAACAGTCCGGGTAAGCCTCAGAGTTCGGGAAGAACTCCACTTCTTCCAACGCGATCGAGCCGACCTTCTCACTGATGAAGATCTTGCCCGTGGTAATCGGCATGTGCTCGGCATACCTCCATGGGTTAGTATCTGAGCAGGCAGGGAGGTCCTTAACCGAAATCCTTTTCGGTTGTTTAGAACTTCCGAGGTTGGACTTGAAAAGCTCATGAGTCTCGCGAAGTTTCTTATCCATGAGAGCCTCAAGCATCTTGAAGATCTCCTGAGTGCCAGATGGGATGGGGTCCGGGGTAGCGGATGTTGAAGGAAGTGATTCCTCAGTCGGTGTGGGAGTTGGTGCAGGGGTAGAAGCGGGAGCGACCTCATGCTCCGAATCAGGGTATTCCACCTGATCTTCCTCATAGTCGAGTTCCTCGCCCATGAGGTTCCTCTCCGTAGTCTCCGACACTTCCGACATACGTTCCACGTTGTCGGAATCTAAACGGCACTCATGCTTGGACTGGGCCATGACCACATCAGGTTCCACCACTATCTGGACGGTAGGATTCTGATCACTAGAGACCACCGAGTCTTTTGATGCCTTCGGGAATAGCAAGGCCCTCAAATCTTCGGTAGCGAGATACGGTCCGGTGGCGTTCTTCTGGAAGCCACGCACCCACTTGCGTAGCTTCTCTCGAGCGTTGTCCCTTACCTCCGCTGAAGGAGGATCGTCGAACGCTTCGACCAGACGACTCTTGCAGACTGTACAGTGCTGCGGGTCCCAATATTTCAGGTCACCTTTCTTGGCGGCGCAGGGGGCGTGAGTCCGACACGCCTTGTGCCCGTAGAAGTCCGGGCGCTTCACTCCACAGAAGTTGTGGTCACACTTCATATACTCCTCCTGTAAAAGAAAGAGATCATGAGTATATGGAAGGCATAAGAATGACTTACATTACTCTAAAGTTAAATTTTAAGTAGTTAAACTTTCACTTAACATTAAATAATTCATGAATATTGTAATATTTGAGAAGAGGAGCGGGAAAAGGAAGTAGATAGACACATACTTGTGAATCCCGCTCAGTTGGTTACCGTAACCTTATCAATAGGCAATTTCATTTGTGACCGAGGGACACAAAACGGAAATCCTCATGGGTCACCGTGGTGGGTAGAAGCTAAGTTCTAGCAGAGATTGCCTGTGAGGTGTATCAGGGACTGAGACCACTTAGACCCTTGGGTTAAAGGGGTAGTAGGAGACCCCGTATAGATCTAGGTTCCGGCAACCAACCGTGCTAAGACACACAGAGTATGCTGGAAATTTGTAATATGCAAGAAGACAGCACAGCCACTAGTAGAATGGTAAGACAATACCTATCTATTGGAGTGGCTAAGCCATCTGGCTGCAGTGTAGGGCTGTCGGCATGTAGTCGACAGATAGTAGAAGGGGTGCAAGTCCCTTGGTGCTTCCTGAGGGCGCCGGCAGACCGGGGGCACGCCGGAGGCCGCTCCAGCAGGGTGTAAGGCATTAAGGCAGACACATTGAGGATCTAAGCATAATACCAACTTGGCGGCCGCCGGCACAGCGGCGGCACGCCGGCGGGAGGCAGCGGCTCCGGCAGCCGAAGGCTGACGGCTTGGTGATCAGTTCATAAGGTAAAGCAGAATTTGGTAGAATACCCAGACCGCCGGCACGCCGTAGGCCGGCCCGAAGGTCGGACAACCGAAACTAGGTAATAGAGGGGTGGGCCATCGGCTGTATGCCGACGGAAGGCGGCAGCCCTCCGGCACACGGAAGGCTGGCGACTTAGGGGAGGGAGGGTATCTCATGAGTGTGTCACCAAAGGAAGGGCGGTATCGCCGGCAGTAGAGGCGGCAAGGGACCGGCACCAGGGTAGATAGAGAGACAGATAAGGAGGGATAGGAGGGGTAAGATCACATACCCCTCTGGCATCCCTCCTGAGGGAGTGTACCCATGATAGGAGTGGGTCCTAGCATCCAGTGGCAGGGGGCTGGCAGTCGGCCAGGTGCCAGGGTAACCCAAGGGAGGGTTAGGGTACACTCAAGAGGGGGGAACCCCTGTTGGACAAATCGCTGCCAGTGGCTAACCCCATAGGACGCTATGAAGGGTATATGCACCAGAGCGGCCTGCTCAACAGGAGATCAAGGTAGCCCTATCACTCCACCCGAAGGAGCAGTTGTAGGACTAGGGACAGATGTGTATAGGCTAGCCTATGTATAGGCTAGTCTACACCAAGGGAAAGGTGGGGAGGGAGAAGAAGAGGGGTCTTCCATAGGGGAGGCTCTGTACAAGAACGGCCACCAAGGAAGGGAGGACGCTCCCTAGCCTAGGGTAGGTAACCAGAATGAGAACGGTGCAAGAGTACCGGCTCAAACTATAACAGTACAGAACTAGCCCCCCCCCCCAAGGCCTAACCTAGATAAGGAGTGTTAAATCCCAAGCTAGGTAGGCTGAAAGACACATCGCAAGTTGCATGGAAGGGTAAGTAACCTAACCATAAGCAACTGAGGAAGGACAGGGCCGTTTCTCTTTCTCGGTCGCAACCCTAAGGGGGGATCATTCCCTTAAGGTAGACAGAGAAGCGATAATTACTCTGATTGTGGACACGATTCCCCTATATAGAAGGGGGAGCATGGCCACACAGAGGGAATGCCCGTAGGCAGGAGATGAAGGGAGCATATAGGGGTTCCTACATTTAGGTTAGGTTAGAAAGGTACGCAATCAAACCGGTCCCCTATTTGGTCCCTGAAGGCGAAAAACACTTGCATCACAGTTAACAGTAAGTTAAATAATGCCACTATCTTCATAACTTAACTTAGGATCACTGGAATATATCATGCATGAACACGAGAACTAGGCAATCTAGCCTTGGGGCTAATCTAGCAATTTAGTATGGGGTCAGGCGATGACCGGATAATAGAGCGTTAAAACACGATATATGAAGTTCCTAGCTATGAAGACTAAATAACTAACAATATCAATTAGTTAAGAGGCCGGAAGGGGCTGTTCTGACTAGCTAAATAAGGCATGCAAGAGAACAGCGACGCCATAAAATGGCGTGTCCGGTAGCAGCACAGCTCCGCCACAAAACACGAAATATCACAAAAAGTATAAGTTACTTTACGGCCAGAGCTTATTTAAACAATACTGGGACCTGGTACTCAACTTTCCAGAAGAAGGCGAGGCAGAAGGTAGCGACATAATGAAGATGCAAGTCGATAAAAATCGCACAAGGGGGAAATCCGTCTATGCAAGGTAGCTACAAGCAGAAGGATGAGAACGGACGTGACGTCATTTAGCAACGGCGCCCGTTTGTTTACGTTTCGAGTACCAAAAGTAGCCACGGACGAGTGTAACTGTGGAACGGCTCCCCAGTTATTCTCCACCTTTTCATATCGAAGTGTTAACTCTATATAGGGTGCAGATAGCTATGTGGCGTGTTAATACATGCGTTCCCTGTTGATATACGATGTCTTAAAGGGAAACCTTTAGGATACTCGCACCAGAAGTAAGAATTCTGTGATAACCTGTGGTTTAATTCTCTGGGAATATCCTTGTAGTTAATATACCCAAGGAAGCTACCAAAAGGAACCTTCCATCAGGACGTCATGGCTTGAGCCCAAAAATACGAAATGAAAAAATTATGCCGAGTTTACATCCATTTCAATCGTTGCTAAAAATACGGCATCCGATTTCATCAGCAAACCACTATTTTTTGGGAAACATCATTTTATTCTAGAAAATAGCTACTCTTTAAATAGTTAATTGCACATTAAGAAAGCATGTACTTTTGTTTTTAAATTTTGGGTGTGTTTTAGAAATCGAGTATTGTTGACTTCTTTTTGTTTTACTTTTAGCTGTGATTAGATCAGCTGACGTCTAGCTGCCGCTCTTGAGAGTGTACGAATACACTAACAAAGTATCGTTTATACCATTTCTTAACTTATTCAAACCGTCTACAGTATACAGTTGATATTACATAAGCACCAATGTGTTATAACCTATCAAATTTTTTTGTTTATTACATTTAAAACAACACACACACTCTCTCTCTCTCTCTCTCTCTCTCTCTCTCTCTCTCTCTCTCTCTCTCTCTCTCTCTCTCTCTCTAACAAATGATATCTTTGTTGTTCCTCAAAGTTTCATTTATATTGAAAATCAATCATGATTCAATTTTCCTTACTTTCTCCAATCTGGCACCATCGGTCACATCGCGGTATTTTCGAAATTTCCGGAAAATCCGCGTTATATGTATATACATGCGTTATGAAAAAAATCCACGAAGTTGTGAATCCGCGATGGTCGAACCGCGAAGTAGCGAGGGTTCACTGTAATAACCTATTTTATATGAAATGGGGCTATTTTTTTTTTAAAATATACATTTACGTACGTAAAACAACTCTCTCTCTCTCTCTCTCTCTCTCTCTCTCCCTCCCTCTCTCTCTCTCTCTCTCTCTCTCTCTCTCTCTCTCTCTCTCTCTCTCTCTCTCTCTCTCTTAAATTGTTTTCCTGCTTTGCTACGTATGTATGATTTTATATAGATACGGTAAATAATATTTGTAATAACATATTTTCTAAAAGCTTTTACTGTAATATCATTATTTATCACTTTCATCATGTGCGTTAAATGCCTTCGTTTGTTTACTGAGCGTACTTTATGACGCTGTCGTTTCAGGCGGCGTCATAAAGAAAAACATTTCATTTGGAAGTCCTAAGAAAAATTAAGTAAAACATTGGTAATAACAAAATCAACATACTGTACTGAATAATCAATATAATCGATGCAAAAACTAACCTATACACAGATGTGTAAATGCGTTTGTTTCTTCATTATGATCAGAGATAAACTAAACAAAACATTGGTTGCCATTTTTTATCGTGCTTTTTGGTGTGTTTAGGAAACGCATGATATAAAATCGCCTTTAATATTTGTGCCTGTTTTAGTTTAGGGTACTGTAGTACATGCATTAAGTGTTCTGTACATTAAATGGTAGTTTGTTAACAGTACTTCGTACAAGGGAAGGTTTTAAAAGTCTGAATATACATGTTAAATAAATTCTTATATATGGTGTCACTACTTCGCGGATTTTCAACTATCGCGGTCGGGTCTGGAACCTATCTACAGTACCACGATAAACGAGGGCTCACTGTAATCGACAAAGTTTCTCTTCTGTGTCTACAACCAGTATAGTATCATCTGCAAACAATTTATTTATCTCCCATTCATGATCACTCTTGTCTATGTTTCAATCCTCAACCAAGCGCTCGAGCATTCACCTCTCACACCACTCCATCAAAAAACAAATTGAATAACTATGGTGTCATCACACATCCCTGTCTTAACCCCTCTCTCACTGGAAACCATTCGCTCACTTCATTTCCTATCCTAACACACGCTTCACTGCCTCTGTAGAGAGACTTCACTGCTTGCATCAACCTTCCACCAATTCCATATAACCTCATCACATTCAACATTGATTCCCTATCAACTCTTATCATATGCTTTTTCCGTATCCATAAATGCAACATGCACCTCCTTGCCTTTTGCTAAATATTTCTCACTTATCTGCCTAACTGTAACAATCTGATTCATACATCTCCTATCTCTTCTAAAACTACCCTATACTTCTAAGATTGCATTCTCTGTTTCATCCCTATCCTATTAATTAGTACAGTACTCTACCATACACTTTTATAACCACACTCAAGAAACTAATACCCCTTGAATTACAACACTGATGCATATCTCCATTACCTCTATATAGTGGTACAATACATGCACACACCCAGTCTACTGGTGTCATTGACAACATAAAACACATATTGAACAATCTCACCAACCATTCAAGAACAGTCACACCCCCTTCCCTTAACATCTCAGTCCTCAGACCATCCATACCAGGTGCTTTTCCTACTCTCGTTTCATCTAGTGCTCTCCTCACTTCTTCTCTTGTAATCTCTCTCATTATCATCTCTCATCACTGGCACCTCAACACCTGCAACAGAAATTATATCTGCCTCTTTATTATCCTCAACATTCGGTAAACTTTTCCTTGCCTCCTCTCCTTTTAACAACCTTCCATTTCCATCTTTCACTGTCTCTTCAGTTCTCAAATCACTCTTCCTTACTCTCTTCACTTCTTTCCAGAATTTCTTCTTATTCTCTTCATATGAACGACCCAATCCCTGACCCCACCCCCAGTCAGCCGTCCTCTTTGCCTCAGCTACCTTACGTTTTACTTCCACATTTTTCTCTCTATATCTTTCATACTTCTCTACACTATTACTCTGCAGCCATTCTTCAAATGTCCTCTATTTCTCCTCCACTGTTATCTTCACTCCTTCATTCCATCATTCACTACCCTTCCTCATGCTGCCTCCAACAATCCTCTTGCCACTCATGTCACTTGCAATCCCCCCAAAATTTTCTTCTACTAACTTCCACTCCTCTAAATTACCAGTTTCACTCACTTTCAATCTGTTATATGCCATTTCCAACCTTTCTTGATATTCACTTTTTACCTCTGGTTTTATCAACTCTTCAACCTTCCCTACCTCCCTTTTACATCCCTCTTCAACCTTCCCTACCTCCCTTTTACATCCCCAAACTCTATTCCCCCACTCTTGCTACAACTAATTTTCCTTCCGCCAAAAGCTGATCAGACATACCGTTAGCCATACCCCTAAACACTTGCACGTCTTTCAATCTTCCAATCATTCTTCTAGTTGTCAACACATAATCCATTAATGCCCTTTCTACCACTCTTCTATTTGCCACTCTTACCCATGTATACTTGTTATTATCTTTCTTTTTGAAAAACTACAACTTATTTGCAACTCTTGCTCAACACATATATCTACCAGTCTCTCACCACTCTCATTTTCACCTAGTACGCCATACTTCCCAATGATATCTTCTACCTCTCCAGCATCCACTCTAGCATTTAAGTCACCCATTATAACTACATAATTCCTTCTACCCAGTCCTTCTACACACCTAGTTAATTTATTCCAGAATTCATTCTGCTCTTCTTTACTTTTCTCACAACCCAGCCCATATGCACTAACAAAAGCCCAACATTCCTTACCCAATCTAACCCTTACCCACATTAACCTAGATGATATCTCCTTTTATTCCACTACTTTACCTATTATCCATTTACTCAACTATAAAGCCACACCCTCTCTTGCTCTTCCTGTTTCAATCCCAGATACTCTACCAGTCACTTCACCAAACATCACTTCACCCTTCCCTTTTATCTTTGTCTCACACAATACCAATATATCCATCCTTCTATTCCTAAACATACAATCTCACATCTTTTGCTTTCTATCTTACTACATCTACACACATTCAGACACCCCAAAACTAGAGTGGTGGGAGCAGTCCCTCTCCCCCCAGCTCCACCTCTTTGATATATCACAGGAATATAAAATACAGGAGACGGGAGTATCTAGTCCCCTCGTCCCATCCCTTTTAGTCGCCTTACGACACCAGGGATACATTGGCACTATTCTAATTGTTGTTATGCCCCCGCTGCCACAGAAGAAAAATGTAAATTTCCCCTTATTAAAGGTAATAATTTGAAATTAGATTATCTGTATATAATTATCATATGCTTGAATAATTTTCCGTTAGTAGAATTTTTATTTCAAGGAAGAAAAATAAGGAAATTAGAACTTATATGCAGAAGAATTTATGATAATCAGTATCATTCTTATCTGTTAACATAAAAATAAAATTTCTTTTTAAAGAAAACTGTTTAGAATCATCATCACATGGTGGTATGAAATTTGTTCTTTATACTAAACTATTGTTTTGATTTTTTTTATTGTAATGCACTACCGTCAAAGAGGAAATGAAATTTTCCTTTACAGCCAGTTAGCTTGTTAATGAATAAAAAGCCAACCTTTTTTTTTTTTTCGTGACTGCTGGTTCTGGCTGTTTATTTTTTACAAATTGAAAGTAATGAAAAGTAGTATGGAACATATTTCATGTTCCTAGTGTATGATATATTTGAAGATATTTTTAAATTAAAGTTAAAATTTGCCAGTTAACAAATAATAGAGATAGATGACAAACATTTCTTTATAATTACAAACAAATTGATGAAAGCTTTGAGGGGAGCATAGCTAAAAATAGAATAGCCCAGCCAGATGTTTTTCAGGAGAGCTTAAAATACTTTAGCTCTCAGAGACAGAGAGAATATTTATGTTTTATGCAGTAAATTAGTACATACAGTGGAACCTCTATATCCGAACGTATCTACATCCGAATTTTCCAACATCCGAAGTAAAATTCGAGCAAATTTTTGACTACACCCGAATTTTATTTCGACACACAAAGTAAACATTACGCCATTGAGCGTCGAGTGCTCAGTTCTCTGTTCTTGTGTGTATCGTGTGGTTGTCCTCTGTTTGCTCTGTTATTAACAGTGCTTATTTTCTTCCTTTTCTCACATTTCCTTTTTGATTTTACCTATAATCATTGTGCCTAAGAAGCTAAGTTTCAGTACAGGAAGAAGGCAATTCTTTCATTAGAATTGAAGCAAGAAATTATAGAAAAACATGAGAGCAGTGTGCATGTGAGTGATACTGTATGGATAAACAATATGGCCGGAATAGGCCTATGATCTCGAGGATCATCAAGCTGAAGGCAGCCATTAAAGCAAATATCCATCGAAGGGGATCACCATTATTACAAGACATCGTAGCAATACCCTGGAAGAGATAGACCGCCTTTTGTTGATAGGGATAAAGGACAAAGAGATTGTTGGCAACGATCATTTGTGAGAAGGGCCACCGTGATGAACAGAAAGAAAGAAAAAAGTGAAGCAAAGAAAACCAAGATAGCATTACAGTGAACCCTCGCTACTTCGCGGTTCGACAATCGCGGATTCACCACTTCGCGGGGTTTTCCCATAACCCATATATATATACATATCGCGGATTTTCCGGAAAATTCGAAAATACCGCGAAATCTGAAGACAACCAAATACGATATTTTGTTACCTGTAATTCCATTAATACTGTAATTAGTAATATCTGCTCTTACTGATTGTTCATTGCATTACATATGATATATAATTCAGCACAGAAAGAAATAAAACACGAAAAGAGAATGTGATCATACGATAATTCAGTACGTAGTAAAATTAAATCGAACATGAAACGCAAATCAGATGCAGTCATACCATATTAGAATGGTGTGTACTGTAATGGATGTGCTTCTTTTCCATGAATCTTTTGTATGTATACGTACGTAGTACAGTACTGCATCCAATAATATTCTTTGTTGCAAAAATCACATTTCGAATACTGTAAGCGTACGAGAGAGAGAGAGAGAGAGAGAGAGAGAGAGAGAGAGAGAGCGTAAAATAGCGTACGTAAATTTTTATTATTATTGTTATTATTATTATTATTGTTGTTGTTAATAAAATTATTATTGTTATTATTAATCATTATTATTATTATTATTACTGTACAGTATTATTATCATTATTTATTATTATTACGGTATTGTACTTAATCTACGTACGTTCATTATGCGCGGGGCATCTTCTATGAGTAACCAACGCACCATAGTACTGTAAGACGGGTTGTGATTGGTTCAAGCGCTGATAGATGACGAATCAAAACTCAAGTTTTGTTATCTAGCCTGTGATTGGTGTTTTGCCCGCATCTTCTACCCGCAGCATCAAAGTTCTCGCGGGGCTGGATCGTTCACTTTCTCTTTCCGCGTATTGCTGAGTAGACGTTCTTAAGTTTGTGAAGTTTAATCTGTGCTGTGTGCGACTGTTTTAAGTTGAACTTTTTGTTGAACTTTCTGTTAAATCCTACTGTACAATGCCTCCCAAGCGTTCTGCTTCTAGTAAGGCTGGTAGTGAGCCTAAACGCCACCAAAGGATGATGACGATAGCTGAGAAGGTTACGCTTCTCGACATGTTAAAAGATGGTAGAAGTTACGCGGCCGCCGGCCGCCATTTTGGCATCAACGAATCCACCGTTCGCTATATCAAAAAGGACGAGGCGAACATTAGAAAGACTGCTGCAATCACCTTTAGCAGATCAGCGAAGCGAGTCGTTACAACGCGTAATAAAACGATCGTACGCATGGAAGGTGCTTTAGCTGTGTGGATTGCCGACTGCCGGAAGAAGAACATAGCGTTGGATACGAACACCATCCAAACAAAGGCTTTGAGCTTATATGAGAATTTTGCTGCAAAGGAACCTAAAGACGACGACGGCAACCATGCTGAAGATGATGATGATGCAGATGATCCTCAACCAGGGACATCCACTGATTCCCAGCCTCAGAAACGTTTTTCCGCAAGCAAAGGATGGTTCGCGAAGTTTCAGAAACGCTTCGCCCTGAAAAGCGTTTCCCTGCATGGGGAGTCTGCTTCCGCTGACACTGCCGCTGCTGAAACTTACGTGAACCAGACTTTCAAGAACATTATCGCTGAAGGTGGATACAAGCCGGAACAAGTGTTTAATATGGATGAAACCGGCTTGTTTTGGAAGAGAATGCCGTCGCGAACTTTCCTGTTCAAAGAGGAAGCCAAAGCCTCTGGCTTTAAGGCATTCAAGGATCGCGTTACCCTCGTGATGTGTGGCAATGCTGCTGGATTTTTGTTAAAGCCGGGGCTTATTTATAAGTCGAAAAATCCTCGCGCTTTGAAAAATAAAAATAAGAATCTCCTTCCCGTGTACTGGATGCATAATCAAAAAGCATGGATTACGAAGATGCTGACCTCCAACTGGTTCCACCAGTGTTTCATCCCGCAAGTCCATGAATATCTCTTAGAGAAGGGCTTGCCATTCAAGATCCTTCTCCTTATGGATAACGCTGGTGGACACGCAACTGACCTGTCGCGTGAGTGCGTTCAGGTTGAGTTCCTGCCACCCAACACCACGTCATTAATTCAACCGATGGACCAGGGGGTTATCAGGGCGTTCAAGGCCCTCTACACGAAGAATACCTTGGCGGACCTCGTTGCGTGTGTGGATGCTGCCCAAGATGACGAGGATGAAGATTTCAACTTGAAGGCGTACTGGCGGCAGTACACCATAGCCACGTGCCTGCAGAATATTCAAAAGGCACTTCAAGAGATGAAACCTGCAACCGTGAATGCGAGCTGGAAGAAGCTGTGGCCCGATATTGTCTACGACGACAAGGGATTTACTCCGTCGGAAATCCAACACTCTGCAATACGGAAATCTGTGCAGTTGGCTGCCATAATTGGAGGTGACGGGTTTGGCGACATGACGACTGAAGACGTCGACGAGTTGTTGGACTGCCATTCCCAGCCCCTAACTGACGCAGACCTCGAAGACCTGACGAAATCGGCAAGTGAGGAAGAGAGTGAGGGTACCCAGGAAGAGACCCAAGAAAATGTCGAAGAAACGGGCTTAACATTAGAACGGCTTGCCAAGTTCTGCAACCATATGAAGGAGGCGAAAGAAATGTTACAAGAGTGGGACGAGGATATGGTTCGCTCGATGCAATTCTCAAATAAGGTCGATGACATCATGACTCCCTACAGGATGCTCTTGGATCGAAAAAAGAAGCAGCGGCAACAACTTCCGATCACAATGTTCTTCCAGCCTCGCAAAAAAGAGCCAGTTCCTCCTGCTAGTACGCCTTCGGAAGAAATTGAAGAAGTTTCCCAGGAAGAAGTTGAAGAGGTGTCCCAGGAAAAGACACCTCCGTCTGAAGAGACGTAAAATACTATCATTGACTGCACAGTAGAACACATCATCAGCTTCATCATCATCATTTCTACTGTGCAGCAAATTCATCGCCATCGTCATTCAAGTTTTTCTTGAACTTCTTTCGTGGTGAGTACAGTAACAATCTTTATTTTTTACTTTAACCTGTTTTATAGTTTAGTAATGTACGTACTGTATGCATTAAGTTAAAGGGAAGGTTTTAAAAGTCTACATGTTGTAACCTATCATATTTTTTTTGTTTAAAATTTACATTCGTACGTAAAACAATCTCTCTCTCTCCCTCTCTCTCTCTCTCTCTCTCTCTCTCTTTCTCTCTCTCTCTCTCTCTCAAATTGTTTTCCTGCTTTGCTACGTACAAGTACTGTATAATTTATATTTGTAAGGTAACATTTTGTAAATGCTTTTACTGTAAATACTGTATGTACTGTATCATTATTTATCACTATCATCATGCGCGTTAAATGCCTTGTTTGTTCTGAGCGTGGTTGTTTACTGAGCGTACACGCCGTCGTTTCAGGCGGCGTCATAAAGAAAAAGATTTCATTTGGAAGTCCTAAGAAAAATACGTAAACTAAAACATTGGTAATAAAAAAATCAACATACAGTACTGTATAATCAATATAATCGATGCAAAAACTAACCTATACATATATGTGTACACTAAATGAGTTTGTTTCTTCATTATGATCAGAGATGAACGTAAACAAAACATTGGTTGCCATTTTTTATCGTGCTTTTTAGGTGTTTAGGAAACACATGATATAAAATCGCCTTTAATATTTGTGCCTGTTTTAGTTTAGGGTGCTGTAGTACATGCATTAAGTGTTCTGTACATTAAAGGGTGGTTTGTTAACAGTACTACGTACAAGGGAAGGTTTTAAAAGTCCGAATATACATGTTAAATAAATAGGTAAATATGCTGTCACTACTTCGCGGATTTTCACCTATCGCGCCCGCGTCTGGAACCTATCTACCGCGATAAACGAGGGTTCACTGTAACAAGCTCTTTTAAATAAGACTTTGCTCTTTTTCTGTTTCTCTCTAAACATAGCATTAACATGTTCTTTAAATAAAATTCTCTCTCTCTCTCTCTCTCTCTCTCGTTCTTCTTCGCTGTTATAGTGTTAGATACGTCTACGTCTATTATTTTTTTTCCGAGAGAGAGAGAGAGAGAGAGAGAGAGAGAGAGAGAGAGAGAGAGATTAAACAAAAATGTGGTTAGAGTACATATGATTTTTAACAGCGTCAACGAGTTGAAAAACAATTAAATGAAACTAAGAAAGTAATAACAGCTAATCTGAATTCCTTTATTAACTAAAACAAATACTGATACAAACACACTCGTGTGCGTATGCACAAACACACACACACAGGTGCAAGAATTGCTACGCAATAAGAGAGACGGTCGGGGAGGAGGTAGAGATGGTGACTGCGATAACATACCGTAACTCGTCACTGAAAGTGGTGAAAATAAAAAATCAAAAGAAAAATATGTAAAAAATATGAAATATAAAAATAAAAAAAAATAAAAATAAGCTAAGTTAGATTAAAATGTCCGTAGTGTAAGTTACGTATGTTATCGCAGTCACCATCTCTACCTCCTCGCCGATCGTGTCTCCTCGTGCGTGTGTGTGTGTGTTTGCGCATACGCACACGAGTGTGTTTGTATCAATGTTTGTTTTAGTTAATAAAGGAATTCAGATTCGCTGATATTGTTTTTTTTAGTTACATTTAACTGTCTTTCAACTCGTTAACGCTGTTAAAAATCATATGTACACAACACATTTTTGTTTAATCTCTCATTTTTGTTTAATCTCTCATTTTTGTTTAATCTCTCTCTCTCTCTCTCTCTCTCTCTCTCTCTCTCTCTCTCTCTCTCTCAGAAAAAAATTAATAGACGTCTCTAACACTAACATTGAAGAAGAACAAGAGAGAGAGAGAGAGAGAGAGAGAGAGGAGAGAGAGAGAGAGTATTTATTTAAAGAACATGTTAACACCATGTCTACCTTCTCGCCGATCGTCCGTCTCCTGGCGTAGCAAATCCTACACCTGCGTTGGCCTGTCTCTAAGGTAAAGTGGCAATAAAACACATTTTTTATTCATTATTTCTTTATAATTATCTTTTTTATATGCTTCTTTCATATTATGCAGTTATGTTATTGTTATGTGTAATTATGTGTAGCCATTTATTAAGGATTTATTATGGGTTTTTAGGCTGTGGAACGAATTAAATGAATTACCATGTATTCTTATGGGAAAATTCGTTTCTACATCCGAAGTAGGTTGTGGAACGAATTAAATTCGTATGTGGAGGCACCACTGTATATACAAAATCTGCATTAAATAGAATTTCCACAAAATATTGTGGGAAATACTAAAAAAGAAGAAGGAAGTTATTACCAATTATAGCAGGAATAAACATGAACTGAATTGAATAGTAATAACAAATGAAAAGCAAACAAAAAAGGAAGATTGGAAGATGAAATATTATATGATAGTATTTTACTGAATGTTGGCTAAAGTCTTCTTTTTTTCATTCTGATTATTCCATTTAAAATGTTTGTAATTTATAATGGAGGGAGGAATCAAATATTATTAAAGTGAAATAATTAGATTAAAACGATGAAAGGAAGGAAAAATTGAAGGGATCATAAATAAAAATTTAATATAATCTTGTTACATATTAAAGTAAAAATTAATTGTAAGCAGTGGTAATTGGTTAGAGGAGCTAGATTTCATTGACCCAAGGGTACTAATATTATGCGGTTTTTTTGTTCTATGCTGGTGTCTCTATTACTTAACCCCTGTGATGACGGAGGGCCTGACTTTATTTCAAATAAATCAATTTCTTATTCCAATATTCTTCCTTTCTCCCTCCAATAAAAATTTGGATGACAGCCCAAGTCTTCCTTTCCCTTAAGTGGGAGAAGCTGCTACAACAGTCCAATGAGTTGAGGATGGAAAGAATAGACAGTAGACTGGAAAGTGCAAATAATTTGATAAAAAGAGAAACAGTTCAAAATAAACACGATAAAAATGGAAGAAAATCATCATTATTAACTTCATTTTGTCAGATTTTCCTTTATGTGGGAGGTCTGATCACTTTCCACTTTCTTTTGTCTTGTGCCCATGTTGCCTGAGTTCCCATCTGGTGAAGGTGATCATGTTGCTTCATGATTTTGTCAGCCTTCTTATCGGCCTTTGTCTCTGTATTTCTCTGAGATCTCAATCAATTTTCCAGCTACAAAATACCACATCAGTTCAACTTCTCATCAATAATAGGATCTTCCCACAACACATTGACCATGAATCTTTGGATTCTATATTCTCTCCTTTTCATTATATTTGATTTTTTGACAGTGCCTACGTCCATGTTGATTAAGAGTAGTGCAGGTCTTATGCACATATCATGTACTTGAGTGGGTAATCAGATTCTTTTATTTATGAGTACAGTAGTCTTCTTCCTCTTCATCTAATCCTACCTCATTTTAGGTCTCCTTAATCATGAATCACTGCTTTGTTTGGCCACTGTTAGTTGCTCATTAGGGCACAAATAAAGATGAGTTTGTATATGTGGAATGTGAAAAGTCTCTAGTTTTAGTTAATAATTTAGTATTGTTAAATATTGTCTAGTTTTTACCTAAGGTGAATTTTATATGATTTTGAATCTTTGCAGTTAGAAGAGGAGCTTTCCCAAGCCAAAGGAACTTACGAAGCTCTGAACACACAGTTAATGATGGAATTGCCAGTCCTCTCAAATGCTGGATTAGAGATGCTTACTCTGTCAACTCGCTCATTAGTAGCAGCAAGGATGTACTTACAAGGGCATTTAGCTAAACTTTATCTCCAACTTGCACAGGTATGTACTTTCAAGTATTTTATTTTGGAAGCAAGAATATTTTACCTTTCTTTGTTTTCATTCTTGATGTTTTTAAGACTGCCATGGAAATTTTCAAATTATTTTTGAAACAATTTCGAAAAGAGAACATCAAGGTGATCTTGTGCTTAGCTCTTAAAATAGCTATTTCATCATATCTATTTTTTTATTCTTTCAAAATTGCTTTAATTATCATGCAGTATTGTATGGTATTCACTGCAATATTTTTATTGTATCTTTAAAAATATCGTTTGTTCCAACACGAATACTTACCTTCGAACTACTTTCTTATAGGAGATCACTGGTTATCTCTCTCTCTACGACCAGATTTGAATATATACCCCCCCCCCATTCCGCGCTCTCAGTAGCTTTTACCCCCGGCATCCAGGAATGTGCCCCGAGGGTAGGATTAACGGTAGGTCGCCCGTTGGCCAGGTCACGTTCGTCATTAAGTTCTCTGGTCGAGAGAGGTGAACATCTCTCTCCCTAGTATCTTTATCTCTACCGATCCTTTGTGTGCGTCCTGCGACCCACGTGTTCCCAGCGTGGCAACTTGCGTTTTTATAGTGTGCTTTCCCAAGTGTTCCTGTGCGTTCACTTTTCAACCGTGTGCTTACCCAGTGTTTCATTCATTTCCTTAAGGGCTTGTGTCGTGCGTTGTGTGCGTTATGGAGCTAGTTCGCCGTTGTCCTGGGCCTAGAGCCGGGAAATCGTGTGGAGCGTTCCTCTCCAAGCCCGAAGTGGATCCTCACTCCCTTTGTTCCTCCTGTAGAGGTAAAGTGTGCTCGTCAGCAGACACGTGCCCCGAGTGCGTGGACTGGAGCGATATTCAGTGGGTACGTTATGGTACTAAGAAAAGGAAATCAGCGAAACGTTCCCCCAGGAAAGTTAGTGTTTCCTCGCCGATTCCGTCGCCCAGTGAGCGTTCCGACGGAGTCTCGGTTTCGCCGTCACCTACACAAATTAGGGGACGAGGTAAGTCTAGCGTAGGGGATGAACAAGGCGTCCTATCCCAGGAGCCCAGTGTTAGTGCGGAGCCAGTGGCAGGCCCCTCTAGGGCTAGTTAAGGTCCTAGTAGTGCGTCCGGAGAGTCGGCCCTCGTGTTCAGGGGGCACGCTTCCTCCGATGACCCCGTGTGGGGTAATAACGCAGTTTCAGCGTCACCGCCGCCCTCGTGGGCTTGTGCTTCCGGCTCCTCTTTAGGGGGAGATAGCCGGAGTAAAATCCAACTTGCAAGTCACGATGTCTACGGTTGGAGGCTCCCGAAGACGCCGGGTAGGTCTCCCCTGAGGATGGACGTGGACCTGGATCCCTGGCTCCCGGACATGGAACGATTGGATTCGTTCCCGACCCTTCCCACGGAAGTCCCCGATGACTTCCTCCAGCCCTCGACCTCTGGCATTCAACGTCCGAAGAAGTCACCCACAGTCCCCGCTTCCAGCCGACACGTGGTGGACGCAGTGTCATCTGGTTGTTCGGACATCTATTCCTCGTCAGAGGAAGAGGTCAAGGTGAAACACCGCCGTCGGAGGGAGCGGTCCAGGACCGAACGTTCCAGGTCAAGGTCGCGCTCTAGCTACAGCAAGAAACAATCCCGCTCCCCGAGCCGTAAGTATAGGAGGAGTGTATCTCCCGGGGGAGCCTGGGTCTTCGTTTCGTCGCGAGAATCGAAGGCGCTTCGGTCCCCGGACCACCGGTCCAACGAGCAGTCCCCAAGGCGGCCGCCCTCCAAGCACGGCCTTGACCCTTGCGACCTGGCTCGCAGGAAAGACCTCTCTGTTAGGCATAAGTCCTCGAGGCCTCCGGTTCACCCCGCCCAGCGGGGGGAAACGCGCTTCTTTACAGGCAGCCAGGCCGAACCAGCCCAGCTGGTGCGGCCTTCAGGTCGTAAGGAACGGTTCCCGCTGTCGGGTCAGCCCCCGGGAACCGCACCCTCAGCACCCAGAGCCTTCGGGCGAACGAGAGTCCCCGCTGTTCCAGCGGTACCTACACGATCCCGAGCCCCTGGTCCGGTCTTACCGGCAGATGAGGTCCAGTACCTTGGCAGGACGGCACCCCTGGCCCCCAGGGTCAGACGTCCGGTCGGCGTGCCTGGTAACCCGGCTTCCCCGCCCCAGGCCGAGGCCTCGGCTGACAGAGGAGAGGGCTCCCCGACGGAAGACTCCGCCTACAGGAGAGTGGTCAGCCTGATAAGGAGGCACCATGGAATAGCAGAACCTACAGCGACAGGTGGGGATTCCTGGAGGTCGAGTCTCCTGAGGATTATGCAGACTCCCTCCCAGCCTAAGTCCTCCCTGGCACTCCCTCTGGCCCGAGACCTAGTTCTGGGGCAAGAGTTTATTGACAATGTGGTAGCCGGCAATGCCGAGGCTCCCAAGTCCCAAAGTGCCTCTAAATTACTCCAGGGCCTCAAGAACCAAGGGAAGGTCTATTTGCCCGAGGGACGTCGCCCAGGACCTTGTAAAGTGGCCACGGCCGTAGACATTCTGAGCCAAGGAGTTTCTGACGACAGAGCTTCTTCGGCCCCAGTCTGTTTCTCACCTGCAGAGGCCTCCATGATGGAGGAGATGTCGCGAGACCTAATTAACGTCTCCTCTTGGCTAGACTGGTGGGCTTCCACGTTGGTGGGTGTGCAAGCCTCCTACGACCCCGAAGACCCTGACCAGCAAAGCCTGATGAGGGACCTCATTACCTCCGGGGGTAAAACCCTAAAATTCCTCTCGTACCAGTCTCTCGCCCTTACAGCCAACTGGGTTCTCCGTAAGAGAGACACGGTTCTCGCCAAAGTGTCCCGGAAAGTACCGGACAGGGAGGCGCAAGCAATTCGCAGCCTCCCCCTGTGGGGAGAGTCTCTTTTTCCAGTGAAAGAGTTAGAGGCCTTGATGGAAAAAGTCTCAAAGAGGAAGGAGAGTAACGTCACCAAACCGGCAGCGTCAAGGAGACCTCCATACAAGAGGTCCGTCTCGGACAGCGCCGCGACGCCCCAAGCCTCTTCCAGCACTACGAGGAGAGAAGCCCCCTCTTCCTCCTGGTCCTCAACTCCTCAACCCTCCCGCAGAGGTACTTCAGCACCCTCAGGCTCCTTCAGGTCGGGTTACTCCGCCTCTAGGAGAGGCAGATCAGGCCGTTCCTCTAGAAGGTAGAGTGGGAGGCCCCCTATCCCCGCCCAAGCCTCGGGTTGGGGGATGCCTCAGACTACATTGGCAAGCATGGAAGGCCCAAGGAGCAGAACCTTGGACAGTGTCCGTCCTAAAGGAGGGCTACAGACTCCCATTCCTGGCGAATCCACCCCCTCTTCTTCCGGCCAACCGGACGGAATGGCTAGCGCCCAAAGATCCAGTAAAGAGGACCGCCCTTTAAGAGGAGGTGTCCTCCATATTGGAGAAGGGCGCCATGGAAGAAGTTCCTCTCCCAGGACCTGGTTTCTACAGTCGCCTGTTCCTGGTAGAGAAAGCGACGGGGGGGTGGAGGCCAGTTATAGATCTGTCGGCTCTCAACAAGTTCGTCAAGAAGACGGACTTCAAGATGGACACTCCAAAGTCAGTTCTGCTGTCCTTGAGGGAGAAAGATTTTATGATGACCGTCGACCTCAAGGACGCATACTTCCAAATTCCGATCCACCCATCGAGTCGGAAGTTCCTCCGGGTGAAATGGGGTTCCCAGATCCTGCAATTCAGGACTCTTTGCTTCGGTCTGTCAACAGCGCCCCAGGTATTCATGAGAGTCTTCGCGACTGTATCAGTGTGGGCTCACGAACGGGGCATCCGCCTTATCAGATACCTGGACGACTGGTTGCTCCTTTCCGCCTCAAAGGTCCTCTTGGAAGAACAAGGGAGAAGTCTCCTTCAGTTTTGCAGAGATCTGGGTATCGTCATCAACCCAAAGAAGTCCAATCTATCTCCGTCCAACAAAATGAACTACTTGGGGATGACATTGGACACCATTCAAGGGAAAGTTTTCCCTTCGGAGGACAGAATCAAGAACCTCAGGCACATCATCAAGCCCTTCTTATCGGAACAGCCAAGGAGAGCGAAAGACTGGTAGAGGATGATAGGCCACCTGGTCTCGTTGGAGAAACTAGTCCCACAGGGGAGGATAAAGCTCAGATCCATCCAATGGAATCTCAAGAGCCTCTGGTGCCAGACACACTCACAACAAGTGCTAGTTTGGGTCCTTCCAGACACAAGACCCTCCCTGGAATGGTGGTACTGCCAGTCGAACTCCCTCAAGGGGATGCCCGTCGGGACCAGCCCTCCAGAATTGCTCCTGTTCACAGACGCCTCCAACCAAGGGTGGGGAGCCCACCTCCTCGACGGGACGGCACGAGGCACCTGGTTGGAAGGGAAAAAGCAACTCCACATCAATGTTCTGGAGTTGAAAGCAGTCCAGAAGGCATGCTTACACTTCGCAAGTCTGCTAAAAGGAAACACCGTGGCGTTGATGTGCGACAACGCCACGGTAGTAGCGTACATAAAGAAGCAGGGGGGCTTAAAATCGAGGGAGTTGTGCGATCTCACCATAGAGATTCTGAATTGGGCAGAAGAAAATCAAGTAGTCTTATTAGCAAGGTTCATTCCCGGGAAGAGAAACGTTCTGGCCGACGGCCTCAGCAGAATGGGCCAGATAGTAGGGATAGAGTGGTCCCTCCTCCCGGAAGTAGCCAGGCTCATCATTCAGCGTTGGGGTTTCCCGGTGATGGACCTCTTTGCAACGAGACTCAATGCCCAACTCCCAGTCTACTGCTCCCCGGTGCCAGACCCGAAAGCAGCCCTGGAAGATGCTTTTCAGCACAAGTGGGACAACCTGGATGTTTACGCTTTTCCCCCCTTCACGTTGATAAGGCAAGTGCTCAACAGAGTAAGGGCTGCCCGAAACCTAAAGATGACTTTGGTAGCGCCCTGGTGGCCGGAGAGGGAGTGGTTCGCAGACCTAAAAGACCTAACGAGTCACCCGCCGTGGCCTCTACCCGCCAGGTCAGACCTTCTGCAACAGCCTCACTTCCTCAAGTTCCACGACAACCCACTCTCCCTTCGCCTTCACGCCTGGAGACTATCCAGCGGCTCCTGAAGAAGGAAGGTTATTCTCACTCCACAGCTAAGAGAATGTCGCTATACCTGAGGAAGTCGTCTGTGGCAATATACCAGGCAAAATGGGCCTCCTTCACAAAGTGGTGCGCTGAGAGACACATTAGACCTCTTAAGGCCTCGGTCCCAGATATAGCAGAGTTTCTGGTGTTCCTCAGAGACAAAGTAGGGATGTCAATCCCAGCCATAAAAGGAGTTCAGGCTGCCCTAGGCCAAGTCTTCCTCCTGAAGGGCATCGACCTGGGGGCCTCGAGACACATAGCGATGCTTATCAAAAGCTTCGAGCAGTCTTGCCCCCCTCAGGCGAGGAGAGTGCCCCAGTGGGACTTAGCCTTGGTTCTGAAGATGCTGTGTCGTCCTCCCTTTGAGCCCTTGAAAGATATCATGGACAAAGACCTTTCCCTCAAGGCCGTCTTCTTGCTGGCCTTGGCGTCAGCCAAGAGGGTGGGAGAGATTCATGGTTTGTCATACGACGTCTCTCACTCAAAGGGGTGGAAAGAAGTATCCTTCAAGTTCGTACCTTCTTTTGTGGCCAAAACTCAGAACCCAGCAGTCTGGGACCCGAGGTTCGAAGGTTTCTCGATTCCTACCATCCCTAAGACAGGTAATGCAGAAGACTTAAAATTGTGCCCAGTGCGAACAATTAGAAAATACCTGGAAAGGACAGCGCATCTCCGACCGGAGGTCAAGAGCCTCTTCGTTTCCACGGGTATTAATAAGAAACAAGTTTCCAAAAACACCATCTCCTTCTGGTTGAGGCAGGTGATCGCCAGATCCTACAAGGAAGCTGGCATAGCAGTGCCAGGCACTCCCAGACCTCATGACATCAGGGGCCTGAGCACCTCCTTAGCCTTTGAGAAAAACATGGCAGTAGGACAAATCCTGCGAGCAGGTACTTGGTCGAGCCAGTCAACCTTTACTGCCCACTACCTCAAGGATTACTCAAGGAAATCCTTGGACGGGTACTCCATTGGAACAGTCATCTCCGCCCTCCAAGCGGTATAACGGTATTCCCCAGGCACATACAAGACTAGCGACCGGTAGGCACAAGTGCGGTTCTCCTACCTCCTAACCAGTTGCTTACTTGCCTCTTCGGGGGGTACCGTCTGTTCCCAGGAATCACTCATTCTTCGCGACAACACGTTGAGAAGAAACGTCGAAAGAAGATTTTCTAAAGGTGAGTTCCTAGACACTAACGTGAATTGTTTGAATATTTACCCTCGCTTCCGCTCTCTGGTAGGTCTTGTTATACTGAGGCCTGTTGGCCTCCACGACCAGGTCAGTGGGTCAGGTTGGCACTCCCGCCTCCTAAAGTGTAAGTCTCCTATAAGAAAGTAGTTCGAAGGTAAGTATTCGTGTTGGAACAAAATAAAAAATTTTAAATAATTTTTATTTTTCCTAACATACTTACCGAGAACTACTTTCGGGTAATGGCCCTCCCTACCTTCCCCGAGTGCCTTCTTCCTTTACTAGCATGATGCTAATGCAATAGAACTTAATGACGAACGTGACCTGGCCAACGGGCGACCTACCGTTAATCCTACTCTCGGGGCACATTCCTGGATGCCGGGGGTAAAAGCTACTGAGAGCGCGGAACGGGGGGGTATATATTCAAATCTGGTCGTAGAGAGAGAGATAACCAGTGATCTCCTATAAGAAAGTAGTTCTCGGTAAGTATGTTAGGAAAAATAAAAATTATTTAAAATTTTTGATATTTTCTCAAAAATCAGTTGCTTCTGAATTGCTCATGGGTATTGCTGCTGATACTTGAGATTTTTTAGCAATATTCTGATGTATAAACTTAATAATGAACAGGATGTTCAGTATAGTGTACTCAAATAAAAGTTATGTATATTAATGAATTCACCTAATCCATCTGGAATTGATGTAATATATTTAACAATATCTTTAAAAAATTGTCTCCGTTTTGTACGAAACTCCATTCGTTCCTGAAGGTAAGAGGAGCTGTCGTAAAGATTGGGTGCATATGACTGCGTCTTACCTTAACTACCATTCTATTATTATTATTATTATTATTATTATTATTATTATTATTATTATTATTTGCTAAGCTACAACCCTAGTTGGAAAAGCAGGATGCTATAAGCCCAGGGGCTCCAACAGGGAAAATAGCTCAGTGAGGAAAGGAAATGAAGAAAAATAAAATATTTTAAGAAGAGCAACATTAAAATAAATATCTCCTATATAAACTATGAAAACTTTAACAAAACAAGAGGAAGAGAATTAAGATAGAATAGCGTGCCCGAGTGCACCCTCAAGCAAGAGAACTCTAACTCAAGACAGTGGAAGACCATGGTACACAGGTTATGGCACTACCCAAGATTAGGGAACAATGCTTTGATTTCGGAGTGTCCTTCTAGAAGACCTGCTTACCTTAGCTAAAGAGTCTCTTCTACCCTTACAAAGAGGAAAGTGGCCACTGAACAATCACAGTGCAGTGAGAAGTATTGTTTGGTAATCTGTGTTGTCAGGTATATGAGGCATAGGAGAATATGTAAAGAATAGGCCAGACTATTTGGTTTGTGTGTATGTGTGTGCAGCCAAAAGGAAAATGAATCGCCACTGGTGGTTATGGTGGTTGCAGGGGAATTGTCCGTGCTAGGCTCTTGGCTGTTGACCACGGCCTTAACTGCGTGCGCAACAGGGTCGGGGTCAACCGTAATTGATCTCTTTGAGCGTTTGATGCGTATCTTCTCCAGACTCCTGACGCATCTTTTAGACGTGCTTTTAGCACCGGGTCTGTCACTGCTGCGAACTGGAGAGAGCCCAATACTCTTTCCTGTTGGCGTCTTGAAATCCTCTTGTGACGGATTAGTCTCTTGACAGATCCCGCTTTCTCTCTCGTTTTCTTGAATGGAATGGAGAGGTGGTGTGACTAAGTCCCATTGGATTCCTAGCCATTGGAACTTCTGAGCTGGAGGAAGGTAAGACTTCTTGCGATTGATCTTGAAGCCCAGGTGTTCCAGGAACTGGATCACCTTGTTGGCTGCCTGCAGACAAGTAGTCTTGGATGCTGCCCATACCAGCCAATTGTCTAAATATGCTACTACTTGAACTCCTTCGTTCGGAGTGTAGCTGCTGGATGATTGTGTCTGCCGGCTTCATGAATATCCTTGGGGCTATGTTCAGTCCGAAGGGCATTGCTCTGAAGACAAACTTCTTCTGTAGCTTGAATCCTATGTAGGAGGAGAAAGGGCGACTCATTGGAAGATGTCAGTAAGCATCTGCTAGGTAGGTCTATTGAGACTGTGTACGACCCTTTTGGTAGAAGGGTCCTTATGTGTTGCAAAGTAAGCATCTGGAACTTTTTGTTCTCGATGAACTTGTTGAGTGGAGACAAGTCTAGAATGACTCTTGAGTTTGTCTGAGTCTTTCTTGTGAATGCAAATCAGCCTTTCCTGGAATTTGATGGACTTTGCTTTCCTTATTACCTTCTTGTTCAAGATTTCTGAGGTATATTCTTTTAATGAGGGGGTGGAGTTTTGGAAGAATTCTGGAAAACAGGGTTGAGTTCTGTTCCATTTCCACCCGAGTTCATTTGTTATTAGCTGTGGGCCCAGGGATCGAAGGTCCAGCTATCCCGAAAGTGATTCAGTCTGCCTCCTACCTGGAGTCACTCTGCATGGGAGGTCCTGTGGATTTGTTTCCGTGGCCACGTCCTCCTGGGTCCTGAGAGGAGTTACCTCCGGGAGAACTTTTCTTAGGGCCTTTTCCTTTCTGACTAGGGCGAAAGGAAGTCGACTGCCTCTCAAAGTTAGGGTTAAACACTGGCGACTGGGCTACCAGTTGTTGAGGGACCATCTGGAAAGTGGTCTGAGGCATCGTTGTCATAGTCACGGCAGGTAGTTGTGCAGGTCTGTGTGGTCTCCTTGCCTCTTTATTCTTGGGCTGGGGACCTCCGTCCGAGGAAGATTTCCTCTTTGAGCTCATGCCCCACTTTTGGAGAAGGTTCCTGTTCTCCCTAGCTGTTCTGGCTATGATCTCTTGGACCAGTTCCTGTGGGAAAAGTTCTTTACCACAGATGCTCGAGGTAATCAGCTTCCTTGGTTCGTGTCTTATGGTCGCTGAGGCCAAAACAAACTCTCTGCAGGCTCTCCTCGCTCTGAGGAAAGCATATAAGTCTCTCACAAGGGTACCCATGTGGGACTTAGCCAGAAAAATGAACATTTCTGGGGCGTTCTGTAGACCTGCACTCATTTCCAGGCTGTTCTGATGAGAAAGGGAGGCCGCAAATGTCTCCTTCGTCTCCCATCCCCTCCTCAGAAGATGGTCTGGCAACTTCGGAAGGTTCTCATTGAACTGCTGGCCTGCTATCTTTGGATCCAACTTAGAGACGGAGAAGGTTAGGTGGACATCCTTCTACTTCTGGCAGGTAGGCAGTGCTAGAGAGAATGGTTTGCATTCCTCTAGGGTTGGGCAGGGTTTGCCCTCGACTGCCTTGACAGAAAAGTCTAGTGCTTTCTCCGAAAAGGGGAAAGAGAATGAGGAAGGATAAAAAAAGGTGGGATGTCTCTTGCTCAGTGCTGAGACTTTGGAGTTGGTGTACCCGGTTCCTTTCAAGGTTTTCAGGAGGGTAGCTTGTGCCTTGTCATGCTTGAAGACAATGACCTGTTTGGGTACCATTTCCTCACAGGCTGCATGTTCATCCCGCAGTCTCATGTAAGAGTCTGGGTAAGCTGAAAAGTTAGGCCAGAACTCAAGGTCTTCAATCATTTTGGTCCCCAACTTCTCTGAGACGAATAGTTCCCTGTTCATCATGGGCATATGCTCTGCATACCTCCAGGGGTTGGTTTCGGAGCAGTGAGGGAGATCCAACACTTTAAGGGGCTTCTTAGTGGAGCCCTTAGTAGATCCAGGGCGGTCCGCCCTCTCCTGCAACAGTATCTGCTGCTGCCCGAGTGATTTTCTCAGTGTCTCTTGTTCCTTTTGGAACAATTCCATCATCCGTTGAATCGAAGTGAAGATCGCTTCGTTCTTGTCAGTATGTGCAACTGGGTGTCGAGTTGGGGTTGAAGAAGTTGACGGCATAGGTTGGTATGCCGTCACGCCGAACTGAGGGTCTTCGGTTGCCGTTGAAACGGATCTTCTTCCTCTGCTTCTGGATGTTCCACGTCTTCTTCAGGGCCTCCTTGCTGTAGGTCCTTCTCAGTGTCAGTGACATCCTTTCTTGGAGGATGTCCATGCCTTCCAGTGCCTTATCTATGTTCACGTCGATCTTCAGTTGTATGAGGGGAGACTGGACCTGTTCCTGGGGCACCACCACGTTTGGTAGGGCCTTGGGTTCCGAACAGTAAGCACCTTAGGGAGTCGTTGGGTAAGTACGGTCCCTGAGAGTTTTGTGGAACCTTCTTACCCATTTTCGAAGGGTCTCCCTCGCTGTATCCCTAGTTTCTATGTTGACTGAGGGAGCTTCTCCGAACCCGTTGGCCAGCAGGGTCGGGCAGGTGGGGCAACCCTTTGGATCCCAATATGATGCGGCAGGGGGCATGAGTTCTGCACTTCGTGTAGCCTCAAAAGTCTTTGCCTTTGTGGTTGCAGGATAAGGCTGCACACTTCTCCATTGGCTCCTCCTGTAAAGGAAAAAGGGCTCAATGAGTATTTAATTTTTTATATCAGTGATATAAAAGCATACAATTTTTATCAACAATAGTAATTACTATTGTTTATGGTAGCTTAGGATAGTAAGCTTGAAAGGAAGTAGAAAAAACACATATCTGTTTCCTCTCCCAGGCCATTGCTAAGACTTCCGTCAGTAATAATATTTAGTTTCCCTGATAGGGAGAATACAAGGTAGGAAAAAACTCTAGGAAGTAGAGATAGAGTTAGTAAGTGTCTATACCAACATTATCCACCTGTAGTATATATTAACACTGATCGGTGATTTTTTAGGGTCCTGATGATCGAAAATACCATCTGGGTGTTGAGGAAGTACTCAGCCTCAACACAAAATCGTGGTCCCACCAATTGACTGCGACAGGGAACACAGAGTACTGTATGTTAGAAAACGTGTACTACTGTATAGTTGTATACTGTAGCTTAGCCGGCGGCACTGCCGGTGTTAGGTTAGTACCTGGTGGTATTGACTGATAGAGGGAGAAAAACTATCAAGGAAGGAAAGTTTCCTATTATTATGGTTAAACATAACAGTTGGAAGTGTAGGAGGACTATCAGGCCACCTACTGTCTCCTTGCCAGAATGAAAGTTCCAATGGGAGGGGTAAGAATCTGTCGGATTCTGGCTTCTACCCATCCACAAAAGGCTTGTCGCCGGCTATGACGTCAGCGGCTATAAATTGTGGATGGCAGCCCAAGGGAGGGCTGAGGACTTCCCAAAGTATGTTAGGTTTCCCACTGGCAGCCGTCAGGAGCCGTCTCAATCTTCCCCCAATAATATTCTTTTCCTGTGAAGGAATGAAGTAAGGGGGAAGGTGGCAGAGACGCCTGAACTAACTGCTACCGGCAGGGTACCAGCCGGTAATGCAGTCACCCTAGTAAGCCAGGATGACTCTCAGAATACCGGTGAAGGAGTTTTGTGATGGCTATGATGTCACTAAAGGACAGAAGGGGAAAGGTAAAGGGTCTTATAGTTCACTGAAATGAAAGGTGGCGGCAGGTATGCCGCCTACCTTCAACAATGAACTGAGGAAGCATGGCTTCCTGTGCTGACGACATCGTCGGCGGCAGAGGAAGCATGGTTCCTTTGCTGACGACATCATCGGTGCCAAGACAAGGGCACCCTGAGTTAGTCACTATCTAAATCAAAGCCTGAGGCAGCAAGAACTTTTGTTCTACTCGACGGTAATGAAGAAAGACAGCGATTGCCGCCAATATCGGCGGCGGCACTTGGGGAAGGAGGAATGGTTTAGCCTCTTCTCTCTAAGAGAGAATGAATATCGTAACTTATCTATACAGTAGATTCTAGAGAATGTAAATTCTCATACGAATCGAAAAGGAACGATAGGGTGAGGCTAAACGTGGGGAATTACTTTACTAACGTATATATGAGCGAGAGTAGTCTAGCTCTGGTAGGATCCCCGGCCAAGGTAGTTGGTACCGCCGGGGTTCCCACCGCATACGATCAGTAAAGTCACTTAATAGGAAGAGGAATAATATTCATATATTCAAAATCACCACTTGTATAATTTGCCTAAATTGCTAACATTATAGCTTAATACTGGGAATTGTAACCCTACTGACTAAATAAATGCAATTGTAACGGGCGACTGCAGTCGTAAAAAGGCTGCCTCCAGTTCTCGGCAACGCTCAACCAAACACACTTAAATTGTTAGAATTTAAATGTGAAAGGGAAACTAAAATTATTCACAGGAAAGAATTAATACTCATCTTTCCAAAGGATGAAAATGCTGGAGATTGCAGGAGGAATATTCCAATAACTTGTAACAAAACACCGGGTTAACACAGGAGCACATCTCGCTTAGAGAGCTACAAGAATGGTGTCGTAGTAGTAATAGGGAAGGAGGTCCACTGGGTACCTAGATTGGTACCCCCTTCTTTCGCCACTCTTCCCCCTTACACCAAAGAGTTAGATATATTCTGGGTGAAGATTGCTATGTGTTGTATCTAAAATTACGTCCCCTGATATTATGCGATATCCTTAATTGGATATATACTTGAGCCAGGAGTTAGAATCCTGGAGACCTTCACTTTATTTCTCTGGGAGTATCACTGTAGCAAATATCCCTTAGAAGGCTACCTAAAGGAACCCTTCCGTGAGGATGACATGGCCTGAGCCCAAAAATATATAATTTGCAGTTGATAAATTTGGAGTTAGCACAAGGTAATGCCAGAGAAGTCATGCTTGTAGAGTTTGCTGAAAGAGACCATCTTGAAATCATGAACACATTTTTTCATAAAAATCAAACATAGAAAATGGACGTGGGCGAGAAGCCCAATTGGAGATACAAAAAAGGAAATAGATTTTATGCTCATTGAAGATGTAACTGCGTTAAACAAGTTACAGTCAAACAACCTTAGAATGGAAAGTAACGTTAGTCTAGATCTAAAGTAAGAGAAAGACTAATTTTATGAAAGAAAATAAATACTCTTATATTAAGAGAAAAATCTTATGAGTCTAGTTAGCAATACAAAATAGGTACTCCCAGCTACATGATAAAATTTATGCAAGTAAAGAAGAAATAAATAGTTCCTAAATGAAAAGATCCTGAAGAGGGTCAAGGAAAACTTTCAGAAAAGACCAAAAAACCTTATAAAAAAGATTGGAAATGAGGGTACAGTAAAATCCAAGACATATCTAAAACAATAAACAAACTAAAAACCAAAGACATTTGTAAATCCAATCAGTCCAAAATTAAGGAAACACTAAAGTAAGGAAGAAACATGAAATTGATGAAAAGAAGACTTGGAACAGGGTTCCAACTGATATTGCTTTAAAGGATGAAATTGGAAATATCAAGAAGAGTTTAGTGATAAAGATTGCAGAGGATTTTTATACAGTACTATACAATAGTAACAGTAGGAGAAGTAAAGAAAGCATTAATAGGCATGAAAAGAGGCAAAGCACTAGAAGAGGGCCTAACAATTGGTTTAATAGTAGATGTAGGAGATTTCATAGAAGTAAAACTCTTTGAACTTTACACAAAATGTCTGCAAGAATGCTCTATACCAATAGCTGGGAAAAAACTATCATTATACTAATTCTCAAAAAGGGATACACAAAAGACCTGAACATTTACTGTCCAATAGGTTTACTCTCGGTATTTTATAAAATATCTACAAAGATCATATTAGGCCCGATAAAAAGACAGCTAAACTTTAACCCTTCTGTACGAGGCACCGGTCCCCGCTCAGTAGCTGTATACGAAAATTGTGACTCTCGGTTATATTTCTTTTTAACATGTAATTGTATGTTTAATTTGCATATTTGCATTTTTATTTTGTTACTGCTAAGTGATTATATAATAATTACACATTAGATAGCCTTCAAAATATGAATTAAAAAAACTAGTAATTAAAATATTTCAGAAATATGTTTCCTTTGACATAAAATGTCTACAATAATATATAATTACTAGGCATATGATAAACAAACTTTTCTACTGATGAGAGAAAATGGGCCGTCGATTTCTGTTTTATATAATTTTATCTAAATAAGGGTAAAGGACTTATTCTGTGTAAAAACAAACTTTGTACTCGTTGAAGTTACTACTGTATGTTATTCTGTCATAATTTTACAATACATAGCCATCAAAAGATATAAAATTTCTCATCAGTAATAATGGACTTTGTTATAAAAAAATGTACTTTAATGAAAACATCCATTTGTTTCCTTTGACACAAGAAGTATTTTATAATTTATAATTATAAGGTATGGTAAAGCACTGCAATTTTGTGTAAAAAATTTATATATTTATTGAAGTGCTAGGGGTATATATTAGCAGTCCATGTTTGCCAACGGTTATACTCGTATAAGCGGATGAGCAACTTGTAGAGTAATGAGAGCTTTGGGTGTGGAGGAAATACCCCCTAAATCTCGATGAAGTTACTGGCAGCAGGGTGACGGACTGGCTTTAAGGTGATGGACAAACTATCTCTTTGGGCTTTACTCCTAATGCCTGGCAGTTGATCTTACTGGAATTAGTATGGACCGGCAGGGGTCACTTTCCTTAGTTAAATAGGCACTGTGCATCACAAGAAACTGACTATCATTTGATATATCTAGCCAATGAATCCTTTATGGATTTAGTCAGTCATGGAAAGAGAAGATGACAGAATGACCCGCCAGTCCCAGGCGAAGCGGGTTGCTAAGAATTTCCCGGTTTATAAATGCTAAAAAAAGATTGAAAACAGGTAATTGGAATGTTAGAACCATAAATCAAATTGAGAAGTTACAACGAGTGGAGAGTGAATTTATGAAATATAGTTTGCATATCTTGGCCCTAAGTGAAACACGTTGTTAGGGGATTGGTAAGGAAACTTTAGACCAAGGCAATATATATATCTACTCAGGAAGATGAGATGAAGTTAGAAGAGAAGGGGTAGGAATGATGATGACACCAAGAGCAGAAAAGGCATTAACCGAGTAGAGAGCTGTAAATAGTGGATTGTTACTAGCAAACTTCAAATCAAAGTAGTGCAATATGAGTATTATAGTTAGCTATGCCCCAGCAAATGATAAATGATTCCCCTGAAGAAAGGAAAGATGAATACTGTGAAGAACTGCAGAGGGTAATAGATGAGATCATTGAGAAAAATAGGAAAATTGTGATTGGCGACTTCAATGTTAAAAATTGGAAGAAATAATCAAGGGATAGAGAATGTGATGGGTGTCAAGGGTCTTGGCAAAGTCGCAAATGAAAATTGAGCACATTTCATAAGTTTCTGTTCAGCCAACAATCTTGTCATTGGAGGTACTCTTTTTGAACATCCACAAGTATACATGGACTTCACCATGGGGCATTTACAAAATTCAGATGTATCACATTACCATTAATAAAGAGAGGAGGACTCTGAGAAATGTAAGAAGCTATAGAGGTGCCGATATTGGTAGTGATCACCAGCTCCTCATTGCCACACTGAAATTAAAACTGAAAGCGCCCAACAGAAAGATGGATAGAATACCTTGGTTTGATACAATTAAACTTTTAGAAGAACACAGAAAACATTTGCAATTTAATGTAGGAATCGATTTGCAGTCTTAGAAACTTCAAGTGACGAAGAACAGACAAATAACGAAGAATGTGATATTAAGAACAATTATCAGTCAGTTGGTAGTGAAGTTTTGGGATACTATAAAATGGAGATAAAGACAGAAATTGATTGTTGAAAGTTTTTGAGGTAGTAATGAAAAACGGATTTTGAGCAAAGCGAAAAATCTATTTTTGGGTGAGATAGCCATGTCGTCCTGATGGAAGGTTCCTTTAGGTAGCTTTCTAAGGAATATTTGCTACAGTGATACTCCCAGAGAATTAACCATAGGTCTCCTGAATTCTTACTCCTGGAGCGAGTATCCTTAATATAGCTTTAAGGATATCGCATAATATCAGGAGACGTATTTTTTGATACGACACATAGCAATCTTCACCCCGAATAGATTTAACTCTTTGAGGGGGAAGAGTGGCGAACGAAAGGGGAGCCGTTATCAAGGTATCCGATGGACCTCCTCTCCGTACTACTACGGCCCATCATTCCGAACTTGCATTTAAGGTGGAATAGCCGCAGATAGAGTAGTTTCGGGTGGGGTCATTTAAGAAAGAAGGGTGGGTCCATCAGGACGACATGGCTATCTCGCCCAAAAATAGATTTTTCGCTTTGCTCAAAATCCGGTTTTTTGGGCTCGGCCATGTCATCCTGATGGAAGCTTACTAGAGAATTAACTTGAAAGTTCTATATCTGCGGGTTTGTATAAGTGCCTTTACTTTGAATGAGTTCCTTATATGGTCTCCTAGACCCGTATATATGACATTATTTGTCATATCCACCAAGTTTGGAACTAGCTTAGGGCTTCCTGCCCCCTGCAAGGAAAGTGTCGACTTCGACTATAAGGATTCAAAGTTTGTATATCCGTAAGGACGCAAGGGAAACTTGCTAGAGATTACCTTTTCGTGCTTTGGATATCGGTACGATCAAGATTCTATTTAAGGGAATAGAATAAAACTCTAGACTTTTATTTCATATACTGAGGGTTAAAAGAAGACGCAGATACATTTTTCTATTTATTTTCATAGGCAAAGTAAATTATAAATGTATACATCATAAGTAGAAGTCTAACCTTACGTAGATAAACATCCTGGTTATATATATTTCTGACCGGTAAGGGAAGAATATACATATATGAATTCATTATAAAAAAAAGGCCACTCAGATGAATGTGAAGCTAAACATTTCTAGTTTCACTCAGATGTTAAAGATGCATCAACACTGTGTTCAAATGTTCACACGACACTGGTGTTATTGGTTAGATTCTGCACCTGTATAGAACAGTCTATTAATCACCATAGTGATTTTCACTCGCAGGTATAAATACCTATGTACCCGATGCACTGTTAAGTCCTAAAACAGTCCACTGTTCATTGCAGCACTAAACGACAGGTTTTATGACACTACCTGCCGCCACCACAAAAGGTTTTATCTCGTGCACTTGCTTCGCATAATGTTTATAGAAGACTCTGGAGGATTTCCACCCCGTATATGAGCGGAGCCTCTCAAAGTCCATGTGTTGAAAGAAATTCAACGAAGAAGCAACTTTCCTTGGATCGTAATTTGCTGGTGTGCTGTCAGGATCCGCTCTGCGAATAAAGTAGGTGAGTTTCGCTCTCAGTTGTCTTAGGGATAAGTTTGATCCTGAGGTTTCGCCTCGGAAGAGCTGTCCCTCCTTGAAGTCTGAAGTTCTTCGAAGATAGACCTTGAGACATCTTCCTTCAGTGGGCAGATTCTCCAAGGACCCCACCTTTTGGTGGGCAGCTCTTTCTTGGCAAGAAAAGCAGGATCAGGGAAGAGATTCAGTTCCCCTGTGACTAGGAACTGAATATGGCCTTCATTT
The DNA here is from genome assembly GCF_036898095.1 of Palaemon carinicauda. Taxonomy (NCBI): domain Eukaryota; kingdom Metazoa; phylum Arthropoda; class Malacostraca; order Decapoda; family Palaemonidae; genus Palaemon; species Palaemon carinicauda. Next base: position 16,430,059 of record NC_090745.1, read on the forward strand.
CTGGATAGGGCCACTATTTCACTAATTCTAGCCCCTGAGGCTATAGCAAACTGAAATATAACTTTCTGTGTTAGATCCTTTAGGGTGCAATCCTCATTGTTCAGATTCGAACCATAGTGCAAGACTTTGTCCAACAACCATGTTATGGGCTTTGGAGGGGTCGCCGGCTTGAGTCTAGTGCATGCTTTTGGTATCTTATTGATGATTTCACTTGTGAGGTTCACCTGAAAGGCGTACAGAAGAGGTCTAGTCAAAGCCGACTTACACGCAGTTATTGTGGTGGAAGCCAGGCCTTGTTCGTGTAGGTGAATGAAGAAAGACAGAAATCTATTGATATTTCTGTTGGTTTCCTTGCTTTCACAAACGAAACCCACTTCTTCCAAGACGATTCATATTGTCTCCTAGTTGAACTTGATTTGTATTCTTCGACGAATTCGATTTTGTCCTTTGAGATCCCAAACCTTTTCTTCGCTGCTAGGGCGAGAAAATCATGAGATGTAGGTTGTTGGTTCTCAAGGATGAAATGTAAACAGTCGACTTCTGAACCAGTTGGCATAAAACTGGGTTCGGCAGAGGAAACAGCTTCAGTTTCAATTCTAGAACTAGAGGGAACCAATTGCTCTTGGGCCATTTGGGGGCCACTACTGCAGCTGTTCATCTGAAGGATCTTAGCTTGTCGAGGACTTTTAGCAGGAGATTGGTTGGTGGAAACAGGTAGATCCGATTCCATCTGTTCCAGTCGAGAGACATAGCGTCTATCGCATCTGCTTGAGGGTCTTCGTAAGGGGCTACATAACGAGGTAGTTTCTTGTTGTAGCCTCGTTGCGAAGAGGTCGATCTGCAGTTCCGGGACTTTTTCCGAGATGAAGGAGAATGAGTCTGCGTCCAGAGACCATTCTGTCTCTATGGGCTTTCGCCTGGATAGAGCGTCCGCCGTCACATTGCGGAACCCTTGAAGGTGAACTGCTGATAAATGCCATCTGCTCTTCCTTGCCAGGTAGAAGATGGCTAACATCACGTGATTGATGTGAGGTGATCTCGAGCCTTGTTGATTTAGACATTTTACTATCACTTCGTTGTCCAAGACCAGTTTGATGTGGACTGCTCTGCAAGGGGATAGTTTCTTCAATGTTAGGAAGACTGCCATAGCCTCCAAGATGTTGATGTGAAAAGTTTTTAACTGGTGTGACCAATTCCCTTGCACTTTCCTTTCTTGCGAATGGCCTCCCCATCCTTCCAGGGAAGCATCCGTGTGTATCACCACTGATGGTTGTGGTGGTTGCAAGAGAATTGTCCGTGCTAGGCTCTTGGCTGTTGACCACGGCTTTAATAGCGTGCGCAATCGGGTCGGGGTCAATCTTCGTTGATCTCTTCGAGCGTTTGATGTGTATCTTCTCCGGACTCCTGACACATCCTTTAGCTGTGCTTCTAGCAATGGGTCTGTCACTGCTATGAACTGGAGAGAGCCCAATACTCTTTCCTGTTGGCATTTTGAAATCCTCTTGTGTTAGATTAGTCTCTTGACAGATCCCGCTATCTCTCTCCTCTTCTTTAACCCTTTTACCCCCAAAGGACGTACTGGTACGTTTCACAAAAGCCATCCCTTTACCCCCATGGACGTACCGGTACGTCCTTGCAAAAAATACTATAAAAATTTTTTTTTTCATATTTTTGATAATTTTTTGAGAAAATTCAGGCATTTTCCAAGAGAATGAGACCAACCTGACCTCTCTATGACAAAAATTAAGGCTGTTAGAGCAATTTGAAAAAAATATACTGCAAAATGTGCTGGGAAAAAAATAACCCCCTGGGGGTTAAGGGTTGGAAATTTCCAAATAGCCTGGGGGTAAAAGGGTTAATAGAATTGAGAGGTGGTGTGACTGTAAGTTCCAATGGATTCCTAACCATTGAAACTTCTGAGCTGGAGAAAGGCGAGACTTCTTGCGGTTGATCTTGAAGCCCAGGTGCTCCAGGAACTGGATCACCTTTCTGGCTGCTTGCAGACAAGTAGTCTTAGATGCTGCCCACACCAGCCAATCGTCCAGGTATGCTACTACTTGAACTCCATTGGAGCGTAGTTGTTGGACGATTGTATCCGCTAGGGCACGGCTGTGAAGACGTATTTTGTCTTCTCTAGCCTGAATCCTAGGTAGGAGGAGAGGGTGCGACTGACTGGTAGGTGCCAGTAAGCATCTGCCAAGTCTATTGAGACTGTATGCCCCTTTTGGTAGAAGGGTCCTTATGTGTTGCAAGGTAAGCATCCGGAACTTGTTGTTCTCGATGAACTTGTTGAGTGGAGACAAGTTTAGAATGACTGAGTTTGTCCGAGTCTTTCTTGGGAACACAGAACAGCCTTCCCTGGAATCTGATGGACTTCTATTCTTATTACCTTTTTGTTCAAGATTTCTGAGGTATATTCTAACGAGGGGGTGGAGTGTTGGAAGAATTCTGGAAAAGGGGGCGGAAATATGTTCCATTTCCAACCTAGTCCATTCGTGATTAGGCTGTGGGCCCAGGGATCGAAGGTCCAACAATCCCGAAAGTGGAAAAGTCTGCTTCCTACCTGGAACCTCTCATTGCTTAGAGGTTCCTGAGGACTTGTTTCCATGACCGCGTCCTCCTCTACCCCTTGGTGGGTTTCCGGAGGAGCCTCTTTTTGGGCCTTTACCTTTGTAGGTCCGAAAGGTGGTCGTGTGCCTCTCAAAACCTGGGTTGAAGACAGGTGACTGGGCCACCAGCTGCTGAGGGACCATCTGGAAGGTGGTTTGCGGCTGGGCTACCATTTGAGGCACTGTGGGCATGGTCACGGCCGGAAGTTGTGCAGGTCTACGTGGTCTCATTGCCTTTCTGTTCTTAGGCTGGGGACCACTGTCTGAGGAAGATTTCCTTTTTGAAGACATGCCCCACTTTTGGAGAAGGTTCCTATTCTCCGTGGTGGCTTTGGCAATGACTTCTTGGACCACATCTTGTGGGAAAAGGTCTTTGCCCCAGATGCATGATGAGATCAGCTTTCTGGGTTCGTATTTTACCATTGCTGCGGAAAACACATGCTCTCTACAGGTCCTCCTTGACCTGACAAAGGCATATAAGTCCTTCACAAGGGTATCCTTGTGGGACTTGGCTAAGACCATGTACATGTCTGGGGCATTAGTGAGGCGTGCACACATTTCCAGGAAGTTTGGATGAGACAAGGAGGGGGCAAGTCTTTCTTATGTCTCCTGTTCCCTTCTCAAAAGATGGCCTGGCAACTTTGGAAGGTTCTCATTAAACTGCTGGCCTGCTATCTCCGGATCCAACTTCGAGGCGGAGAAGGTTAGATGTACCTTTTTCTACTTCTCCTCGCAGGTGGGTGTGGCTAGAGATAATGGTTTGCATTCCTCTAGAATTGGGCAGGTTTTGCCCTCTTCAACTGCTTTCATGACAGTCGAGGGCTTTCAGCAAAAAGGGGAAAGCGCTGGAGGAAGGAGCAATGAAGGTTGGGTGCTTCTTGCTCAATACTGAGACTTTGGAGTTAGTATATCCAGCTCCTTTCAGGGTCTTGGTAAGGATGCCTTGTGCCTTGTCATGTTCAAAGACAATGACTTCCTTCGGTACCGTCTCCTCGCGGGATGTAGGTTTATCTCGCAGTCTCACATAGCAATCTGGGTACGCTGAAAAGCTGGGCCAGAATTGAAGATCTTCAAGGGGTTTGGCCCCCAACTTCTCAGAGATGTAAAGCTTCCCATTCATCAGGGGCATGTGCTCCGTATACCTCCAGGGGTTGGTTTCGGAGCAGTGAGGGAGGTCAGATACTTTAAGGGGCTTAGCAGAGGCCCTGGAAGCGCCAGGGCATTTCCCTTCTTGCACCTCTCTCTTCATCTCTTTGAGATCTTGTTTTATCTCTTCTTGTTCCTTCCGGAACACTGCCAACATCTGCTGGATCGACTCTTGGAGTGCCTTGCTCCAGTCGACCTGTGTAGTCGGTTGGGGAGTTGGGGCTGAAGAGGTTGACGGCATAGGTTAATGTGCTGTCACGGTGATTAGGGGTCCTCAGTCACCGTCGAAACGGATCCATCTTCCTCCGTTGGTGATTGAACTACTACTTCTTCAGGGCCTTCTTGCCATAGGTCCTGTTCGCTGTCGGTGGACACCTCCGACATCCATTCTTGGTGGATGTCCATGTATTCAAGTGCTTTATTGATGTCCGCGTCCATTTTTAGTTGGATGAAGGGAGGCTGGACCTGTTCATGGGGCACTATCGCACTGGATTGAGCCTTAGGGAACAGAAGACACCTAAGAGATTCGTTAGGTAGGTAAGGTCCCGGAGAATTCTTCTGGAACCCTCTTACCCACCTACGAAGGGTTTCTCGTGCTGTATCCCTTGCCTCCAAGGTGGCAGGGATATCTCCAAAGCTGTTGGTCAGCAAGGTCGAGCAATTGGAGCAACCCTTCGGGTCCCAGTACCTCAGGGATCCAGATACGATGCAGCAAGGGGCATGAGACCTCCACATCGTATGCCCACAAAAGTCCTTACTCTTGTGGTTGCAGAACACAACTGCACACGTCACCAATGGCTCCTCCTGTATAGGAAAAAGGGTGAAATGAGTATACAGTTGTTTATATCGTTGATATAAATGCATATTTTTAATAGTAATACTTACTATTATATTTAATAGATTAGGATAGTAAGCTAGAAAGGAAATAGGAAAGACACATATCTGTTTCCTCTCCCAGGCAATCGCTGAGACTTCCGTCAATATTAATATTTAAATTTTCTATAAGGGAGGATACAGGGTGGAACAACTCCCGTACGTAGAGCCGGAGTTATTGAATATTTATACTGACTTCTCCACCTGTAGAATATTAATACTGAATGGTGTTTTATATGTGCCCCGATGATCAAAGGATTCATCAGTGTTGAGGGATTACTTCAACCTCAACATGTTATGAGGTCCCAACAATAGACTGTGATAGGATACACAGAGTATGTTAGAAATACTTTTACTACTGTATTGTTGTATAGTGTACTGTAGTTTTACCAACTACTGTATTATTGTATACTGTAGTTTTACCAACTACTGTATTGTTGTATACTTTAGTTTTACCGGTATACTACTGGGGTTAGGCTAGTGCCTGGAGGCACTAACTGATAAAAAGAGAGAAAGAATGGAAAGGAGGATTTCCTATTATTATGGTTTAGCACAATAATTGGAAGTGTAGGAGGGCTACTGCTGCCTACTATCTCCTTTCCAGAATGAGAGTTCTAATGGAAGGAGGAATGCATCTGATTCTAGCTTCCATCCATCCACAACTTTTGCTGCCGGCTGTACTGCCGGTTGCAAGGTGTGTGGATGGCAGGAAGAGAGGACTGAAGAATTCTCAACAGAATTTTGGGTTTCCCACCGGCAGCCGTCAGGGTCTTTCCCCCCGGGGCATTCACCTCCGGTGAAGGAAGGCCATATGGAGGAAGTGGCCGAGGCGGCAACCTAACCGCCGCTGGTAGGGTCCCGGCCGGCAACGCAGTCAACCCGGCAAGCTTGGATGACTCAGAATACCGGCGAAAAAATGTTGTGACGGCTAGGCCGACCACTAAAGGACAGAGGGGGGAGGAGAAAGAGTCTTATAGTTCACAGGGAAGAAAGGCGGCGGCAAGTATGCTGCCAACTTTTGGCTCTAAACTAAGGAAGCATGGCTTCCTGTGCCGATAACGTCGTGGGCGGCAGAGGAAAAAAAATTCCTCAGTCGGCGACATTGTCGGCTGCAAGACAGTACACCCTGAGCTACCATCTTACTTCAAAGCCGGGATACTCAGCGGCAAAGATGACAGACGGTGTAAGACTATCTAAGTCAAGGCGGAGTTTACTACTTGGCGGCGATGACGAAAGATAAGGGTTGTTGCCTGTAATGGCGGCGGCTCAGGGAGGGAGGAAGGGTTTAGCCTCTTTTCTCTAAAAGAGAAAAATATCGAACCTTATCCATAAATTCTAGGGGATATATGTCCCCATCCGAATTAATAAGGAACGATATGATGAGGTTAAACATTTGGAATTCTTTACTAACGTATACATAATGAGTTAGGCTAGCCTAACTCCGGTGGGGACCACGGCCAAGGTTGGTACCACCGGGGTTCCCGGCGTATACGAAAAGTAAAGTTACATGTCGGAAGAGGAATAATTAAATTATATGCAATATCTTCACTAGCATAATTGGCCTAACTAGCTAAATTTTTTATAGCTAAATACTGGGCGAGTCGCAGTACTGACTAAATAAAATGCATCTATGACGTGTGGCAGCGGTCTCAAAATGGCCGCCTCCGGTGTTGGCTGCGCTCAACCAAACACACTTAAATCATACAAATTTAACTGTGAGAAGGGAGCTTTAGAATTATACACAGGAAAGATTAGATACTCAACTTTCCAAAGGATGAAGATGCTGGAGATTGCATGATAATAATCCAAAAATCCGTAACAAACACCGGGAAAAGCGTGGGAGCGCACTTAGCTTAAATGCTACAGACAAAGGAATGATGGGCCGTAGTAGTACGGAGAGGAGATCCACCTGATACCTTGATAACGGCTCCCCTTTCGTTCGCCACTCTTCCCCATCAAAGAGTTAAATCCATTCGGGGTGAAGATTGTTATGTGTCGTATCACAAAATACGTCCCCTGATATTATGCGATATCCTTAAAGCTGTATTAAGGATACTAGCGCCAGGAGTTAGAATACTGGAGACCTATGGTTAATTCTCTGGGAGTATCACTGTAGCAAATATCCCTTAGAAAGCTACCTAAAGGAACCTTCCATCAGGACGACATGGCCGAGCCCAAAAATTACAAGGTGTAGCATGCTAAGTATTGTAGTATTGACAGTGAGGTCAAAAGAAAAGTCAGGAATGACGAGAGAATATTTAGACAATAAAGCAGATGAGGCTGACAAAGCTATGAATTCAGGAAGTGGCTATGGTGTAAGAATTGCTCATAGAATTATTAATAAATCTCGACTGGGACGAAAAAGAAAAAGCATATACCCTTCAAATAGAGCTATGGCTTTGTTATAGCAACAGAAGATGAAGAAAGGCAATGTTGGATGGATGACTTTAGAGGTTATGAATAGGAGATATAAAGGGAATAATTTGACTTATATTACTGAAGCTGATGAAGACCTTGATGTGCCCATGAATGAATTCAGTGTTTGAAGTCGAAGCTATTCTTGAAAAACTAAAGAGATGGAAAGCCCCGGGATACGACAGGATAACTTCCGAGATGATACTGGCCGCAAATGAAGTGACTCCTAGACTACTTTCAAGATTATTTTGTTGAATGTGGTATGAAGAGGCAAAACCTGATGAATGGTAGTTAGGAGTGTTGGTGAAAATAGCCATAAAAAAAAAGGAGACCTGACTGACTGCAATAATTACAGAGGAATCACACTTACGTCAGTTGTTATGAAAATATATAGTATGCTTATTCTAAAGAGACTGGAGAGAAAGGTTGATGAAAAGCTGAGAGATGAACAAGTAGGATTTAGAAAAGGTAAAAGATGCACTGACCAAATTTTCATTTTGAGACATGTTGTACTGCAATGCGTAGAATATAGAAATCCCCTCTTGATGGCATTTGTGGACTATGAAAAAGCCTTTGATAGTGTGCACCAGCCAATTTAGACATCTAGCGAAATCTAATTGAGGTTCTTTGCGTCAATAGGCATAGGAGGAGATGATGATGATTGAAGTGACTTATTCTCTAATAATTCCACGATAAAAAGCCGTTGAAAGATATAAAACTATTTGACAGTAATAATGGACTTTACGTTATACAGAAATATAATGATAATATTCATTTGTTTCCTTTGACACAAGAAGTATTCTATAATGTGTAATTAATAAGATATATAGATAATAAACAAAAAACTGAAGACAAATACATATTTCTATGAGAGAGAGAGAGACACGTAATATAAATTTGAATCATTAGACTTCAGGTTTGTTCGTTTTTTGTCATTCCAAACCTTGCATGTGACTGTCACTAACTCACTATGAACTGGATCATTCCTGTTCAAGGTATTTCATGAACTTGGAATGAAACTGAGCATTTAAGAACATGATGAATAGGCTACTATGTAGAATGGCTATAAAGGGAAATAATTACAATCGGTAAACTTTTACTCGTGAAAATAATAAACAAACTAATATGAAATATATGACATGAAGATGATATTATTTTGTAGGAATGATTGTTGAGAAAAAAAGGAATAATAAGAAAAAGACAAAACTCGTGTGTGAACTATTTGCATTACTGGTAAGTTTTCATCTCCTTGTGGGTCGGACTTATAGTCAAGAGACTTTCTTTGGACACCAACCCCCGTTGAGATACTACCGCTAGAGAGTTGTGGGGTTCTTTGACTGGCCAGATAGTATTATATTGGATCATTCTCTCTGGTTAGGGTTCTTTCCCTTTGCCTACACATACACCAGATATTCTGGCCTATTCTCTAAAGATTCTCCTCTGGCCTCATACACCTGACAACACTAAGATTACCAAACAATTCTTCTTCACTCAAGAGGTTAACTACTGCACTGTAATTGCTCA
>NC_090745.1:16443625-16506125 GCF_036898095.1 Palaemon carinicauda
ATCTGTAAACTCATAAGAATTTAGTTTTGAACTCCTCAGTCTTCTTGATTTTTTTCAAATTAGTATACGTTTTCGTCTATTGAAATTTTTGACAATATTATTGCTAAATTTTTATTTGGAACTACATATTTAGGGTTGTGTAGTGTTCTGAGGAGTCTTGAATTCATTACACAACACAGCTTCCTACAGCAATCACAAAGCTTCAGCCTCCTTTAAATACTGTACATGATAAAATAAATTTATGAGAGACTAAGAGACTACTACTTTCACCATTCTTAGATATCTAGTTTCATATAAAATAAAGACCTTTGGACTAAAATACAGAAGTTTTTTGTTTGTCCATGTGTCCATGTTTGATGATCTCAGAAGCAGTATCTAGTGTCAGTAGAAGTGTAATTTTTATCATTTGTGGAACAAACCAACAGCAGGATTGAATCCTTGTTCTTTGATGCATGTTATTAAGGTTTTCAAATTGCTTGTTGGTCTACTTTTTCATTTGTTTGTCTAATTTTTCTTTTGTTTGTGTGGTTGGTCTGTTTTTTTGCTTCTATGTAGCTGATTGGTTCAGGTTTTCTGATTGTATCTTGGTGATGAATTTTTGATGCTATATCATTCCCAATCTCTATCAATGATACACTTCCAGATGAAATGTAATATAAAGACCAGGCAGCTTTGGATCAAGTCTTTGATACGTGATAAATTAGCTCACCTATCGGGATTTTTCAGATAGAATCAGTAGTAGCATGGAGTGAGGTTTACTACCTCAGCCAACCATAATACAAACTCCTTTGGTTAATTAATTAAGTATTGGTTAAATCTGCTCATAATGTAAAACCTGTTACTAGCCGTGTAAAGTCCATTACACTTGACCTCATCATTTAGAATCAGTGGCATGCTTCATTTATCCTAGTAGAGGAATTCTTGTTATTGCCAAACGGAAGCTACTGGTCTTATCAAGGTGCATGGACCCTAACCTTGTTCAAAACTTACTTAGATCGTAGCCCCAAAACCGGCTTAGCTACCAAATATGATGCTGTTGGTAATCAATCATTGCTCTCCTGTTTTTTCTTTGCACAGGTAAAAATAAAATAAAATACACTTATCATCAAACATAAGTCACTTTTAGTGTTAATTAACTACATTACTGTATATATGTGTTTGTCATAGTAATGAAATATATCAGTAGATGTTAATCACTGTGTTTGAAGTATGGTGTCATCAAACATTAATCCCTGTCTGTGTTTATTAACTAAAATGATCGTACATTATTGGATGGGGTAAAAGGTACCCAGACTCATTAGAAATGAGTGAAATATTCCAGAAAAAACATTTTAGCATATTTAATAGAAAGCCTGGACTTGAAGTTACAATTCACACATCTAAGTAATGATTACCTGCACTGTACAGTATAAGCTTTTGACATACAAAAAAAAATCTGTGTTAGGCTACAACAAATGCATATGCATTTAAGGTTTGCTGTATGATAGAAATATGAAAGTTAAGGACAAAATTTCACATTTGAATACTGTACTCTACTTATGAAACAATCATTCATGGGAAATTTACAGATAAAATGAGCAAATATTCTTTACCAGTAAACATTGAACTGATAATTTTTTATATATATATATATATATATATATATATATATATATATATATATATATATATATATACTGTATTTGCAATAGCTTTGTATTATTTTTTTATAAGTTATGTTGTGATATTTGCAATATAGAATTTCTAAAATGCTTTATCTAAAAATAGACGAGCAATTTCTGGATAGCGGTCGAGTGAGGTCTATTGATAACATGATATGACTGACTATGGAAAAAAAATTGGTAGTTTAAGTTCACCCAAAATCACTAGAAAAGTTAAATGTAAATTATGCATTTTCTAGCTGACATACAGACTGCATACATTTACAATACTTTACCTCGTAAAAGTTGCATGTAATAACTAGTGAATGGGAAGTAATGTACAATACATTAGTGCATACAATGTTTGATGATATGTCTATCTATGATGTTTTTTATCTGAATTTTTTAATCTATTACTATGTACATATACAATGTTGTATATTTTTAAGACCCTTTTCAAAGAGTTTACTTCTGTACAGCTATGCTCAAAACTGTTGCAACATTAGTCAGAGGTTTTAATTCTAAAGTCACTAGTTGGCAACTCTAATGTTTTACATGAAAATATTCTTATTCAGACAAAAATAAGATTCATAAATTATGGCTAGAATATATTTTACAAGATTTAATTCTTTAATCCAGAACAGTATATGTCAAGATTTTGAGAAAATAATGCATACAGTATACAGTATCTTAAATTTTTTTAGCACATTGTGAAACTTCATTTACTAAGGAACCAAAACCAGACATAGTTATTGTCCACATTTAAATGTAAAAATTAGATTTCAAAGAAAATTAGAAGGAAAGTAATCATTAGTAAAATTAAAGGCTGACCTATTTAGAAAGACAAAAAATAGAAATATGATCAAATTTAACTTTTTTTTTTATGTATCTATCCAAAAATGGTAATTACCACAATTATCCAGGCTTCATTTGTGGGCATAGCTTAACACCTCAGCTCATAGCAAAGAAAGGAAAGTGTCCTATCAAACAAAAGGATAAAGAACGTTTAGCAAATGTTGCGTGTACAAAATTGTTGTTTAATAATTTAAAAGATACCATTTATTAAAAGGAAAAAATAATAACCGAGCAATGATGAACCAGACCATGAAAATGGACAGGACAGACGACTGATTGTGTGATGTAACCAGTTGACTGGTGGAAACGTTCAAATGATGCCACTTATATGAGAAGAAATCTCTGTATGAATCTGAAATGTCATAATTGAGTTCCATCAGTCCAAAGTTCTTAGAAATATTATTGCTTATACAGTATACTGTAATGTACTTCAAATAAACAGAGCAATAGTTTATAGATGGCTGAGATGATATAAGGAAGGAGAAAGCTTGATAAGCCGAAGACAATTTGGTTTTCCTCGTTGCGCCACATTCCATTTAACATAGGCTAAACTTTGCTATACGAAATACTTAATGGCACAAAACAATTTGTAGTTATTCACATTCCCTTGGCTTTAAAGCCAAACTGAAATCCATACATTTTCACTGTTAAAGTTACTCTTTATACAATTGGAAAATCAACCAGAAAGCTTTGATGAAGGTAATGTTGTTTGCTTAAATGTGATGAAACTGAGGCATAGCACTAAAATCTAAATGGAATAGCAATTGCATCTCAGTTTAAAGTTATTCTTCAATAAATAAGTTATCAGTAAAGGCAAGTCCATTATTGAAGCAGCAGCTTAATACATTTCTTTATGATGTAAGCCTAGAGTAGTGAATTGATGAAATAACACATATACAATCTGAGTAGTGTAGCACTTCAAAAATCTAGGAAAACAGTATTTCCATTTTGCGTTTCTACTTGAAACAATTAAAAAAAACATACTGTACACAATATTTTATAATGGTTGAGCAGACTAGGTCCACCTGTAGCTTACTGTCTTATGTCTGTATTTTCACATTACAGTAGTTTAGTAGGTTGGCCAGGGCACTAGCCACCTGTTGAGATGTTATCACTAGAGAGTCATTGGGTCCCTGGAATGACCAGACAATACTACATTGGATCCAATTCTCTGGTCATGGCTCATTTTGTCTTTGCCTACACATACACCAAATAGTTTGGCCCATTTTTACCTCATTCATCTCTCTCCTCTTACACCTGACAACACTGAGGTTACCAAACAATTCTTCTTCACTCAAGGGGTTAACTACTGCAATGTAATTGTTCAGTGGCTATTTTTCTCATGGTAAGGGTAGAAGAGACTCTTTAGCCATGGTAAGCTGGTATTCTAGGAGGAAGACACTCCAAAATCAAACCATGGTTCTCTAGTCTTGAATAGTACCATAGCCTCTGTACCTGGCCTTCCATTGTCTTGGATTAGAGTTTCCTTGCTTAGGGGTACACTCGGGCATGCTGTTCTATCTTATTTATCTTCCTCTCATTTTTTCAAGTTTTTATAGTTTATATGTTAAGGATGTTATTTGATGTTATTACTTTTCTCAAAATATCTTATTTTGATTGTTTATTCTTCTGTTGTTGTTTATTTATTTCCTCGTTTCCTTTTCCCACTGGGCTATTTATACCTGTTGGAACCCTTGGGCATCTTGCTTTTTTAACTAGGGTTATGATAATAGTAATAAGTAGCAAGATTGCATGTTTAGGCAATAATGCTAACTTAAGTGTTTGAAGCTCTAGTTGCTGATGTAAAGCAAATAAGACTTTGTCATAATAAAACTTTATTGTTTAGTAGGATAAATGATACTGATATGAGATTACTGTTGTCGTCTTGCATATAAAGGACAGTTCAATAGTAAGTTTAACTGATTTAACTGATTACTGATGCTTAGGAATATGAAATAAAATATGATGATACATAGCAACTATCTTTTTGGAGCTTTCATTGTGTTTGATACTGTACAAAGAAAAACAGGTTGCATCAGAGCATGGCTGCACATATTGCTGTACATGTTTTTAAAGAGAGTTGATGGAGGAAAGGTAAAAGTAAGGTGATGAAAGAAAATGGCCAACTGTTTGTTAGCCTATCTTAGTGCAATCTAGCAAAATTAGAACTCATAAGACACTCTGGATATTTTGTGAAATCATTATGCTTGGTAAAAAATTTCAAAAGTCAGTGTTCTCACATGCAAGTACAGCTTACAACACTGAGACATGCCTGGAATAATTCTGGTTATATTTAGTGGGAGATTTAATGAAAGAGTGTTTACTCGTCAGATCCATACCGACAATGTTTCTGGCATGCTGGGGTCCAACTTAGCTAAGTCTCTTTGTGCTCTGCATCATATATTTTTCATGTATTAATTCATTATTATTACCTCCATTACAAAGGTACATTATTTTCATTACCGCCGTGGTTGCTTTTTGAGAGTTTGGATTGTAACTTTTGGTGGGGCCAGACATTTCTGCAATGGAATTTTCATCTTGGTTTTAAGCCTAAGAAATGGAAACCCTATATACTAATATTAATTTTATTAACCATATTAGATCATTATTTATGCATATATGTCTATCTAGGGTTGTATCGACTCTTAACTGGTAAGACTTTGATGGATCTAAACAACTAAACTTATAGTCTGGTCAATAAAAATGAACTCATAAGTGTTTTGACATTGTCAAAATTTTGTACCAAGTATTTATCTCTTGTTTTCTGTTGAATGCATATACCGTTTTATTATTTGTCACTACTTTGGTATATTTATATATATTTACAAGGATTGTTAGTTATGTTAAATAAAACGGCCATTTAATATACTGTAGAAGCAGTATATTCTTTGTACTCCATTTTTTACTAATGAATATCCTTACCACAGAAGCTTTTCAAGTTAAAGGTCCTTTTCACTTTTCTATTTTTATTTATGAAGTACTGTATGTCTAAACTTGAACATTTTCTTTCAGATACCGGGATTGACCTACAGTGGTGAAGAAGAAATGCTCTCACAATTCCGTGTCAAGTATCTACACCAAGTAGGAGAGTTCCGCCACCTTAGTTTTATTCCTGCTGAATCTCTTCAGCGGTCTTTGCCAAGAACCAAATCCCGGGGAAGGAAATCCATTGAAAATGCTGTTAAGAACAATGCTACTGAGGTAGGTACCGATATACTATCTTCATATGTGAAATTATTGATCATAACATTTTAGTTTCAGTTGGTTAAATTTATGTACTTTATTTCTTCATTTTGATAAAATGTACAATACTGTATATGAAAATCAGTTATTGCTATCTTACAGTCATTGATTTTTTCAAATATGTGTGCCAAATTTATGGATCAGCTACTAAGACTTTATTTGAAAAACTTGATGTTGTTCACAATATGGGGCTCTGCATCGGCACTGGTGCCATAGAACATCTTTCATTGATAGTCTGCATGTGGATTTTGTCATGCCTCCCCTTTCCATCCGTAGAGAGGAGTTGAGTTTAAGGTTTTTAGTTAGGTCCCTTGCTATGAGAAACAATCCTAATAGTAAATATGTTAGGGCTCCTTTAGATTGAGCTCCTAACAGATCCAGAGTGCCCAGGCCGTTGGAAGTATAACTGAAAAATTATGCCAGAGAAGTAGGTTTGTTAACAGCACAGATAGCAGCGGTAGGAAAGACCAAGTCTCCGCCTTGGTGTAATCCAGCTGTTAAAGTATGTTTTACGGCAGGAGGGAAAAATACCTTACCAGTGAGGTAGTGAAAAGTGAATTTTTAATTCAAGCTGCTCAACATCATGGGAAAAATGTTTTTACGGATGGTTTCAAATTGGCTGCAGGAGTTGGAAGTGCAGTTGTGGTGGGGGATATTGATATTAGAAAGAAACTTCCATCCTCTTGTTCAGTATTTACTGCTTAGCTACTGTAAAGGTCTGTGTTTCTCTTATCCCAATGCTCTGCACCCTTCACCATGGCTTCCACAAGGAGATTTCCACAATAAAACCAGGGCAGCATTTGATTTTCTCACTGTTTACCCTGGCTTCCCCAGTCCACATATTTTTAAAAATGGTAATCAAAATAGTTTTTATACAATTTTTACAGATCCAATTGTGTTTTACTCTCAATTAAATAAATTATGCCAGCTCATCATCTAGTACAAGAGTTGCAGGACTAGTTAGTACTTCTTCTGTCTAGGAAGAATATCCGTGTTCATTTCTTTTTGGTCCCTGCCTACGTTTGGGTGAATGGAATGAACGAGTAGATAAGGGAGCTAAGGAAGCTTATGTGCTACTTAACCCATCCAACCTTAAGTATTCCTCACAAAGACCTTAAAAGTTTAGATACATTTTCACTGTAGGAATAAGTGGCAAGCACAATGGTTTGAAGTGACCACCAATACAAAATTGAAACAAATCCACCCTTTGGTGGATAAATGGTCATCTTATAATTCTACAAGTAGGAGGTATGACATCATTTTAACTAGACTGCGTATTGGCCATACATATGCAACCCATATTTATTTAATGAGTGGGGAAGGGAGACAAGTCCCTCTTTGTAATACTTTTCAAGTGACAATGGATATTAAACATATTTTAGTCAATTGTCCTGTTTTTAATCTTCAGAGGACACATTTACTCCAAGACAAAACCTTTAAGTTATATACTGGGTGAAAATTGTAATACCCTGAACTTGAAAGAATTTATACGGAATATTGAGTTACTGGTATATCACAGGCTTTAATTAATTTTATTAATTTATTTATTTAATCCTTTTTATCCCTTCTTATTTCACATTTAGATGTTATAGTATATGCATAGATAAATAATCAATAGCCCAAACTTTGTCTCAAAATATTAGGATTGTCTTTTGGTCTACCGTCCTACTGAGAAAACCTTGCAAATCAAACTGATCACAGTATAGCCATTTAATGTTACTTTCTAAGCTTGTTAAATATGTACAGTATAAGTAATTTATACTTTAATGCACATAGATGTGATTGGTGTCTCTCATGATATTTTTTCTGTGTACTATATCTTGTTTATATCTGCTGTCAATACCAGAGTTACCATTGGTACCAAAAATATTGATGTTAATATATGATTGCTATTTGTATATACAGCAGCAAACCTCTTATAAGACTAACACACATAAGTTTCCTTGAACTGAAGTTTTTTTTCATTTCCAGTGTATAGTTCAGTTCTTTGTGAAGAAAAAAAAAATTTAATTTTAAAGTTATGAGGTGAAAACTACGCTATGATACAATACTGTTTGTAGACCAGGTATTTTGTTTGTGTTTGAAGGGAAAAGCTGGTACTTTATATATGAAAGTACAGGTAAATGAAAATATCCTTTAAATTTTCAATAAAAAAAACTACAAATTTGGGTACAAAAATAACCTTGTTAGCATGAGTAATATATTTATCAAGTCATATTATTTCAGTGATTCTTACCAAAGATTCATAATGCTATTACTGTACCTCCTTGGTTTAAAGGTTTAAATTCTGCTCATGAATGGCAGAGGCAAGGGACAGTGACATTGCCCTATCAAGCTGGACAATGCCCTAGAGACTGACCATAATACATATGATCAGCGTCCATGCCCCCTCTCCACCCAAGCTAGGACCAAGGAGGGCCAGGCAGTGGCTCCTGATGACTGAGCAGATAGACCTATAGGGTCCCCCAAATGCCCTATCCTTAGCTTACAAAGATGGTGAGGTTGCAGCAACCAAAGAAACTAACTAATTTATGTGGGACTCTAATCCCAGTCTGGCATTCACCAGTCAGGGACGTTACCACATCTTGACAGTAAAACTAAAATACAACTGATCTGCCCCTGTCATACATCATTGGCCTCCTGGCAGCATGTGATGCTAGAATGACTGACTTCGGACCAACCTCATTATTTCTTTGTCATCAGATGAAAGCTAATCGGCTTTTCATGTGATCGCATTGTTTTGGATTAGTCACCCCTTGCTGTATGTATTTATCAGTTAGTGTTCTTTTCTTTAGTTCTTGATATCTCAGGTGAGCCTCCAGAGTTTGCTGATTTGTAAATTACAAGATCAGGAGAAATGCCATTGTAACCAAAACATTGTAAAAGTTATCTTTCAAGAGCTTAGATTAACTTCATTTTCAAACCCGTCATCACCAGTAACTGTTTTGTGATAAATATTCCTAGGGGGCTATAATTTCACCAAGTAATCTCCTACATTTTCTGTCATGAGCACTTCCTCAATTCCAAATTTTCCAGTTTTCATTTATACCCTTCTTGGTCTTTGTCTATATCAACTACTGGTATGACTGATTTTAGCTCTGCCATCCTCATCATACACACAAAAGATGTTTATTTTCCAGCTTGCAGATACCATAGCTCAGCCACATTTCATTTGTAATGTGATCTTCATAGTATATTTCAGCCATGTATCTCAGACTTACATAGTCACACCTTTTTAAAGTTGTCTTATTTCTTTGTAAGTACCTGTATCTTAATTAAAGAAGTTATTTACCAGTAATCTTGCATTTTTTCACAAGGTTTAAGTTGTCACTTTTCTTTTACGGCCTTTTTTTATTATTTCCTGCATTACTTGTCACATAGGTAACTTGAATATTCTGTCTCATAAGGCCTGTCCTTACAATACAGTAGAGTTTTCTTCCATCTCGACTATTACCTCATATATGCTTCAATGTTGAAACTGCTACTTTGGGTTTTTCAATCCCAGGTCTTTCTTGCAGCACTAAAGTGTTGCATTAAGTGTGTTACCACTGCATTAATTCCTACTCCTCCCCACATCATCCACACGTCCTCTTTCCTAAACTAGACTTCCTTATTTTCTCTTGTTGAGCTTGAGTTTGAATTTTCTTTTACAGTAATGGTTTTTAAAATCCTCTCTCTCACTTTATTACTCATATTAATCTTTCGTTAACACTGTGAAATCTGCTTATGGCACCTCCCTTGGGCTTTCCTTTATGAATTTTCTTGTTGGAAAACATGCTTTGATGTTTTTTAAATATTTTTGAAGTAAATGAATAATGAATAACCACCACAATGCAGAAACTGTTCAAAGTGCATTAAATATGAGTAATTGGCTTACCATATAAAAGCTAATTGCCAAAGAGATATATTTTAACTAATTATTTCATAGCCTTTTCTGTTAGAGCTGATAAATTTATTGTATCAATAAATTCAAGGTTCACTAGTCCTTCATCATTAAAATTCCTTTTTCTTTGGTTTGTAGAGTGATTCCTGGTTGTATCTGCTATTGATAAAAGATAACGAGGCATGAGCTTAAATGTATTTATAAATATCATTAGCAAAACAGTAAATTATAAGAGGCAAAAGTCTTCATTATATAGTTCAAACTGGTTGTTCTAAATCTCCTTATGTGAAAGTTACTGGCATAGCTTCTAATACAACAATTCTTTCTAAGTAACATCCAGCATTTCTATTTTTAGTGGAAAACTTTCTGTAATATTTCCAGTAATTTTAATGACAGGACTGAAAGAGTGCCACCACAAAAAATATACTTTTGTAAATAGAAGGCCATCAGTCAAATGTACAGTAAAACTATTGCCATGAACATTGAAAATTAAGCTCAATATGAAAGTGATACGAAGTTTGTGTAAATGTTGGAGGCCTGTGTTGGACCCTTGGTCATTAGATATTAAAGAAAATTAGAATGCATACAAAACAGAAAAGTTGCTTTTGCCATGACCAGATTAAGTGTGACAATTCCTATCTTTGGATGTCTAGGATCACTATAATCCATCATCTGTAGATATGCAGTAAACTTTGTGAAGTAATGAATGAAATTGAAATGATTCAAATAGTATCAAACCCTCTATTTGGGGATTTTTCATTACAATGAAATAACCTGTTTGTTAATTTTTTTTTATATTCTATGTATTGGTTACTGTCCCATGTCCCTAAATACATGGATTATAATTAAATTTTGATAAGAAACATGTTTTATATAACTCTCCTTATTTCAACCAACAGTAAATGTCAAATCTCTTACACAAATATATTTCATAAATTTTCCTGTGATCTTTTAATTATTTCAGTCACTGAATTTTCAATATTTTAATTCTAGTTTATTTACAGATAAAATATTAGGACCTGCTCGATTAAACTTTTTATTTGTTTGGTTAAATTGTTTTATAATAAGAGTGTTCACTTTCCATCAAATTTCGGAAAAGACTGGTAATAAATTGTGAAGTTCAGTCATTTTCATATGTGTGGTTATTGATATAGAATATTTTTTAGGGTGGTACTAAAAGGAAGGTCCTTAGCAAATACCCTTCTGACGTCATTTACGTTGTTGCTGAAGTTCACACACCGGGAGAAGTTATGGAGCTTACTCTCTATCCAGGTGATCATGTTGCTTTACTGAAAAACAAAGATCCCTTGGGCAAGTCAGATCGCTGGTTTGTAGATGATGGAGGTAAGAGACTTTTTATCATAAACTGTACGTACAGTACAGGGATATTACAGGTGAAGGAAAGTACTGTATATTGTTCCATACAGAGTTTTAAATTCTCTGACTTTTTCATTTTCATTTTTCATCTATTAGGCTGAACAAACACAACAAGTTGTGATACAGACGGTTAAATTATTATCTACTGTTTAGGCAAAAACCATGGAAAGTAAAGTACAGTATGTACTATATTATATTGTTTTTCATAAGGGATATTAATTTTTTATTGCCTGACACCACAGGGTTATAAGGGACTTATTTATTAGGTGAAAATCATACTACTGTATTGGATATAAATTAAGATTAATTTTACCAGACATACAATTGAAAATATCTTTATAGCTGTTTTTTTGTAATTATAGTATATAAAATTTACAATTGGACCTTGGCTTCAGCTTTCGCTCTGTCCCTAAAATTGTGTCAAACTAAAATCACTAAGATTAAAAAAAAAATCATAAAAAGAAGAGGGCCTAATTGTTCATTGCATATAAAATTTGTAATGTATTTTTTTATCTCAGAATACTAGCAAATAAATCATTAATTTTTCCTACAGATAACAAAGGATTTGTGAGAGCTTCCTGTCTCAGACATATTCAAGGACCTGAGAATAGAGCAGGAGTTGTAACAGCACTTCCATCATCTATTAACACAGCAGTTCCCCTCCCAACGCCGGGAAATCCTCTCGCACCTCCAAGGCCATCAACTCTACCACGTGCTGCTCCAACCCCACCTTTGCCTGAGCGTCCTCCGCGTTATGAAGACCTCTTTCCCACCATTACTTCAGCACCACCAAGACCTCCTCAGAGCATCAGTTTTCCTCGAAATGGGCAACAACCCCCGCCACGATACTCAATGGGTCAGGAGATTAACCCTCCTACAACTCAGACCATGCTTCCTAGCAAGCCTGGGCGTAGAGAATCTTGTGACGACAGGATTGATAGACAGGAACCAGAAAGTTATTATAGCCCACCCCTTGACAGACAGCAGTCAAATGAATACAACTCACCTGTATCAGAAGAAAGCAATATTTATGAAGAAATTGAACAGGTGAGTTGTATTTTTACTTTAGTAACCCAGAGGTATGAAAGAAAGTTTATTTCAACATGAATCATCATCATCATCTACGCCTATTGACGCAAAGGGCCTCGGTTAGATTTTGCCAGTCGTCCCTTATCCTGATCTTTTAATTCAATACTTCTCCATTCATCATCTCTTACTTCGCGCTTCATAGTCCTCAACCATGTAGGCCTGGGTATTCCAACTCTTCTAGTGCCTTGTGGGACCCATTTGAACGTTTGGTGAACTAATCTCTTTTGAGGAGTGCGAAGATCATGCCCAAACCATCTCCATCTACCCCTCATCATGATCTCATCAACATATGGCACTTGAGTAATCTCTTATAGTTTCATTTCTAATCCTGCCTTGCCATTTAACTCTCAATATCCTTCTGAGGGCTTTGTTCTCAAATCTACTAAATATATTGGAGATTGTTTCATTGTCATACCATGACTCATGTCCATAGAGTAACACCGATCTCACTAAAGTAATATATAGTTGGATTTTTATATGTAATTTCAGGCAATTTGATTTCCAAATTTTACTTATCCTAGCCATTGTCTGATTTGCTTATTTCAATCTTTCACTAAACTCCAATTCTAAAGACCCTGTATTGGAGATCATAGTTCCTAAAAACCGTACTTAAATGATTCTACCTCATTAATCATTTCTCCTTCCAATGATATTTCATCTTCCATTGCATACTCCATTCTCATCATCTCTGTCTTTCTTCTATTTATCTTCAGCCCAACCTCCTGAGATTTTTCAGGCATTCTGGTAAGCAAGCATTAAAAATCCTGCGGTGTTCTGCTAACAAGGACAGCATCATCAGCATACTCTAGGTCTGCTAAATTTCTTTCACCAATCCAATCGAATCATTCTCCACCATCTCTGACTGTTCTAAGCATTCCAAAATCCATGAGGAGAATAAACAACATAGGTGACAACACATTTCCTTGGAGTACTCCACTGTTCACTGGAAATTATTTGATATGACTCCATTAACATTAACTTTTTACTTGTTATGCTCATGAACAGACTTGATCAAATTTACATATTTGAGAGGAATTCCATAATAACGCATGACTCCCCACAAAATTGGCCGGTGCGCATCATCAAAGGCTTTTTCATAGTCCACAAACGCCATTAAAAGGGGATTCTATATTCTACGCATTGCTGTATGTCTTGAAATGAAAATTTGGTCAGTGCAACTTCTACCTTTTCTAAATCCTGCTTGTTCATCTCTCAGCTTTTCATCAATCTTACTCTCCAGTCTCTTTAGAATTAGTATACTATACGGTATATTTTCATAGCAATTGACCCAAGTGTTATGCCTCTCATTATTACAATCAATCAGGTCTCCTTTTTTTTTTTACTATTTTCACCAACACTTCTAAATCCCATTCATCAGGTTTTGCCTCCTCATTGCACATTTTACAAAATAATCTTGTAAGTAGTCTGTGAGTCACTTCATTTACGGCCAGTATCATCTCCACAGTTATTCCATCGTATCCCGGCGCTTTCCATCTCTAGTTTTTTGAGGATAGCTTCAACTTCAAACACACTGAATTCATTCATAGGCACATCAAGGTCTTCATCAGCTTCAGGTATATCAATCAAATTATTCCCTTCATATCTCCTATTCATAACCTCACTAAAGTGTTCCATCCAACGTTGTCTTTCTTCATCTTCTGTTACTATAACAGAGCTATCTCTTTTTGATGGGTATATGGTTCTTCTTTGCCCCAGTCGAGATTTCATTAATAATTATATGAGCAATTCTTACACCATAGCCAGTTCCTAAATTCATAGCATAGCATAGCCAGCCTCATCTGCTTTAGTGTCTAAATATTCTCTCCAGTCATTCCTGACTTCCCTTTTGACCTCACTATCAGTACTGGAATACTTAGCATGCTGTACCTTGTAATTTTCATTATTTCATCAAAAACTTTCAACAATCAATTTCTGTCTTTGTCTCCTTTTTATAGTCTCCCAAGTAACATTTGATATCCATGGCTTTCTCCTTGTAACTGCGTGTCTCAAGACTTCACTACCAACTGACTGATATATGTTCTTGATATCACACCATTCCTCAATAATTGTCTGTTCTTCGTCTCTTAAAGCTTCTAAGACTGCAAATCGATTCCTACATTAAATTGCAAATGTTTGTGCTCTTCTTCTAAAGGCATAGTTATATCTAACCTAGCTATTCTATCCATCTTTCTGTTGGGTGCTTTCAGTTTTAATTTCAGTGTGGCAATGAGGAGCTGGTGACCACTACCAATATTTGCACTTCTATAGCTTCTTACATTTCTCAGTCCTCCTTCTCTCTTTTTTAATGGCAATGTGATCTATCTGATTTTTGTAATTGCCACATGGTTAAGTCCATGTATATTTGGGGATGTTCTTGCGTTGAAAAAGACTACCTCCAATGACAAGACTGTTTGCCGAACAGAAACTTATGAAATGTGCTCCATTTTCATTTGCAACTTCGCCAAGACCATCGACACCCATTACATTCTCCACCCCTTGATTATTTCTTCCAACTTTAGCATTGAAGTCTCCAATCACTATATATATGTATATATATATATATATATAATATATTTATGTATATATATATATATATATATATTCATATAATATATATATGTATTCATAAATATATATATATATATATATATATATAAATACATAAAAATATGTATATATATAAATATATATATGTAAATATATATACAGTATATATATAATATATATATATGTACATATATATATATATATATATATACATACTGTATATATATAAATATATATATATACACAAATTATATTATATTATATATATATATATATGTATATATAAATAAATATATATATATATATATATAAAATATTTATATATATATATATATATATAAATATAAATATATATACTGTATATATATATATATATATATGTATATATATATATATGTATATATATATATATATATATATACACAAATATATATATATATATACATATACATATATATATATATAAATATATATATATATATACACACAAATATATATATATATATATACATATACATATATATATATATATATATATATATTTGTTCCAACACAGAGACTTACCTCGAACTACTTTCTTAGGAGGTACCTGGAATCTCCTCTCAACCGACCAGAGTTTTGTGTAGTCTACCCTACTTCCGTTTTCTGTGGGGACTAACTCAGTCGTAAGGAGAACGTGCCCTGAGGGTAGTCCTGAGCTAGATCGGCGTTAGCTTGGGTCTCGCTCGTCAGTAAGTTCTCTGGTCGCGTCGTGATACCATCCCGTCGCTCTCCATTCTCTTGCGATCCTTTGTGTCCCCGACTCGTGTGTCCCACGTGGTTCCCGCGTGGTATCTCTGTGCTTTCCCTTGTGTTCTCGCGTGTTTGCGTGATTCCCTTGTGCTTCCCCAAGTGTATTCCTTATCCTTTCCCTGCATTCCTGTGTCTTGTGGTTTTGTGTTGTGATGGAGCAGACCCGCCGTTGTCCTGGGCCTAGAGCCGGGAAGTCGTGTGGAGCGTTCCTATCCAAGCCGGAGGTGGACCCGCATTCCCTTTGCTCTTCCTGTAGGGGTAGTGTGTGCTCGCCGACGGATACGTGCCCGGAGTGTGTTAGTTGGAGTGAGATCCAGTGGGTTCGTTTTAGCACAAAGAAAAAGAAGTCCTCTAAACGGTCCCCCAGGAAGGCGAGCATCTCTTCGCCATTGCCGTCGCCAGGTGGGAGGTCTGACGAGGTTTCTGTTCCTTCTTCCCCTACCCAGGGTAGGGGCGAGGTAAGTCCGTTGCGGGGAAGGTGCCGATGGCTCTTCCCCAAGAGTCTAATATTCATGATGTGGGGGTTGCTGAATCTTCACAGGCTAGTGGGGGGCCTGAAAGTGCTTTGTCTGGGGGTCTTGGGGACTCTGCCCTTGTGATTGGGGGGCACATCTCCTCCGATGACCCCATGTGTAGTAATACTGTTACTGTCTCTTCGCCCGCGTCTTGGGCCTGCATTTCAGGTACCTCAGCAGCTGATGGCGTCCAGGATATGTTGGACTCGACGGTAGGGGAGCCCTTCGGGTGGAAGCTCCTGAAAACCCCAGGTAGGTCCCCGTTGAGGATGGAGGATGGCCTCGATTCCTGGTTCCCCATCATGGTGCGGCCGACCTCCCTTCCAGCCCCTCTGTCGGCGGTTCCTGACTCGTTTTTGCGACCTTCGACCTCCGGAACTCAACAGTTCGTGAAGACCTCCGTTGCCCTCGAGCCCGTCCGTCGGTCAGGTTATGCCGTATCGTCGGGGTCTTCGGAGGCCGGCTCATCGGTCTCTTCGGAGGGTGAAGCGAGGAGGAGGCGCCGTCGGAGGAGGGAGAGATCCAGGAGCAGGCGCTCCCGTTCGAGGTCACGTTCAAGGTATAGCAGAAGACGTTCCAGGTCCCCGAGGAGGAAGTACAGGAGGAATAGGTCCCCCAAAGGTGAATGGGTCTTCGTTCCCCGCAGGAGGGTCGAGGACTTCGACGAGTTTCCGCGTTCTCCGAGTCGCCGGCCCAGGGACGGTTCTCCACGGAGGCCCTCTGCCAGGCATAAGTATGACCCTCGCAAGGAACAGAGCGAGAAGGCCTCTTCAGGTAGGCGTAAGGCCGCGAAGCTTCCGGCTCAACCCGCCCAGCGGGGGGAGTCACGTTTTCAGACGGGCAGCCTAGTCGGGTCAGCACAGTTGACTCGGCCCTTGGACTCGCAGGGACGGCTTCCTCCGTCGGGCCAGCCCACGGAAGTCTCGCCCTCTTTGCCCAAAGACGTATTACGGACGGTAGTCCTCGCCGACACGGCGATTCCCGTCCCGACACCTAGGTCTAGTGCGGAGGTTCCCGTCGGCACAGACTGTTACCACCACAGGGAGGTGCTCGTCGAGTCCGAGCCACAGCGACAGGTGGGGCTGCCCGTCGGCCCGTCACCTCGGCCTCAGATGGAGGGTGTTGCTGGCGACAGTGAAGGTTCCCCAACCGAGGACTCGGCATATCGGAGGGTGATAGGTCTTATACGGAGGCATCACCGGATCGAGGAACCTGTTCCCGCCGACGAGGATGCCTGGCGTTCCAGCCTTAATTGACTGATGGAGGCCCCCGTGCAGCAGAAACCCTCCCTGGCGCTGCCTGTGGCCAGGGATTTGGTCCTGGGCCGTGCCCACATGGACAAGGTTGTGGCGGGCAATGCCGAAGCCCCCAAGTCCCAGAGTTCCTCAAAGTTACTCCAGGGACTCAGGTCCCAGAGTAGGTTTTATGTCCCAGAGGGGCAGCGACCGGGAGCCTGCAAAATGGAGTCTTCCCTTGAAGTGTTGAGTCAGGGTGCCCCGGAGGACAGAGCCGCCTCAGCCCTGATTTGTTTTTCACAGTCGGAGGCTTCGATGATGGAGGAGATGTCCAAGGACTTAGTCCACGTCGCCTCCTGGTTGGACTGGTGGGCCTCCACTGTGGTAGGTGTTCAAGCCACCTACGACTTGACAGACCCTGCGAACCAAGACCTCCTGAAGGAACTCATCATCTCCGGGGGAAAGACCTTAAAGTTCCTGACTTTCCAGTCTCTTGCCCTGTCAGCTAACTGGGTGCTTAGGAAAAGGGATACGGTCTTAGCCAAGCTTTCCCGGAAAATCCCTGACAGAGAGGCAAGGGCTTTGAGGAGCCTGCCTGTGTGGGGTGACTCCCTGTTTCCGTTGAAACAGCTGGAGGAGGTCATGGAAAAGGTCTTGAAAAGGAAGGAAGTGGGTGCACCCAGACCCCACTCCGTGAGGAGGCCCACTTACAGGAGGACAACATCGGATGGCCCCTCTACTTCTCATGCCTCTCCTAGCCAGACGAGGAGAGACGCTCCATCTACCTCTTGGGCTCAACCACCGCAGCCCCTCCGTAGAGGAGCCCCAGCAGCGTCTGCCTCTTTTAGGACGGCCTACTCAGCGTCCATGAGAGGGCGTTCAGGCCGCTCCTCCAGGAGATAGAGTGGGAGGCCCCCTACTCCTGCCCAAGCCTCAGGTTGGGGGATGCCTCAGACATTTTTGGCAAGCATGGAGGGCCCACGGTGCGGAGCCCTGGACAGTATCCGTACTGAAGGAAGGGTACAGACTCCCGTTCCTAACAGAACCTCCACCTCTGATCCCGGCCAGTCTGGCGGAGTGGCTAGCACCCAAGGACCCCTTGAAGAGGGCGGCCCTTCAGGAGGAAGTTTCCACCATGATGGAGAAAGGTGCGGTGGAAGTGGTCCTACATCCAGGCCCAGGCTTCTACAGTCGTCTTTTTCTGGTGGAGAAAGCGACAGGGGGTTGGAGACCGGTGATAGACCTGTCAGCCCTCAACAAGTTTGTTTGCAAGATGGACTTCAAAATGGACACCCCAAAGTCGGTCTTGCAGTCCTTGAGGGAAGGGGACTACATGATGTCCATAGACCTCAAGGACGCATACTTTCAAATCCCGATCCACCCCTCAAGCAGGAAGTTTCTCCGGGTGAAGTGGGGTTCCCAGATCCTGCAGTTCAAGACCCTCTGCTTCGGTTTGTCAACAGCTCCCCAGGTATTCACGAGAGTCTTCACGACAGTTTCTGTGTGGGCTCACGAGCGGGGTATTCGCCTCATTCGATACCTGGACGACTGGTTACTCCTTTCCTCCTCAGAGGAAGTTTTGAAGGAGCAAGGAGTAAAACTAATTCAATTCTGCAAGGATCTGGGTATCACGATCAACCTGGAGAAATCGAATCTGTCTCCCTCCACCAGGATGACCTACTTGGGGATGATGCTGGACTCCCGACTAGTGAGGGCCTTTCCGTCGGAGAAACGGTTAAACAACCTGGAATGGATCCTCCTGCCTTTCCTTTCGAGGCAACCCAGGAGAGCCAAAGACGGGCAAAGGTTAATAGGGCACCTAGTGTCATTGGAGAAACTCATTCCCCAAGGGAGGCTCAGACTCAGGAGCATCCAATGGAACCTGAAGGAGCTCTGAAACCAAGTGGACTCGCCCTACAAATTAATTCCCGTCCTGCCAGAGACAATACACTCCCTGGAGTGGTGGCTATGTCGGTCGAATACCCTCAAGGGGATGCCCTTCGCAACCGAGCCTCCCGAGATGCTTCTGTTCACAGATGCCTCTAAAGAGGGGTGGGGGGCACATCTCCTCAACGAGACAACGAGAGGAACTTGGACGGACGAGGAGAAAGGTCAGCACATCAACGTCCTAGAGATGAAGGCAGTCCGAAATGCTTGCCTACAGTTCGTAGATCTTCTGAGGGGGAACGCAGTGGCGTTGATGTGCGACAACGCCACTGTAGTAGCGTACATAAAGAAACACGGAGGTCTAAAATCGAAGGAGTTGTGCGATCTCGCTTTGGAGATCCTGGATTGGGCCGAGTCGGAACAGATCGTGATTTCAGCAAGGTTCATTCCAGGCAAAAAGAACGACCTAGCCGACGGGCTCAGCAGGATGGGACAAGTAGTGGGAACAGAGTGGTCCCTCCTCCCAGAGGTAGCCAGACTCATCATTCAAAAATGGGGCTCGCCAGTGATGGATCTCTTTGCAACCAGACTGAACGCACAACTCCCCGTATTTTGTTCTCCTGTCCCCGACCCAAAGGCGGCGTTGGAAGATGCTTTTCAACACAAATGGGACAACCTCGACGTGTACGCTTTTCCTCCCTTCGCATTGATCAGGCAAGTGCTCAACAGAGTACGGACGGCTCGAAACTTAAAGATGACTTTGGTAGCGCCCTGGTGGCTGGAGAGGGAGTGGTTCGCGGATCTAAGGGACCTGGCATGTCTTCCCCCGTGCCCTCTGCCCGACAGGCCAGATCTTCTACGGCAGCCACACTTCCAAAGGTTCCACAACAATCCTCAGTCTCTTCGCCTTCACGCTTGGAGACTATCGAGCGGCTCCTGAGGAAGGAAGGGTATTCATCAGGTACTGCAGAGAAGATGTCACGTTATCTGAGACGGTCTTCAGCAGCGGTCTACCAAGCAAAATGGGCTACTTTTACAAAATGGTGTGCCTCAAAGAACATCAAGCCTCTCAAAGCCTCGGTCCCAGATATTGCGGATTTTCTAGTGCATCTCAGAGACGAAGTGGGCATGTCAATTCCGGCCATCAAAGGAGTCCGTGCAGCCTTGGGCCAAGTCTTCCTTCTGAAGGGCATTGATCTGGGCTCCTCTAGGCACATATCTATGCTCATCAGGAGCTTCGAACAAGCTTGCCCTCCGCAGGCCTCCAGGGTGCCGCAGTGGGACGTGACAAGGGTATTGAAAATATTAAGTGGTCCGCCGTTCGAACCCCTGAAGGACATAGTGGACAGGGATCTCACTCTCAAGATGGTCTTCTTGTTGGCCTTGGCCTGTGCTAAGAGAGTAGGAGAGATCCATGGGTTGTCTTACGACATCTGTCATTCGAAGGGGTGGAGGGAGATCTCCCTCAAGTTCGTCCCTTCTTTCATAGCAAAGACACAGAATCCAGCGGTCTGGGACCCTAAGTTCGAGGGCTTTTCAATGCCGGCTATTCCTAGGACAGGGAATCCAGAAGATTTGAAGTTGTGCCCCGTCCGTGCCGTGAGAAAATACCTTGAGAGGACTGCCCATCTCCGGCCTGGTATCAAAAGTCTTTTTGTCTCTACGGGTGTAAAGAAAATGCAGGTATCTAAGAATACCATCTCCTTTTGGCTGAGACGGGTTATTGTCAGGGCCTATAATGATGAGGGACTGCCCCTGCCAAGTAATCCAAGGCCCCATGACATTAGGGGTCTAAGTACTTCTCTGGCTTTTGAGAGGAACATGGCGGTGGGCCAGATCCTTAGAGCAGGCACCTGGTCGAACTAGTCGACCTTCACAACGCATTACCTCAAGGATTGCTCAAGGAGGTCTTTAGAGGTTTCTCTATTGGGACAGTCATCTCCGCGCTCCAAGCGATTTAACGGTGAAGCCCCGGGTACAATCGTGGATAGCAAAACCAAGAGACACAGGTTCGTTCCCTTTCACCCTTGTCCCTTTTTTCCTTTCCCTGCTTGGAGATAACCTCACATACAATCCGAAGAAGACACGTCTCTACAACTTTGCCACAGGACTCAGCATCATGGAATTTTTTAAAGGGTAAGTACTTAGACACTAACATGAGCTCTTTGTGTAGTTTTCCCTACGTTTCGTTTTCCGTATATATTTTGCAACCTAGTTCACATCTAGGTTCCTGGACGTCCGGTTAGCTTGGTCTGAAGTTCAGGAAGACACTCCCATCTCCTAAAGTGTAAGTCTCCTGAGAAAGTAGTTCGAGGTAAGTCTCTGTGTTGGAACAAATCACAAATTTTAAGTAATTTGTATTTTTCCTAACATACTTACCGAGAATTACTTTCGGGTAATGGCCCTCCCTACCTTCCCAGAGTGCCTTACTGCCCTTGAAGACCTTTTTGTACCATCCAGGAACTTACTGACGAGCGAGACCCAAGCTAACGCCGACCTAGCTCAGGACTACCCTCAGGGCACGTTCTCCTTACGACTGAGTTAGTCCCCACAGAAAACGGAAGTAGGGTAGACTACACAAAACTCTGGTCGGTTGAGAGGAGATTCCAGGTACCTCCTAAGAAAGTAGTTCTCGGTAAGTATGTTAGGAAAAATACAATTTTAAATATTTAACTTAGCCGGTGAATATATAATAGCTGCAACTCTGCGGCTCGACAGAAAAATACTAAAAAACTCGCGAGCGATCGCTATGAAGGTTGCGGCTGTGCCCACCAGCGCCAACTGTCGGCCAGATACCACTCTTGTATGTAAACAAAACCTTCAATTCTTCTCTGTCGACGTTGACGACAAGACGTATCAATACTCGCTGTAGAACCTGGAGTTTTCTCAACATATTTGGTGAAGTACTTCATTTTGGTTTGAGCTTTCGCAGTGCAGGTGTTTTATCTTCATCTTAAATCTTGAACTCGTTTTTGGATAGATTTAATTTTTGATGACAAAGAGAGTATGGACTTTCTTTGACTTTTAAATGGCCGACCCTTCCCTTAGACGGAAGTGTGTTTAGGCTTTTAGCAATTATCTTATCACGTTATAAATTAATTATAGATTTTCCTCTATATATTTTATATCTCACCGCCTTTATTAGGCCTCTTCGATTAACTTTCCATTTATAATAAACATAAAAGTAAATTTTAATGATTTGTTTATATGCGACCTTTCCTGAGAGTAGGCGGTCCTAACTTGGAAACCGAAGTTAAACAACGTTGAGCCCTTTCAATCGTAAATAGCTTTTAAAGAGCTAATGATTTAAAACTTTTTAAATGAATATTTTTTAATAGATATTTTATGAAAGATTTTCTTTGAATAGTCTTCGTACTGTTTCAAAGATGAACTAACGTTTAGTTTATTTATGCTACGCAGTTTGCGCTCTATCGTTACGATAGAGAGAGAGAGTATCACGGTTTCACTTTGCAGAAAGAGTAAATCGATTCTGACGTTTTGTTCATTCTTCTTTCAAAGCTTAAATGTTTTAAATTCTATTTTAAAGGAACTTTTTAATTGAAAAACCTTTCAGTTTTTTCCTTTGGTCAAATAACATGTTTTTTTGACGAAACGTAAGTGGGCTCTTCTCTTAGGTGCGAAATCAAGAGAGAGAGAGAGAGAGAGATAGAGACGGAGGGAGAGAGAGGAGAGAAAACGTTCCGTTCAAGCGGGTAACGTTGTTCTCGAGTTACTCTCGTCCCTAGTCTCTGTACGGGGAGAAAGGATAAAACGTTTTTAGTTTTTTATTCTCGTCCCCAGCCAATGTACGGTGAGAGATTGAAAACGTAGTTTTGAATGAACTAGTGTTTAGTCTCTTCCCCAGCCACTGAATTTTTTATCTTAAAATATGTTTACTGTTTTTTTTTGCTGGTATTAATGTGCTTGCATTATACGACTGATTTCACAATTACTACCTTTTGATGAGGGTAGAATTGCGTGCTTCAGGTAGAAATCAGTAAAAGTTTCGATTTCAGTGAAATAAGTGCAAAACAGAAAATCGTAGTGATAAAGTGATATTGCGCAAAGTGTTATCAGTGTTGCGACTGAGGGTTCGTCTGTTCGTGCCTGTCGTTCGCCTAGTCCGGGACCTCTTGCAAGCTCCCAAGCCCAGGGGAGAAGTAATGTCGTACGACTTATGGGTTCGAGAGGCCTTGATCAGCGAACAGACGTTCCCTCTATGGTATCGGGTGTATCTTACCAAGATCACCCCTACCATAAGGCGAGAGAGACGATTTTCTCCTCGTCATCCGAAGGCTTTTCGCATAAGAAACCTGAAACAAGGTTTCGAGGCCCTTAAGCGAAAGTCAGTCCTTTCAGGACAGGTCCAGCGTCCTGGTTGTAGCCATTAGGACAGCTCTGACCCTATGCAGTCATCGGAAGACTGCTCGCCGCCTAACAAAAGCGTAACACAGACTCCGAGAGTCTTTTTGTTGGCAAGGTTTTGCGGTCATAGACGTTACCCTCGTCTCTTACCGCAACCATTTCCGTTGATCCTAAATGGGTTGTACGGCAAGACATGCAGAATAAGCTTGCCTCCCTTATGGAAGACTATTCTGCCGATAAGTCCGTTGAGCCTAGCCGTTTATCTCATCGAGATCCTGGCTTTCAGCCACCCTAACGTTCCTTTGTGCGTCCTGTTGACGTTGGCGTAGCTAAGTCACGTCAGTCAGGTTGTTTAGAACCACACTCGATGCGGTCTCGTGTGGATTTTCAGCCACATTTGGACGTTAGGCCACTTGCTGATGCTCCTGTTGACGTTCAGGACGTTCGCTAGCAATCGGAGTTGACTTGTTTTGACGCTGAGCGTCAACCTCCGCATTCTAGAGTTGTTTTGACTGCTCAGTCTAGGCGGTCAAAGCAGTCTCGAGTGGACGCTGTGCGTCCTCACGCACCTGTTGTTGTTGACAGTTCACAGACTGTCAAGCAGTTACATGACGTTGCGTCCTGGTCTCTCGCACCTGTTGTTGTTGACAGTTCACAGACTGTCAAGCAGTTACATGACGTTGCGTCCTGGTCCGCTACTAATGCACCAGTGCGTGTGGACTCTGCTTGTAAAGCATTGCCACCACGGTAGGTCTCTCCCTTGCTTGAGACTCAGCTATTATCGGACAAGGTTCCTTCAGATGAGGAAGTTGCTGTTCCCCCTCCTACTGATATTCCCTTGAGGACTCTGTCAGACGGAGAGGAGCCTAAAGCTGCTTAGCCCTCTATGGACTTTAAATAAATCATGCTGATTTTTAAGGATCTTTGTCCGGATCTTTTTGTAACTGCTGCTCCTCGTTCGCCTAAACGTCAGAGCTTACACTAGGCCTAGCTACTTCAAAGCCGTTGTTTTATAAGCTAGTGCTCTCTCGCTCTCCTAGAGAGCTTTACGTTTGCTAGGCGACTGGTTTATCACCAGGAGGAGTTTGGGGGATACAGCCTTTGCTTTCCCTTCTTTTAAACTGGCTTATAGAGCGAGAGTCTGATATGACACGAGAGAAGTTCTCGGCTTGGGAGTTCCTGCCTCTACCCAGATAGACTTCTCAAACCTCATAGACTCTCCCTGGCGCCTGGCCATGAGACGCTTCAAGATTTTACAGGTCAACTTCACAGCTGTTTTCGAGCCTTTGAAGTTTTGCTGTACAATTATGTCATGCATAAACAAGGCTTTCAGGGATGGCTCCAATGATCTGACAGCCACGTTCTCTGCAGGAACAAGTCCCTCAGGGATGGCTCCATGATTTGGCAGCCATGTTCACTGCAGGAGTACGTAAGAGGCAAGTGCGCTCAATTTGTTCATTGTCAAGACAAACTTCACGATGAAGTCTACCAGGCTGTCTTGACAGCATTTATGGAAGGCGACTGGATGGTCTCTCTCGACCTTCAGGAGGCATACTTCCACATTCCTATACACCCGGATTCCCAACCGTTTCTGAGGTTTGTTTACAGGAATGTGGGGTACCAGTTTCGAGCTATCGGGGATCCGAGCCTCCCTGTACTTGGACGACTGGCTTCTCAGAG
Organism: Palaemon carinicauda; assembly: GCF_036898095.1. Taxonomy (NCBI): domain Eukaryota; kingdom Metazoa; phylum Arthropoda; class Malacostraca; order Decapoda; family Palaemonidae; genus Palaemon; species Palaemon carinicauda. The sequence continues at coordinate 16,468,734 of NC_090745.1, forward strand.
CATCGTCCAGCCTTCGCTGTCTGCAGGATCTACATTGGACGTTGAGTCTGGCCAGGGAGTTGGGACTTGTGGTCAACCTAAAAGTCCCAACTGATCCCATCCCAGATTATTCTATTTTTGGGGATGGAGATTCGCAGTCAAGCCCTGCTCGAAGTCCAACTAATGCTGAAAAGAAAACGTTTATTCAGTCAGGAGTTGGAACAGTCTCGTAGGGACTCTCTCATCCCTGGAGCAGTTTGTCTCACTAGGGAGACTACCCCTTCTGCCTCTCTGGTTCCATCTAGCCTCTCACTGGAACTAGGACAAGACATTAGAGACGGTATCATTCCCAGTCTCCGAACCAATAAAGGCATGCCTGAAATGGTGGGACAGCAATATCAGTCTGAGAGAGGGACTATCCCTAGCAGTCAAGAACCCAAACCACGTGTTGTCCTCAGACGCGTCGGGTTTGGGTTGGGTGCGACCCTGGACGGTCGGGAATGCGCGGGTCTGTGGACCTCAAGTCAGAAGAGCATGCACATCAACGGCAAGGAGCTATTAGCAGTCCACTTGGCCTTGATGATATTAGGAAGCGTCTTCGAAACTAAGTGGTAGAGGTCAACTCAGACAACACCACAACTTTGGCGTACATCTCCAAGCAAGGAGGCACACACTCCTTCACGCTGCTCGAGATCGCAAGGGACCTTCTCTTATGGTCTAGAATTCGAGGCATCTCCCTGTTGACGAGATTCATCCAGGGGGACTTGAACGTCTTGGCAGACTGTCTCAGTCGGAGGGGTCAGGTGATACCCACGGAATGGACCCTCCACAAGGACGTGGGCAAGAGTCTTTGGGCTTCTTGGGGTCAACCAACCATAGACCTCTTTGCCTCCTCGTTGACCAAAAGGTTACCAATCTTTTGCTCTCCAGTCCTAGATACAGAAGCAATCTCCATAGACGCGTTTCTACTGGATTGGTCTTTTATGGACTTATATGCATTCCCACCATTCAAGATAGTCAACAAGGTACTGCAGAAGTTCGCCTCTCACGGAGGGACAAGGTTGACGTTGGTTGCTACCCTCTGGCCCGCGAGAGAGTGGTTCACCGAGGTACTTCAATGGCTGGTAGACTTTCCAAGAAGTCTTCCTCTAAGGGTAGATCTATTACGTCAGCCCCACGTAAAGAATGTCCTTCAAAGCCTCCCCGCTCTTCGTCTGACTTCCTTCACACTATCGAAAGACTCTCAAGTGCTAGAGGTTTTTTTCGAAGGAGGCAGTCAGTGCGATTGCAAGAGCTAGGAGAGCTTCTACCATTAGAGTATACCAGTCGAAGTGGGAAGTCTTTCGAGACTGTTGCAAGTCAGCATCTGTGTCCTCGTGCAGTACCTCTGTAGCCCAAATCGCAGATTTTCTTTTACATCTGAGAAAGGTTCACTCCCTTTCAGCTCCCACGATTAAGGGCTACAGGAGCATGTTGGCTTCGGTCTTTCGACATAGAGGCTTAGATCTTTCCAACAATAAAGATCTCCAAGATCTCCTTAAGTCTTTCGAGACCTCTAAGGAACGTCGTTTGGCAACTCCTGGATGGAACTTAGACGTGGTCCTAAGGTTCCTCATGTCAGACAGGTTTGAGCCATTACATTCAGCCTCCCTGAAGGATCTCACCCTCAAGACACTTTTCCTAGTGTGCTTGGCTTCGGCTAAAAGGGTCAGTGAACTTCATGCCTTCAGTAAGAACATCGGCTTTTCTACAGAAAAAAGCCACTTGTTCACTTCAACTTGGTTTCCTGGCCAAAAATGAACTGCCTTCTCGTCCTTGGCCTAAATCTTTTGATATTCCTTGCTTATCAGAGATCGTAGGCAACGAACTGGAAAGAGTATTATGTCCTGTTAGAGCTCTTAAGTTCGATTTAGCTCGTACTAAGTCATTATGAGGGAAATCTGAGGCATTATGGTGCTCAGTTAAGAAACCTTCATTGCCTATGTCAAAGAATTCTTTGTCATATTTTATCAGATTTTTTTAATACGAGAAGCTCATTCTCACTTGAATGAGAAAGACCGATGTTTGCTTAAGGTTAAGACGCACGAAGTTAGAGATATAGCAACCTCCGTGGCCTTCAAGCAAAATAAATCTCTGCAAAGTATTATGGACGCGACTTCTTGGAGAAACAAGTCAGTGTTCGCGTCATTTTACTTAAAAGATGTCCAGACTCTTTACGAGGACTGCTACACACTGGGTCCATTCGTTGCAGCGAGTGCAGTAGTGGGTGAGGGTTCTACCACTACACTTCCCTAATTCCAATATCCTTTTAATCTGTCTCTTGAAATGTTTTTAATATTGTTTTATGGGTTGTTCGGAAGGCTAAGAAGCCTTTCGCATCCTGATTGATTTGGCGGGTGGTCAAAGTCATTTCTTGAGAGCGCCCAGATTAGGGGTTTGATGAGGTCCTGTTGTATGGGTTGCAGCCCTTGATACTTCAGCTCCTGGGAGTCTGTCAGCATCCTAAGAGGATCGCTGGGCTCCGTGAGGAAGACAGACTTACAAGGCAGAGTAATCGTCTAAGTCAACTTCCTCACCAGGTACCTATTTATTTTGGTTTTGTTATATTGATAACTGCCAAAATGAAAAAACTCTTAGCTTATACGCTGTAAACATAATTAACTCTGGTCTCTACCCACCTCCTTGGGTGTGAATCAGCTATTATATATTCACCGGCTAAGTTAAATATTTAAAAATGATATTTTAATTATAGAATAAATTTTTGAATATACTTACCCGGTGAATATATAAATTAAATGACCCTCCCTTCCTCCCCAATAGAGACACAGCGGGACGAGAAGAATTGAAGGTTTTGTTTACATACAAGAGTGGTATCTGGCCGACAGTTGGCGCTGGTGGGCACACCCGCAACCTTCATAGCGATCGCTCGCGAGTTTTTTAGTATGTTTTCTGTCGAGCCGCAGAGTTGCAGCTATTATATATTCACCGGGTAAGTATATTCAAAAATTTATTTTATAATTAAAATATCATATTACTTAAGATTTGTGATATATATATATATATATATATATATATATATATATATATATATATATATATATATATATACTGTATATATATATACTATATATATATATATATATATATATATATATATATATATATATATATATATATATATATATATATATATATATATATATATATATATATATATATATATATATATATATATATATATATCTATCTATATCTATATATATATATATATATATATATAAATATATATATATTTATTTATTTATTTATATATTGCCTTGTTTGCTAATGGTTATACTCGTATAGGCGGATGAGCAATTTGGTGAAGTAATGAGAGCTTTGGGTGTGGAGGAAATATCCCCCCTAAATGTTGATGAAGTCACTGGCAGCAGGGTGACGGATTGGGTTTAAGGCGATGGACAAACTGTTTTTTCGGCATTTACTCTTGGTGCCTGGCGGTCCATACTAATGTATGGACCGGCAGGGGTCACTTGCTTTAGTTAGATAGGCACTGCGCATCACAAGGAACTGGCTATCCTTTGATGTATCTAGCCAATGAATCCTCTATGGATTTAGTCAATCATGGTAAGAGAATATGACAAAATGGCCCCCAGTCCCTGCCGTAGGGGGTTGCTAATAATCTCCTGGTTTATAGATACTAAGGAAAATTTTGAAAATTGATAATTGAAGTGTTAGAACCATGAATCAGATTGGGAAGTTACAGCAAGTGAAGAGTGAATTTATGAAATATAGTTGGGATATCTTGACCCTAAGTGAAACACATTGTCAGGGGATTGGTAAGGAAACTTTAGACCAAGGCAATTCCAACACGAATACAAACCTTCATATTTTACCAGGAGTAACTCAGCGTAGTTGAGTGTTCACAGCCATGAAAAACTTGAGCGAGGTGACAGCCAACCCTTGGCAAGCTTGGGGCTAGTGATATAGGCTCCCGCTTAGCCCGTACAATCACCATCTCCAACTTTTATCTCGGCTGCTAGAAAGAGTGGACATACGTCACTTCTGTTTTCTGGTCAATCGGTATAATTAACTTTCTTCTTTTCTTTGCAGAGGAGATTTTTATGTTTTCCTGAGGAAGCAGCATGTGGACTTGCCCTTGTGACACCTTCTGTTCCCTTCCTCCTGGTCCATGCTCTTCACTTCTTCTTCCTCCACAGTTTCCCCTCCACCTGAGGTCTTGCAGATTATTTACCCCTTAGGATAACAATCTCGCTCCACTCTTGCCGAGCCTGCTCAGCCCCAGGGTCTCCCCCACAAGCACCTGCTGACCCTATAGGAAACTGTGGCAGACATCTTTGTGTTTGCAGGTGGTTCACTATGCTTTGAGTGAACTCCTTCCTCGAGCTTCTTGTAAGTGGCCCTGCTCACCCTGTAACTCAATGGACACCCCATTATACAACGATGGCGTATAAAATCCCCTCAAAACACCCTTGCCTACCATCCTGTTGCGCTAGGGAGGATCCCGCCATTGCAGGGTATTCTCTGGACGAGTCGGAGAAGACTAGTTACCATCCTTCATCCCCCCCCTTTCCCCAGGCCAGTTCTCTGTCAGCCCTTCTCTATGCCCTTGGCCTTTTAAAGACGTTCTTGGGGTCTACCCTTGCGATTCCATTTCTCGAGACTTGAACACACAATGAGCTATTGCGAACATGACATAACAGCTCGTGCTCAAAGTTTGAATATCTCTCGCGAGCGAGACTTGGATCAGATATAAGTAAACTCTTTAGTTTTGTGTCTCATGTTGTTGGCAGAAGGTGTTAGAATTAATCGCCTATATTTAGATTCCTTTTTTGCATAAAGTAATTATTAATAAATTATTTATCACTATTAGTCTTGTGGAATTTAAAAAAAAAATATTCTTTTTCTAAGGGGAGAGAAGAACAATCTGAGAAACCTGTCATAGACGAAACCGATGGAAGTCCCATATATGAAATAATTGAAGATGATGGGATGAATCAAGCCTCGCACCCTCAAGGTAACAGTGGAGCCAGCCCTCTTCCTGAATCTGAATATGAAGAACCTCAGGTAATTGGTAGCATTGATTTTTTTTTTTAGTTTTTCCTTGAATATTAGGAATTCATTCAATTATTTTTATTTTCCATTTTTTACTTCATATAGTTGTGTGAGCAAAGAGTTTGATCTTTGTATCAGTTATTTTAAATCTACATATTTCAACTATTGCAAATAATGCAATTGTAATGATTTTTCTTTGCCACTTCTTATTCATACATCTACCTTAGTGTCATGATCAAATGTCCTCCTAGAGGCCTTGTATTGATATACAGTACGGTCCCGAATTATGGGTGTTCAAAGTGTGCGATTCCCCATTTATGCAGTCGCTAGTTTTTATAAATAAATTTTCTGTCTCTGCGAAGCTATTCAGTCTGGAGTCAAGCACCGCAAAACATATCAAATCTATTGTCTTTTCAAGTACTGTATATTGGTTGCCCCAAGTAGGTTGCCTGATAATAAATGTAACCAAATGATATTTACCTTACATTTTATTCACGTAATTTCATAGTAAATAGCCTATTTGAGGAAAACTTCCATAACAATGAAATCAAAATTTTAACTATGCCAGTCCAGCTGACAAAATGTAAACAGAATTGTGGTTATGTTCTCGGCAATCTTTATCTTTCTCTAACCTTTCGATAATTTTAATGGTAGTGTTAATGATGGTATATTAAAGCATTATTTTTGTTTAGTACAGTATACAGTATACTGTATGTAAAAGCTTTATTTTTCACTGTGGGTGTTCAAGGTTTTCACACGTAGTCTGGGTTCGTTTGTGGGCAGGGAATAGCCTAACTTTCGGTAACGAGTCTGCAATATTTTCTGTATATATTTTATTTACAAAGATTTGTTTGGTATAGTACACAGTATATAAAACTCTCTCTCTCTCTCTCTCTCTCTCTCTCTCTCTCTCTCTCTCTCTCTCTCTCTCTCTCTCTCTCTCTCTGTAACAAATAAAATCCTAGTTCACATTTGGTAACCCGAGTTTAAGAATGAAATTAACATGACTATTCTTAGTTGTGGTGAGCAATTCCTCGCTTCAGGTGGTACAAGAAACAAAAACACGGCATACGATTACAACAGCTGATTCTCTCTCTCTCTCTCTCTCTCTCTCTCTGGTGTTATACAATACTGTACTTACATATAGATGAAGAAACCAAAATAGGTTTCCTTAAAGAGTGTCAGTTAAATATGATACACAAAAAAAAATTATACCGTTTATAAATCTATTTCAATCGTAGCTTAAAATATGGCATCCGATTTTGTCAGCAAACTACTATTTTTTTAGGAAACATTTTATTCTAGAAAATTGCTGCTATATTCAAATCATTAATTGTGCTTTAAGAAAACATTTATGTACTTTTGTCTAGAATTTTGTGTGTTTCAACAATCAAGTATTGCTGACTTCTTTTGGTTTTACTTTTGGCAGTGATCAGATCAGCTGATGTCTAGCTGCTCCTCTCAAGAATATGCATGTACAAATACAGTAACAAAGTATTGTTTATACCATTTCTTAACTTATTCAAAACATCTATACAGTTGATATTACATAAGCACTAATGTGTTATAACCTATCATATTTTCTGTTCAGTACATTTAAAACTATCATTATAATCTCTCTCTCTCTCTCTCTCTCTCTCTCTCTCTCTCTCTCTCTCTCTCTCTCTCTCTCTCTCTCTCTCTCTCTCTCTCTCTCCCAAAGGCAATCTTTGTTTATTCACAAAGTTTCTTATATTAAAAGTAAATCATGATTTAAATTATCCTTACTTTCTCCAATCTCGCACCATCTCTGTCATATCGAACATTTCAGAGGTAACCCAATTGTTCAATGACTTTAAAAACGAGCCTAGTACTTCTTTTTCTTTTTTAGTTGATGGTTCCATAATTGAGGTGGGTACAAGTTGACTTATAACTGAAGTTAGGAAAAGTATTTTGGATATGGAATGAACAGTTATCCTTCGTAACAGTTTAGAATTATCATGAATTATCATACTGTCATAAGCGCCAGTTTGCTATTGTTGATTAAACGCAAAAAATGGTTTTCGTGTTTTGCTACTTATGTAAGAATTTTTATGGATACAGTAAGTAAAATATCTGTAATAATATCATTAGTTATCACCCTGATCATTTGTATTTTATGTGTTCGTTTCTTCATTATGATTGACAATGGAGCGTACAGTAAGCAAATGGAAGGTTTTTCAATATTAAACTTAGCCGGTGATTATATAAGCTGCAGCTCTGCTGCCCGACAGAAAAACTCTACGGTCAAAATACGCCAGCGATCGCTATGCAGGAGGGGGTGTACATCAACAGCGCCATCTGTCGAGCAGGTACTTAGTACTCCATGTAAACAAAGAACCAATTTTCTCTCTGTCGGGCCACCGGCAAGACCTACTAAATTCGCTGTTGCTTACTGGATTGGTTTTCACAGATTTGGTGAAGTACACATTTCTAGTTATTAGCTTTCGCTTTGCAGAGGTTATCTTCAATACATCCTTGCATACTTTTATTGATTTTTGGATTATTTGTTGACGACTTGGATAGATTTTGAATTCCCCTTTGACTAATTCAAGATGGCTGACCCTTCTCAAGTCCCTAAATACAGAAAGTGTAGTGCTAGGGACTGTTCAAGGCGTCTTCCGAAGGCCTCTATCGATCCGCACACCGTTTGTTCCAATTGTCGGGATAAAACCTGTCAATTGGAAGATCGATGTGAGGAATACGTTGGGCTTTCGGAATTCGATTTTCTCGAATTCCTGAAATATTCACGTAGGCTAGAGAGAGATAGAGTCAGGAGAAGTTCATCTCGCTCCGTTGATATTTCCTCTCCTCATGCCCCACAACCTATTCCTTTCCCTGTAGTGGTTGCTCCTGATCCCCCTTCTAGCACTCAACAACCTTCGATGGCAGATATGATGCGTGCCATCCAGGCTCTGGGTGAGAGAGTCGAGTCATTGGCGAGTGACCGTAACCAACTCATGGCAGACGTCAAGGAGTTGAAGGGTAAGAGTGCAGTGGGTAGGGACAAAGTGAGTGGTAGTGTTGTGGAAAGTGTTAGTGTTGCGCTTGAGGGTGCGTCTGTTCGTGCCTGTCGTCCTCCCAGTCCGGGACCTCTTGCAAGCTCCCAAGCCCAGGGGAGGAGCAATGTCGTACGACCAAAGGGTTCGACAGGCTTTAATCAGCGGACAGACGTTCCCTCCGTGGTTTCGGACGTATCTTACCAAGATCGCCCCACCCACAAGAAGACGAGAGAGCCCATTTATTCCTCGTCTGCGGAAGATGTTTCTCGGAAGAAACAATGGACCAAGGTCTCACGGCCTCTTAAACGCAAGTCGGTCCCTTCCGCGCAAGTCCAACGGCCCAGTTGTAGCCACTGGGTCAGTTCGGACTCGCTGCAGTCTTCCGATGACTGCACACCTCCTAAGAGAGGCAAAGCGGTACCGCAACAGGCAGTAACACCGTCTGTTGCCGCACCTGCTACTGTAGACCCTAAGTGGTCTTTGCTGCAGACCATGCAGACGCAGTTAACGTCATTAATGCAGGGCTTTCGTGCGGAGAAGGTTGACGCTGCACCACCCGTTAGCCTACAACCAACCACGGTTGTGCGTCCAGTGGACGCTGAGGCTACCTTCTCCCGCACTCCAGCTGTGAGAGTCCCGCCACCCATGCGCAGTGTACCCTGCCAGCCGCATGTTGACGTTCAGCGACGCACGGAACCATGCGTTGACGTTCGCGAGTTACAACAACAACCTAAGTTGTTTTGTTTTGACGCGGTGCGTCAACCTCCGCAACCCAGTGTGGTTACCGCTACTCGCCCACAGCAGACTAGACAGTCAGGAGTAGACGCTTTGCGCCCCCGCGCTGCTATGGTTGTTGCCAGCTCACAGACTGGCCAACAGTTCCATGACGTTGCGTCCAGTGCAGTCACGCATGCACCCGTGCTGCCGGACTCAGCTGACCAGCCAATTCCTACTCCTTTGCCGCTTCCTCCTCAGTATTCAGACGATGGACTCTCTGATGATGACGACGCTGCACACTTTGACGACCCGCAAACGGACATCGACGAACCCAAGACCACGCCTCCCTCCTTGGACTTTAGGAAAATTCTTGCACTGTTCAAGGAGATGTATCCTGATCAGTTTGTTTCTGCAGCCCCACGCTCTCCTCCATCTGAGTTCGCTTTAGGCACGCAGTCATCCGCGCCTGCCTTTACGAAGCTCGTCCTCGCCCGCTCGTCTAAGAGAGCTTTAAGAGTGTTGGGAGATTGGATGCAGTCCAAAAAGCACCTTGGGAAGACAGCATTCTTGTTTCCCCCTGCGAAACTCGCTTCCAGATCGAGCGTCTGGTATGCCACGGGAGAAGTTCTCGGCTTGGGAGTTCCTGCCTCTGCCCAGGGCGACTTCTCAAGTCTAGTAGACTCTCCCCGCAGGCTAGCCATGAGACGCTCCAAGATTTGTTGGACTCCTTCAGACTTAGACCATCTGATGAAAGGAGTGTTCAGAGCCTTCGAGGTTTTTAACTTTTTGGATTGGTGTTTGGGAGCGTTGAGCAGGAAGACCTCCCCTTCTGACAAGGAAACTTCCATGCTCATGATGTCCTGCATGGACAAGGCCATACGGGACGGTTCCAGTGAGCTTGCGGCTTCGTTCGTTTCCGGGGTCCTCAAGAAACGGGAGAACCTTTGCTCCTTCTTGTCAGCTGGAGTAACACAATGTCAGAGATCGGAACTTATGTTTGCTCCTCTCTCAAAGTGCCTTTTCCCAGAGGAGTTGATCAAGGAGATTGCTGCCTCCTTGATTCAAAAAGACACGCATGACCTGGTTGCGTCATCTGCCCGCAAAGCCACCCCTTTGCCTACCGTGTCTAGACCCAGGATGGACACTCCAGCGTCCAGATTTATTCCGCCCTTTCGTGGCAGAGCCTCCAGCAGAGGAGGTGCTCGTGCCGAAGGGAGACGTGGGATTAAGAAGAAAGGTACCAAGTCCTTTAAAGGCAGAGTCTGACTGCCACCTTCTTCAGACAGCAGTGGGAGCCAGACTCAACTACTGGCAGTCCTGGGAGAACAGGGGCGCAGATGCACAATCTGTGAAGTTGCTCAGAGAAGGGTACAAGATCCCGTTTATGCGCAAGCCCCCTCTAGCAACGTCTCCCATCGACCTCTCTCCCAGGTACAGAGAGGAGGACAAGAGACTAGCTTTGAAGCAAGAGGTGTCTCTCTTACTAGAAAAGGGAGCGGTAGTCAAAGTCCGGGACCATCAATCCCCGGGCTTCTACAACCGTCTCTTCTTAGTGGTAAAGAAGACAGGAGGGTGGAGACCGGTGCTAGACGTCAGTGCTCTGAATGTCTTTGTCACAAAGCAGACGTTCACCATGGAGACGACAAAGTCTGTTCTAGCAGCGGTCAGGAAGGAAGACTGGATGGTCTCTTTAGACCTAAAGGACGCTTACTTTCACTTCCCCATCCACCCAGATTCCCAACCTTTTCTAAGGTTCGTTTACGGGAAGGTTGTCTACCAATTTCAAGCCCTGTGCTTTGGCCTAAGCACGGCGCCTCTTGTCTTTACCAAACTGATGAGGAATATTGCCAAATTCCTGCATTTAGCAGACATCAGAGCCTCCCTCTATTTGGACGACTGGCTTCTAAGAGCTTCTTCCAGTCGTCGCTGTCTGGAGAATCTAAAGTGGACTCTAGATCTGACCAAGGAATTGGGTCTCCTGGTCAATATGGAAAAGTCCCAACTGGTCCCATCCCAAACTATAGTGTACTTAGGGATGGAGATTCACAGTCAAGCTTTTCGGGCTTTTCCGTCGGCCCCCAGAACAAGTCAAGCCCAAGGATGCATCCAGAACATGCTAAAGAAGGACCGATGTTCAGTCAGACAGTGGATGAGTCTGATAGGGACGCTTTCATCCCTGGACCAGTTCATTGCGTTAGGGAGACTGCACCTCCGTCCCCTTCAATTTCACCTAGCTGTTCACTGGAGAAAGGACAAGACGCTAGAAGCGGTCTCGATCCCCATTTCCGAGAAGATGAAGTCATCACTGACTTGGTGGAAGGACAACATCTACCTCAGAGAGGGTCTGCCCCTGGCTGTTCAGACCCCCAACCACGTTCTCTTCTCGGACGCATCGGACACGGGCTGGGGTGCGACATTAGACGGTCGGGAATGCTCGGGAACTTGGAACTCGAATCAAAGAGCGTTACATATCAACTGCAAGGAGCTACTGGCAGTTCATCTGGCCTTGAAAAGCTTCAAGTCCCTCCTTCTAGGCAAGGTGGTGGAGGTGAACTCAGACAACACCACGGCCTTGGCGTACATCTCCAAGCAAGGAGGGACCCATTCTATGACGTTGTATGAGATCGCTAGGGACCTCCTCACCTGGTCAAGAGATCTAAACCTGTCTCTAGTAACGAGGTTCATTCAAGGCAACATGAATGTCATGGCGAACTGCCTCAGTCGGAAGGGTCAAATCATCCCAACAGAATGGACCCTACACAAGAATGTGTGCAAGAGACTATGGGCCACATGGGGCCAACCTACCATAGATCTTTTTGCAACCTCGATGACCAAGAGGCTCCCAAATTATTGCTCGCCAATCCCGGACCCAGCAGCAGTTCATATAGATGCTTTTCTACTGGATTGGTCCCATCTAGACCTTTATGCATTCCCCCCGTTCAAGATTGTCAACAAGGTACTGCAGAAGTTCGCCTCTCACGAAGGGACAAGGTTGACGTTAGTTGCTCCCCTCTGGCCCGCGAGAGAATGGTTCACCGAGGCACTTCAATGGCTGGTGGACGTTCCCAGAACTCTTCCTCTAAGAGTGGACCTTCTACGTCAGCCACACGTAAAGAAGGTACACCCAAGCCTCCACGCTCTTCGTCTGACTGCCTTCAGACTATCGAAAGACTCTCGAGAGCTAGAGGCTTTTCGAAGGAGGCAGCCAGGGCGATTGCTAGAGCAAGGAGGACATCCACTCTTAGAGTCTACCAGTCGAAGTGGGAAGTCTTCCGAAGCTGGTGCAAGTCGGTATCAGTATCCTCAACCAGTACCTCTGTAACCCAAATAGCTGACTTCCTATTATACCTGAGGAAGGAAAGATCTCTTTCAGCTCCCACGATCAAAGGTTACAGAAGCATGTTGGCAGCAGTCTTCCGTCACAGAGGCTTAGATCTTTCTAACAACAAAGATCTACAGGACCTCCTTAAGTCTTTTGAGACCTCGAAGGAGCGTCGTTTGGCCACACCAGGTTGGAATTTAGACGTGGTACTAAGATTCCTTATGTCAGAAAGGTTCGAGCCACTACAATCAGCCTCCTTTAAAGATCTCACTTTAAAGACTCTTTTCCTCGTCTGCTTAGCAACAGCTAAAAGAGTCAGTGAGATACACGCCTTCAGCAGGAACATCGGATTTTCATCTGAGACGGCTACATGTTCTTTACAGCTTGGTTTTCTAGCCAAAAACGAACTACCTTCTCGTCCTTGGCCGAAATCGTTCGATATTCCAAGCCTTTCTAATTTGGTTGGAAATGAACTAGAAAGAGTCTTATGCCCTGTTAGAGCTCTTAAGTTCTATTTAAGACGAACTAAACCTTTACGAGGACAGTCAGAAGCTTTATGGTGTGCTATTAAGAAACCTTCTTTACCTATGTCAAAGAATGCAGTTTCCTATTATATCAGACTGTTGATACGAGAAGCTCATTCCCATCTGAATGAGGAAGACCATGCTTTGCTGAAGGTAAGGACACATGAAGTTAGAGCTGTCGCAACTTCAGTGGCCTTTAAACAAAATAGATCTCTGCAGAGTATAATGGACGCAACCTATTGGAGAAGCAAGTCAGTGTTCGCGTCCTTTTATCTTAAAGATGTCCAGTCTCTTTACGAGAACTGCTACACCCTGGGACCATTCGTAGCAGCGAGTGCAGTAGTGGGTGAGGGCTCAACCACTACATTCCCCTAATTCCATAACCTTTTTAATCTTTCTCTTGAAATGTTTTTTATTGTTGTTTTTTGGGTTGTCCGGAAGGCTAAGAAGCCTTTCGCATCCTGGTTGATTTGGCGGGTGGTCAAATTCTTTTCTTGAGAAGCGCCTAGATTAGAGGTTTTGATGAGGTCCTTTAGTATGGGTTGCAACCCTTGATACTTCAGCTCCTAGGAGTCGCTCAGCATCCTAAGAGGATCGCGAGGCTCAGTAAGGAAGACGTACTTAAAAAGGCAGAGTAATTGTTCAAGTCGACTTCCTTACCAGGTACTTATTTATTTTATGTTTGTTATTTTGAATAACTGCTAAAATGAAATACAAAATACTTAGCTCATAATAATGTAAACATGTAATGCTGGTCTCTACCCACCCCCCTGGGTGTGAATCAGCTTATATAATCACCGGCTAAGTTTAATATTGAAAAATGTTATTTTTATTGATAAAATAAATTTTTGAATATACTTACCCGGTGATTATATATTAAAGGACCCTCCCTTCCTCCCCAATAGAGACCCAGTGGACCGAGGAGAAAATTGGTTCTTTGTTTACATGGAGTACTAAGTACCTGCTCGACAGATGGCGCTGTTGATGTACACCCCCTCCTGCATAGCGATCGCTGGCGTATTTTGACCGTAGAGTTTTTCTGTCGGGCAGCAGAGCTGCAGCTTATATAATCACCGGGTAAGTATATTCAAAAATTTATTTTATTAATAAAAATAACATTTTTGTTTTAGGTAGCGTCTTTAGGAAAAACATCATATAAATCGCATTCATTTGATTTATTTTGAAATTTCAAGAAAAAATAAGTAACACTACATTAGTAATAACACAATCATCATATAATCAATACAGTACATACTACTTGGTAAATAACCTAAACAGATGTGTAAATGTGTTCGTTTCTTCCTTATGATCATAGATGAAAATAAACAAAACAATGGTTTCCGTTTTTCATTGGGCTTTTTAGCGTGGTTAGGAAAGGCATGTTATAAAATTGTTTTTATTTTGTTAAATTTGGATTTTCAATGATACAACAAAAGCTAGTCTATACAGTGATGATTTTGCTATTCACCAGTTGTCTTATACAATAGATATGTCTGGAACTTATTAAAATTTGTCCTAATTTTAGGTTGTGTTAAAAGGGGAAATATATGGTATTTCCACCCATCCTGGTTGTAATTTTAACCTTTTTCAAATCATTAAAACTGAAATATTTTAAATGTTTGCTTTATTTATAAGAACAATTTAACACTAGAAAAAGTACAGTATAGTACATAGAAAGTATTGAAAATGTGTAGTAAACACATTTGAATAGGCAAGTTGCTATTTGCCATGGCCCTAATGGGATTATTCCTGTTATGCGATTTTCCATTTATGTGGGGCGATTGATCGACCAAATTCTCACATAATTCGGGACCCTACTCTACTGTAAAAGGGTGGGAATGAGCATAATGAAGAAACTACAACAATTTCATTGTGACATTGGTATTTCATGTATATATTTTTATTTTTCCAGTTTTACTACGCTCTCTATAATTTTGGTGGCTCTGATAGTACCCAGCTGAATTTAAGTGCTGGTCAAGTTGTTATGATCATTCAAGGAAAGTCATCGGACTGGTGGTTTGTAGAAGATCGCAATGGACATCAAGGCTATGTGCCAGCTTCTTACCTCACCAAATATACATAACCTTGTACTATGTTCACAGAGTTTCTGTTTATTTCTTTAGCACTTTAAAAATGTAAATATTTTTGTAACGACGTATAATAGGGATTTTCGGAGCTTAATGTTCTTGATTACAAGATTTTCTTTTTAAGTACCCAACATACAGTTTGCGTAGTATTTTGTACTAAATTTTTGTTTGTACGGTGTTGAGCAGTTTGTTGGTCTTTGTAGCAATGCTATTGTTTCAAGTCTTTCATTGCATCACAGTCTGCTGCCCATTGGTGTTGCTGATGCTTTCTTTGATATTTGTCCTGCTTAAGTAAACACATTTCACTAGGAAGTAATTCTATGGAAAAACAAACTGATGTAGGAGTGAAGTTTTGTGTTTTATGTAGTTATGTAAAACCGTGTTTATGTATTTTTGTAATAAAAGGAAAAGGCTATTATTTATCAATCATACAATTTGATATTAACAAAAACCATAGGTTGAAGAAAAGAGGATTCAACTTGTTCGTCCCAGATATTGATAGGTTTTGTATTAAAATATCTAGTATCCTTTATGTTCTTTCAGCATATGTTTTATTTTTTTCAACCACAGCTCCTGGTGTATGTTTTTTTTTATATGTTTTGTAAATCTGTTTAGACCCTGAATATTGGCATTATCCTCAAGATTTGAAGTGGCATAATCAGTTGTGTAAAAGACTGTAACTTGATGGGTTGCAAATATTTTTATTTTAAAATATAGAATGCTACATTCTACTTGAATCTCAGGTACATTTGTCAAGACTTTATTTTACATTTTGCTTATTAGAATTTTTCTGTGTGGGGCTATTTGTTTATGCTACCCACTCAAAGAATAAAGATAGTTAATCTGACATATAATACTCTCTTTGATAGTGAGTTATCCCATCAAACTGGTAAGTTGTGTTAATCTACAAGTAATTATGCTTGAGATTAGCAGTCAGAGGAAATTATTTTACTGTAGAAAATGAATTATGAAAATAGCCTTTGCTATTGCCACACTGTTGAATTAATTGAGAGTCCTGTACTGGTATTCTCTCAATCTATATTGATTATTATGTACTTCAGGTATAAATAGGACATGTGAGATAAGATTGCCATATACCCTTTCTTGAAAGTTCTTGATTTTGAATCCCTTTTACTACGGTATTTAGAATATTTGTATAAATTTTGTTGGTTTATTTGGGCTTTCTTGAATTTTTGATAAATTTTATAACATATTAAAGGGAATTAATAGAATTTTCATAACTGTATTTATGGTATATGTGGACTGCTTTTATATAGATTTCCATTACTTCTCTACAGATAGCTTTAATGCCAAGTTTATTAAAAATGCTTGTAGAAGGCATTTTAACTTGAGTGCTAAAGTTAGAGTTTTTCTACTCAAATACTATGCTGCCTTTGAAAATGTCCTTGCCACTTTTTATTGAAGTTAAGCCATATTGAAGTTAGTACACATAATAATTATCTGAATTTCAGTTCTCACATAGCCATGAAAAAGAATCTTATGTAATTATCATTACACTGTATTTGATTTCAGTAGTAATTCTGAGATATGATCAATATATTTGATGATATGTAGGATGCAATGTTGTGTAATACACATCTCAATCTTAGTATCAAGCTTTCAGGAATATTTTTATTTTAGTTAAGCATTAAAGAGCACTGTACTGTATGTAGCATGACAGACAGAATCTTGATGTTGTTTTACAACACTTACCATTTGTATAGAAGTTATCCAAATTTTTAAATGATATTTCATAGATATCAAATTAGGTAACATATCATAATCATGTATCTTATCTTGAAGATTTTAATTATGTTCAGTCTCAACTACCAGTAAAATTTATTGTTGAAAACTTTAGAAATAGGATGAAAAGTATACAAATGAACAACCTGAATTTAAGGTTTTAATAATTTCAATATTGATTTATCTTGTTAGTTGAAAACCCAACTCTATTCTGCTTAAAGTTATTTCTTATTTAATTATGTAAACAGTGAATAGAGGTCTTGGTAAATCATCCCACATTCTGTAGCATTTCGCTTAATAGCAGAGTCAAGTTTTCAAGTAGGGATTACTTTTAATGAATAATTAAAGAAATTAAGAATTGTATGGCTTACTTGCGGTTAATTTTTTACTCGGCTTTAGACCTACATTTGTGTGTCTATGAATGCCATTGTTACCTATGATCATACTGATTGTGCTTGATTAGAGATATTTTGTTAATATATCATTACATAGTTATGGTATGTTAAATGCAAGCTGTTTTCTTTTCAAATATTTTGGAATTGGATCCTATATGCCATCAAATATATTAAAGATTCTTTATTGTGTTATATGAATTTTATTGATATTTTGAGTGTCAAAAGGACTACCAATTCACATCTCTGATATTTTTTTTTTAATCCAAAGTTTGCAATCACTTTGTGTCCAGTTAGAAATGTAGTAAGGTATTTAATTACTAAGTATAATGAGAAAGTTTGCTCTGCACTTTAGGAATGTACTAGAATACTACCCCTCCTTTGTAGACCTCAGAAGGGATTTTGTTTTATAATACACCCAGGAAGCTGTATATTTGATATTTGGGTTGTTGTGGCCTGATTGGTAACGTCTCTGCCTGGTGTTTGCCTGACGGGGGTTCGAGTCCCGCTCAAACACATTAGTGCCTTCAATGTCTGCAACCTTACCATCCTTGTGAGCTAAGGTTGGGGGTTTTGGGGGAGCCTGTAGGTCTATCTGATGAGTTATCAGCAACCTTTGCCTGGCCCTCCCTGGTCCTACCTTGACTGGAGAGGGGGCTTAGCCGCTGATCATATAATATATGGTCAGTCTCTAGGGCATTGTCCTGCTTGTTAGGGCAGTATCACTGTCCCTTGCCTCTGCCATTCATGAGTGACCTTTAAACCTTTAATTGCCAGGATTTCATTGTAAACCTTTTCACAGTCTTCATTTCTGAGGTATTTTTTTTTTTTATTTTACTTTTTAAGATTCTAATTGTTGTTCCATATTCATATCAAGTTCTTAAATTCATATGGCTGGCAGGTTTTTTCAATGTCTTGGATTTCATCTATACTGTATCACCATATATTTTATGTACATTACTACCATTAACAATACTTCATTTTAATAGTTTGACTTGAAATTTTCTATACAGTAATGTATTGTTAAAAAACAAAATTCACTCACAGATTAAGATAGTTGCTTCACTTTTATCTGAATTTATAATTTATCATCATAACCTTTGCATCAAATAGTGCCACCTATGGATACTCAAAATTCCATACAAATAGCATTTGAGAATATTTAATGACTCAAAGCTCATTGTTTAAAGAGGCAATTCTGTAAACTTTTGTATTTGAAGTGCTTTAAAAACATTCAATGTACCTGGGAAAATATCCGACAGCATTACACAGCTGTAGTTTTAATTTCATTAGATATGTAATCAAAATTTTTAATGGAATTATAAAAAAATTTTCAACTTCAGTTCAACCCCCTGAAGGCAATTACCAGCACAGTATTTTGTTCATTACCAGTTAGTTATTTCCCCATTTTAAGAGGAAGAGTTCCTTTAAGTCATGCATTTCTTACATATATCTGCCTTGGTATAAAGGCAAAACTTGTAAACCTTTAAATGTTTTCATGGTCAAACTCAACCGCCAGAATTTATATGCCGGAAACATTTACGAAAGTTTTTCTAAAGAGCTGTACGAATTCTAGAAGTTGAGAAATTTTCTATCTGATAGACTCATTGTTTACCTCCTTTACTCTGAGGTAATTTAGATTGGTTTAGTAAGACAAAAAGTTTATGTAGTCAGTGCCATAAGAAGCACTTGCTGTTAGATGATATTATAAATGATTGAAATAAATGGTGCTCTGCTTTTTACCATGAAGTTGAAATGGTAGAAGTCAGTAGGATGTCAACTATAAATTTCTGTAGTTTTTAATGTTGAAAGATCATCAGGCAAACATAAATATTTCTACCTACAATAGTGTTCTGAACTATTTCATTGGCAGTTATCGACATTTATAATGAGGCTTTTTATATTGCAAAATTTCTGAAATTGTTTTAATTCTAAATTTGGCTTTGCTTGTGAAAAATGTCGACCAATCTTAAAATTTGAAGGAAAATTACTTAACCACATTTAATATTGTTTTTTATTTCTTAATGAAGAAGATATGTAGTGTATAAATCTAGGGAAAGAATATTATCTCGGGCAGTTATTGTTCCATATTAAAGTTTAGGTGTTGAAACTTTGTAGACAAGAATGAATACAATTTATTTTTGTAAGGAAAAAATAGAAACTAAAAGATTCTATAGATGTTCCGTTAGGATATTTGAGTAGGCCTTTAGAATCATAAGATATTTAGGTAACTAAACAGGTATGAGTGCAGCTACATTGCACTTTAGTGCTTGAGGATTTTGAAAAACATGTTACGCTTTAAAGCCTTTAATATATTTAAACGGAATTGTTGAGAAAACCCTAATATAATGGTAAAGCATTGATGCCAAATTGTATAAATTAACTTTTATCTTTAAGGATGGCCCTCTGCAAAATAGTGCAGATTTATTAGTTAACTGACAAGGAGGTCCTGAACTTTTGCTCTTTTATGCTGTGCAAGCAAGCTAATTAGTTCCTGTTCATTTTGTTATTTCATTGTCCAGGTTGTTACCAGAATATTACTTGGAATGCCTAGTACATGGTAATTTCTCTTGATGAATACAAATTATTTTTCATTATTGATGTACATTAATAGACTTTAACCTTTACATTATTTTTTTATTTTCTACCTTGTATTGACTGTTAAGCTATATTTGAATTAAGGCAATCTATGTTTTATCCTGTAATTTGTATTATAGCTCAATTACTATTGGAATATTTAATAACAATTTTAAGGCATTTGAAGTGGGACAACATTATTGAATAGTTTTGTAATTATATGGTATATTTAATTATTCCTAGCAGGGAATTATTGAAAAGTAAAAGCAACGTAAATGTTGGGAATCCTGTTATATTCAGTGTTTAATTGTCTTTGGTGTGCATATTTTGCTGTTTATGTGTAAGATTGTTTTAATGTGTCCAACTGCTGTGTCTGTAAAATGCACAGGTGGTAGCTAGTGATAGGATATGCATTCCATGATATATAACTAATGCTTTAAGTTGCTATAATGCTCTAATATGTCTCAACTCTGTCTTGGTATTGAGAGTCCAAGTAATTTGCCAAATATTATTCAGGAATGACTACTTTTTGTCTCAAGTTTGTAGGTAAAATCTGTTCTGTAGTTATCATCAATCTTCAACTTCTTTGGCTGCAAAATGCTTTACAAAAGATGTATGTAGAACTTTTATATAGATGTGACCATACAATTTTCATTATGTGATTGTATATTGAATAAAATACTTTTATTTCATTAGTAAAGCAGTTTCACTATAGGTGTATAATGTAGTAAATTCCAGAATCCTTTGGTTCATTATCATTTATGTAAGTTTATGATTAATGATTAGTGACAGAATTTGGAAGGGTATGTGAGTGAAGGAAGTTGAGAATTAATGTGGGTAAGAGTAAGGTTATGAGATGTATGAGAAGGGAAGGTGGTGCGAGGTTGAATGTCATGTTGAATGGAGAGTTACTTGAGGAAGTAGATCATTTTAAGTACTTGGGGTCTGTTGTTGCAGCAAATGGTGGCGTTGAAGCAGATGACGTCAGAGAGTGAATGAAGGATGCAAAGTGTTGGGGACAGTGAAGGAAGCGGTAAAGAATAGAGGGTTAGGCATGAATGTAAAGAAAGTTCTGTATGAGAAAGTGATTGTACCAACTGTGATGTATGGATCGGAGTTGCAGGGAATGAAAGTGACGGAGAGACAGAAATAATGTGTTTTAGATGAAGTGTCTGAGGAGTATGGCTGGTTTATCTCGAGTAGATAGGGGTAGGAACAAAGTAGTGAGGGTGAGAACGGGTGTAAGAAATGATGAAGGAGCTAGAGTGGATATGAATGTGTTGAGGTGGTTTGGCCATGTTGAGAGAATGGAAAGTGGCTGTCTGCTAAAGAAGGCGATGAATGCAAGAGTTGATGGGAGAAGTACAAGAAGAATGCCAAGGTTTGGCTGGATGGACGTGAGAGAGGCAAGAGCGCATGCTAGAAATAGGAATGAATGGTGAGTGATTGTGACGCAGTTGCGATAGGCCCTGCTACTTCCTCCTGTCACCTTAGATGACCGTGGAGGTAGCAGCGGTAGGGGATTCACCGTTATGAAGCTTCATCTCTAGTGGATAATGGGGAAGGGTGGGCTGTGGCATCCTAGCAGTACCAGCCAAACTCGGCTGAGTCCCTCATCAGTGTGGGAGGAACGTAGAGAGGAAAGCCCTTTTTTTCATTTGTTTGATGTTGGCTACCCCTCCAAAATTGGGGGAAGTGCCTTGGTATATGGATGGATGGATGATTAATGTAACTGACTTCTTTCTGGACCGTAATCACAGTTGCTGTATACTTTTCAAGACATTCAAATACCCCCAGAAAGGGAATTTGTACAACTGTTTGAAATATAGAACGTTTCCTAGAGTTATGTCTGATGAATGTTTTTTCCGTTTTGTATAATTGTATTAACTACCAAGTTACTTCAAGAATACAGTACTTCAAAATATTTTTGTAATTTGTAACTGCCAACAGAAGTATAAATCACACAGGTTTCTTTGGGTTATTTGTATGACTTTGTGTATTTCATTTTAGGATACTTAATAATGTATCCTAATCCAAAGAGTATTCTTCTCTTTCTATGAATAATCATTGTACTTGATCATACTGTATGTGGTAGTATCACAAATAGAAGGAAGCACACACACACAAAGATCTTTTTTACGTTCTAGTGTTTGTATGTTATCATGATTTTGTGAAACCATTGAGAGGATTTAGATATACCTTTTGTTTATCACTATCGCTGTTGAGTAATCAAAGAAAATATTAGATTTATGATGTTTGAAAACAAAATACAAAGTAACAAGAGTATTTGGGTAGCTATGCTAATCACATTCTTCATTAAATCTTGAATGCTTTTCATTGGTGAATATTGCAATTGACCGTAATTCTTATTTTTGGGGGGATTTCAGTGATGTAGAGTTTTTATGATAAATACAAAGGACATTCATTACAGTTGTAAACTCTTCCTTTTGAGTGAATTACAGAGTAGTGCTGTGCTGAGTCTCAAGTTTTGGTATAAACGTCATTGGTAGTGGTAACAAGAATAGCTTTTACTTGGCTCAACTCATGCAACCTGTAAATATTTGGTACAATCAAATTTTGTGTTGACCTTTGTTTTACCAAATTTCTGTGTCCTGCATGAAATATTTTTATAACTAACTTGACTATTCCTTTATATCTTCACAAAAATCTCAGAATTTAACATTTCTGTAGAAATTTTATAAATTTCCCTCTTGAAGGTATTTGCTATTCTACAGTATTTTAAGCTTTTGAAAATACAGTCATAACTGATATGTCTTTACCACATGAAAAAAATTATTTTACTTTTATTTTGTGTTTAGTTGACTGAAACATTTCATGGAGGATGAATACCTTCAATTTAGGTAAGAATTGATTGAATGTGTAATACTCGCAATTATATGAAATTACCCTGTTTTAATGTAGGCTTTGAGAGCTATATACATTAGGATAGAATTTTGTAAAATTAATAAGTACCATGACTGGCTAAATGAATGTACAGAGATATTTGTACAGAATGAATGATTTTGTGCTGCCTGTGATAATGAATAATTGAAAACCAATATGTTACATGCACAGTGTATCTTGATGTCTTGTAATAAAGATACATAACCTTTTACTCTGGCTGTATAGATATTAATCCTGATGTGTCAAGTCCATGGTGCAGTATATAAGTAAAAATTTGTAATTAATTTCTGTATTAGAAGACATAAGGTTTCAGTAAATGTTCAAGAATCTTACTATTAAGTGTCTTTTGCTTATGATTAAATGGTTGGTAATACATGCAAAAGCAATTAATGAATAAATGTATTTGAGAAACGAGGAATTTAACAGAAAATTATGTCCACAAAGAATAACCGATTGATTTTTATAATTTCAATAAGACAGAAATTACAAAGGAATATAGGAGCAACAGTTGGAAATATATTATGCCATGCAAAAAACTCTTTGGATCTAGACTCATTTGTGGCTTTAAAGCTTCAGAAGTAAGATCTATTTATGTCAGGGAACAAAATCAGCCAAGATGAGCTGGCCATATTGGAATCAGGATACCATTGACACTGTTTTGGTTAATCATGGAAATTCTTTCTACCTGAATTAAGTGATGCTGTGGCTTCTGTGAAGAACTTTATAAGCGATGTTTTTTGAAGACATGAATACACTGGTCAATTAATGAAAATGGCAATTTGCCCCTTGTCAAACTGTAAACCTTGAAGCAGTCTGTTGAGAATACTGTACCCATCATTGGTTCTTGATCTGAAAGGAACAGGACTCTATGAACATAATTAGCAGATAGTGTGCAACAACTGCTACTGCAAATCCGTCGCACAAGAACCCTCTATAATTCCATCTTTCTCTGTCCAGTGAAGAATGTATATTAATTGGTAAGACAAATGGATATCTAGAACCTGGCCTTATACACAGCTACTGTACACCTGAAGTGTGCCACCTTGCAATCACATTTTGTGAATTCTTCTCACCTGCAACTGAATCTGTGGGAGTTTTTACTCACAGTAATCCATCGCCATATCGCTGTTTATCTATCACGCCCTGAGTACATCGCAGATCTTTTTATTTGTTATTTTTCAATATTAAACTTACCCGATAATCATGTAGCTGTCAACTCCGTTGCCCGACAGAATTCTATGGAGGGATACGCCAGCTATCACAATACTAGAAGGGGGTGTATTTACCAGCGCCACCTGTGGCCAGGTACTCAAGTACTTCTTGTTGACACCTCCTCAATTATTCCTCTGTCGTGCTTCCGGCAAGACGTTCTGGGATACGCTTATGTTCTTGGAGTATTTTCACGACTTTGGTGAAGTATTTCTCTTTGATTTCGGCTGTCGCTTTACTGGAAACTTCTATATTAGCTTAGTTAGCTTTTGGAATTAATTTGATTATTTTTGGTGACGAGAGAGTATGAACTCTCGTTCACTTTTCAATGGCCGACCCTTCCCTTAGACGGAAGTGTTGGTGTCTAAGAGAGTATAGACTCTCTTTCTTTATTTTGCTTAACAAAAGTTATAGATTTATTTTATATCTCTCCGCCTCTTATAGGCCTCTTCGATTAACTTCCTTTTATTATAAACTCATTAAAATTAATTTTTATATTTGTTTATATTCGACCTTCCTAATAGTAGGCGGTCTTTTACCGAAGTTAATAAACTTTGAGCCCGTCATTTCGGTTTTACCTGTTAACATATTATGCTATTTCCGCCACAGAGTTTGAAAGATTTTCTTTGACAGTCTCGTACTGTTTTCAAAGCTGAACTAACGTTTTGTTTTGTCTCTGCAGTTGTTGACGTTCAGAACGTTCAACTTGCACTCTATCGTTACGATAGAGAAAGAATGTTCACGGTTTCACGTTGCAGTAAGAGTAACCGTGTCTAGCGTTTTGTTTATTCTTTCTTAACTTAATGGTTTTGATCCTAATAAAGGAACTTTTCAGTTTTTTTCCTTTAACAATAATATGTTTTAACGATATATATGATTGGGCTCTTCTCTCAGGTTCTAAGTCAAGAGAGAGAGAGAGAGAGAGAGAGATAGAGACGGAGGGAGAAAGAGGATAAACGTTTCATTCAAGCCTGCCAGGCGTACGAGTAACGTCGTTATCGTTTTTTGCTCTTCTCCCTAGTCTCTTTAGGGGAAGAAACTAAACGTTTCTAGAGTGATCTAGTGTTTAGTCTCTTTCCAACCACTGAATTATCTTTCATTAGTTTTTTTTCTGTTACATTGTAATTCTGTTTTCGCAATTACTAACTTTGAGAAAGGATAGAATTGCGTATTTCAGGTACAAACCACTTAAAGTTTCGAGTTCAGTGAAATAAGTGCAAACAGAAATCAAAGTGATAAGTGATTAGTGCGTGAGGGTACTTTTGTGCGCGCCAGTCGTCCTCCCAGTCCGGGACCTCTTGCAAGCTCCCAAGCCCAGGGGAGAAGCAATGTCGAAGGGCATAAGGGTTCAGCAGGCCTTGATCGGCGCACAGAAGTATTCTCGGTGGTTGTGGGCGTGTCTTACCGAGACCGTCACTCCCACCCGCAGACGATTGAGCCCTTATTTTGCTCGTCTGCAGAAGAGATTAGGGGAGAAAATAAAGGCAGAGTAACGCTGGTCTCAGGTCTCAAGACTTCTTAAACGTTAAGTCCAGACCTATGCCAGACGTACGAAGTTAAAGTTCACAACCCGAATGCAGTCATTGGGTTAGCTCTGACTCTCCTCAGTCATCAGTTGATTACACTCCGCCTAAGAGGAGTAAGGTTCTGCCACAACAGATCTCTGCTGTTAAGGCTTTACCTCAGCAGAACTTAGTGTCTGCCGACCCCAAGTTAACTCTACTGCAGTCCACAACTTTCGGTCTTGATGCGTGAGTGTCGGGCTGAGAGTGTTGCACCTCCTCCTCCGCCTACACTCCCTCCACCTGTTCTCGCTCCGCCTGTGCTCGCCCAGCCTGCACCTGCTCCGCCTGTGCTCGCCCAGCCTGCACCTGCTCCGCCTGGTCGCAGCACCATCTGCCAGGCGTACGATGTTGTGAACTCTACTACAGTCCATGCAAGCACAGCTTTCGGACTTGATGAGTGAGTGTCGGGCTGAGAGTGTTGCTCCTCCGCCTCCGCCTACACTCCCTCCTCCTACACTCGCTCCGCCTGATCACAGTACCATCTGCCAGGCGTACGATGTTGTGGACTCTACTACAGTCCATGCAAGCACAGCTTTCGGACTTGATGAGTGAGTGTCGGGCTGAGAGTGTTGCTCCTCCGCCTCCGCCTACACTCCCTCCTCCTACACTCGCTCCGCCTGATCACAGTACCATCTGCCAGGCGTATGATGTTGTGGACTCTACTACAGTCCATGCAAGCACAGCTTTCGGACTTGATGCGTGAGTGTCGGGCTGAGAGTGTTGCTCCTCCGCCTCCGCCTACACTCCCTCCACCTACACTCGCTCCGCCTGATCGCAGTACCACCTGCCAGCAGTTCCACCTGCCAGGCGTACGATGTTGAGACACGTGCTGAGTTTGCTGTTCCCTGTGGTGTTCAGCCTCCGCCTTTCTTAAGGCAACCTTTACATTGGGATCAGGAGGATTATACCTCTCTTCCTCCGCCTCCACTTGCTGCTCCACCAGTGATGCAACACTCGGTTGAGGTACAACAACCTCTCCCGTCCATGAGTCAGTTTCCTCAGCTCTTGCTGCAGCGAGCTCAACCCTCCATAAGGCAAGCACCACAACACCTTAGCCTTGCGCCTCAGGAGCCTCAGCTTGCGAGACATTTACCTTGTTCTGCGCAGCCTCTTCCTCATCGCGCTCCGCTCACACCACAGGAACTGGAACTTGCTACTCCGCTTCCGCCAACCGCTCAGCAAGCGCAACCCTTGGGTTCAACCACTCATGCTAGGAGTCAGCCTCCTCCACCCATGCGCCTTCCTTCTGCTTGTCTTTTATTCAGCCTTTGCAGACTGAGCCTCAGGTGTTCCCTCATCGGAGTCTTGAAGAGGAAACCACACTATTGTTGTTCCAGCTCGTTCTGACTCTGCTGTTCAGCATACCATGGTTTAAACCCCATGCAAGCATGCATAAAGCACTCTAGCACTGGTCATGGAATTTCTGAGAAATGTTAAACGCCATGCACACGCTCTGCTTTCCTTTCAGCAGGCTCTGCTTACAGCAGGCTCTGCTTACTACATGCTCAGCATTCAGCATGCTCTGCATTCAGCATGCTCTGCATACAACATGCTCTGCATACAGCATGCTCTGCATTCAGCATGCTCTGCATACAACATGCTCTACATACAGCATGCTCTGCATACAGCATACTCTGCATACATCATGCTCTGCATACCTTACCGCATGCTTCTCAACACATCTTGGGTTGTTGCCAACTCACTAGACTGTCAAGCAGTTTCATAACGTTGCCTTCTAGTCTGCTGCTTTGCACCAGTGAACCCTCACTCAGAGAACTTAGCTTTTCTAGGATAAGGTCCCTGTAGATGAGAAAGTTCTTTTTTCCCTCCTTCTGATATTCCCTTGAGGACTCTGTCATTTGGAGGGAGCCTTTAGCTGCATAACCTCTTATGGACTTTTATTTAAGCATAACATGCTTACAGGGAAGGTAATGGTTACACTTCAGCCGCTAATCCCGTCTGTTACCACACCTGCTCCCATAGACCTTGAGCTGTGTTGCATGACATGCAGTCCAAGCTTAGTCCTTGTTAGAGGATTTTTTGTTTACGGAGTCAATGTGTCACGGGGAAGACGTTCAACAACCAACAGAAGGGACTTGTTGTGACGCAGTGCGGCAACCTCAGCAACCCGTTAAGGAGTTGTCTGTACGACCCAGACAGTCTAGACAGATTCGGGTTGTCACTGTACTTCCTCGCTTGCCCATGATTGACAGTTTACAGACTGTGCAGCAGTATCATGATCTTGTGTCCGGCTCCGTCAGACGACTGGCTTTTAAGAGCTCCCTCAAGTCGTCGCTGTCTGGAGATTTTCAAATGGACTATGGATCTGACCAAGGAACTGGGCCTCCTGGTCAATTTTGAGGAGTCTCAGCTCGTTCCATCCCAGACCATTGTCTCCTTGGGTGTGGATCTTCAGAGTCGAGCTTTTCAGACTTGTCCGTCGGCCCCAAGGATCTTCCAAGCCCTAGAATGCATCCAGAGCATGCTGAGAAGGAACCGATGCTTAGTCAGGCAGTGGATGAGTCTAACAGGGACACTTTCATCGCTGGCCCTGTTCATCGAGTTAGGGAGACTCCACCTCCGCCCCCTTCAGTATCATCTAGCTGCTCACTGGATAAAGGACATGACGCTAGAGACGGGCTCAGTTCCTGTTTCCGAAGAGATGAGGTCTACTCTAACATGGTGGAAGAACAGCATTCTTCTCAAGGAAGGTCTATCTTTGGCTGTTCAGACCTCCGACCACCGTCTCTTCTCGGACGCATCGGACACGGGCTGGGGTGCGACACTGGACGGACAGGAATGCTCGGGAACATGGAATCAGGAGCAAAGGACACTTCACATCTATTGCAAGGAGTTGTTGGCAGTTCATTTGGCCTTGATAAACTTCAAGTCCCTCCAGCTTAACAAGGTGGTGGAGGTGAACTCCGACTACACCACAGCCTTGGCTTACATCTCCAAGCAGGGAGGGACTCATTCGAGGAAGTTGTTCTAGATCGCAAGGGACCTCCTCATTTGGTCAAAAGATCGAAAGCTCACGCTGGTAACGAGGCTCATTCAGGGCGATATGAATGTCATGGCAGATCGCCTCAGTCGGAAGGGTCAGGTCTTCCCCACAGAGTGGACCCTTCACAAGAATGTTTGCAGCAGACTTTGGGCCCTGTGGGGTCAGCCAACCATAGATCTATTCGCTACCTCGATGACCAAGAGGCTCCTCTTGTATTGTTCTCCGATTCCAGACCCAGCAGCAGTTCGCGTGGATGCCTTTCTGCTGGATTGGTCCCATCTCAACCTGTATGCATTCCCGCCGTTCAAGATTGTCAACAGGGTACTTCAGAAGTTCGCCTCTCACAAAGGGACACGGCTGACGTTGGTTGCTCCCCTCTGGCCCGCGAGAGAATGGTTCACTGAGGTACTGCAATGGCTGGTCGACGTTCCCAGGACTCTTCCTCCTAGAGTGGACCTTCTGCGTCAACCTCACGTAAAGAAGGTACACCCAACCTCCACGCTCTTCGTCTGACTGCCTTCAGACTATCGAAAGACTCTCAAGAGCTAGAGGCTTTTCGAAGGAGGCAGCCAGAGCGATTGCCAGAGCAAGGACGACATCCACTCTCAGAGTCTATCAGTCTTAATGGGAAGTCTTCCGAAGCTGGTGCAAGGCCAATGCAGTTTTCCTCAACCAGTACCAATGTAACCCAGATTGCTGACTTCCTGTTACATCTAAGGAACGTAAGATCCCTATCAGCTCCTACGATCAAGGGTTACAGAAGTTTGTTGGCAGCGGTTTTCCGCCACAGAGGCTTGGATCTTTCCTCCAACAAAGATCTACAGGACCTCCTTAGGTCTTTTGAGACCTCAAAGGAACGTCGGTTGTCCACTCCAGGCTGGAATCTAGACGTGGTCCTAAGGTTCCTAATGTCATCAGGATTTGAACCGCTCCAATCAGCCTCTTTTAAGGACCTCACATTAAAAACTCTTTTCCTCGTGTGCTTAGCAACAGGTAAAAGAGTAAGTGAGATCCACGCCTTCAGCAGGAACATAGGTTTCACATCTGAAACGGCTACATGTTCCTTGCAGCTCGGTTTTTTGGCTAAAAACGAGCTTCCTTCCCGTCCTTGGCCTAAGTCGTTCGAGATCCCAAGCCTGTCCAACATGGTGGGGAACGAACTGGAGAGAGTACTTTGCCCAGTTAGAGCTCTTAAGTACTATCTAAGAAGGTCAAAACCATTACGAGGACAATCAGAAGCCTTATGGTGTGCTATCAAGAAGCCTTCTCTACCAATGTCTAAGAACTCAGTTTCTTACTACATCAGGCTTCTGATTAGAGAAGCAAATTCTCATCTGAAGGAAGAAGACCTTGCTTTGCTGAAGGTAAGGACACATGAAGTGAGAGCTGTGGCTACTTCAGTGGCCTTCAAACAGAACCGTTCTCTGCAGAGTGTTATGGATGCAACCTATTGGAGAAACAAGTCAGTGTTCGCATCATTCTATCTCAAAGATGTCCAGTCTCTTTACGAGTACTGCTACACCCTGGGTCCATTCGTAGCAACGAATGCAGTAGTAGGCGAGGGCTCAGCCACTACATTCCCATAATCCCATAACTTTTTAACCTTTCTCTTGAATACTTTTTATGGGTTGTACGGTCGGCTAAGAAGCCTTCCACATCCTTGTTGATTTGGCGGGTGGTCAATTCTTTCTTGAGAAGCGCCAAGGTTAAAGGTTGTGATGAGGTCCTTTAGTATGGGTTGCAGCCCTGTATACTTTAGCACCTTTGAGTTGATTCAGCCTCCCAAGAGGAACGCTGCGCTCAGTAAGGAAGACGATCTTATTAAAGGCAGAGTAACGGTTCAAGTCGACTTCCTTACCAGGTACTTATTATTTCATTGTTATTGTGGATAACTGATTATATGAAATATGGGATACTTAGCTATCCTTTAATCTTGTACACTGGTTTTCACCCACCCCCCTGGGTGTGAATCAGCTACATGATTATCGGGTAAGTTTAATATTGAAAAATGTTATTTTTATTAATAAAATAAATTTTTGAATATACTTACCCGATAATCATGATTTAATCGACCCTCCCTTCCTCCCCATAGAGAACCAGTGGACCGAGGAATAATTGAGGAGGTGTCAACAAGAAGTACTTGAGTACCTGGCCACAGGTGGCGCTGGTAAATACACCCCCTTCTAGTATTGTGATAGCTGGCGTATCCCTCCATAGAATTCTGTCGGGCAACGGAGTTGACAGCTACATGATTATCGGGTAAGTATATTCAAAAATTTATTTTATTAATAAAAATAACATATTTACAGCAAATCTATATCATGAACTTCTCATTATGTTATGGGCTTCTGGTGTCAGATATATATTTACGTAATTTTTTAAGATTTTTAGGCATTAAGATTAATAAAGTATAGGAAATAAATAAATGAAAATGCAGTAAAGTATGACATTATAGAATTGCACAACTGTATGGAAAATTAAAATTGGGAAGTGTAGGGTAGTGGCTTAATTTGCCTGGATGGTTTTGTACACGGCACACTCCTGGCCAGTAGATGAGACATGACCAACCTGAGTTGCTGTTCCATATCTTGATCATTGTTTGAGTAAACAACTGAAGGATCACTCTCAAGCCAACAGCAGCATTCAGTGCACCACGATATCCAGTTTGCTTTTACACATGTAAGAGACATTGCTTCGCAACTTCATCTGTGTTGTGTGGTATTTTTTATTTTCACAATATTGTGTGAAATTGTGAAGTTCTTTCAAGCTTTATGATGCTGGCCAAATGTCCGGCACCTTCTAAGGTTTTGGGCAGTTAACTTTAAGCAATACTGGAAAATACTGTTTCAATAGCAGAGAAAGTGAAACGCCTCAACATGCTTAAAGACTGGAGAAGCTATGCAGACGTAGGTTGCCATTACACCATCGATAATCCTACCTTTCGCTATATCAAAAAGGACAAAAAGAATATAAGGATGACAGCAGATGTCACTTTTAAAAACAAGACAGTGGTAATGGTGGTAGCTTCCTGCAAAAAGGCTATTGTAAGGATGGGGTCTTCATTAGCCCTTTAGATAAATGATTGTAGGAAGAAGAACATTGCACTGGATACCACCTTCATACACAAGAGGACAGCTCTACAGCAGGTTTATGGATAGGAGTGACGACAACCCTGAACTTGGACCATCTACTATGTCTCCCAGCAAATCAACTGAATTGAATGCCAAGGGCTGGTTTGATAAATTCCAAAAAGATTCAACCCTAACAGTAAGTACAGTACCTTCAGTACATGGAGAAGATGCTTTTGCTGACAAACCATCCACTAGTGAGTACAGTCATACCTCTCCTCACGAAAGAATCTGCTTACGAAATTTCCACGGTACGAAACGAGATGCGAAGAATTTTCTGACTCACATTACGACCTTTTGTATATGTACAGTATTGTACTGTATTTATTGTACAGTATTATTTTACGTTTATTATTGCATTATGTTCTAGTAACGACTCAATTTATAGGTAGTAACAGGTATATTGATTGGTTCAAATGTATTTGGCTGTGCAGTATCTCATTGTGGTTATACTGTAACTTTATTATAAGATTTAATGTGGTGTTTCTGTAGGGTTTGGAACGAATTAGGCGATTTACATGTAAAATGTAACTCATAACACAAAATTTTCATGAAACGAAAGCCACTCCGAACGAATTGATTTCTTGTCGTTAAGCATTAGTATATATGAATTTGAAAAGGCAGTGTTAGCAACTGCTGATCACTATGTTCCTCACCTGCAAAAACAGAGAAGACACAATTGCTTCCTCAGCGAAAATAAAATTTACAAGGCTGGACGACTACTACTTGACAAGATCCGGCTGAAGTGGTGTTTTGAGAAGAGAACAATGCTCTTTGCTGAGCATTACATTTATCTCGTCATCAGCTACATTGTTCAGTATGGAAAAGCTAATCATCATCATCGTGAATCAAGTTTTAGTACTGCACATATCTTCTTTGGTGAGCATTCCAATTTTAATTCTTTCTTTATTACATAAGGATTTCTACTGTACAGTAAAAATAAGTTCTAGTTTAAAAACTTTAGGAGAGTAGAAAGGGTTTATAAGAACGTGAGAAGAGTTTCAAAAGCATAAATTTATAAAGATGGGGAAAAAATATGTAAATCAGAACAAAATATACAATAAAGTACTGTACAATGTATACAGTACTTGCAGTTTTTCACATTGAAAGCAAGCTGTTGTAAGTCTCCAAGGAAACATTTGGTCCAAATGAAATTGTATTGTCACTCAACTCATTTGGCACATCTGATGGGCTCTGATGTAGCTGCCAGCATGATTCACCATAATAATCTTGTAATTTTAGCTATAAAAGAGAATCTGCTTCTGTACACCAATTGTGACATGTTTAGTACCAGAGGACACTCCTGAGGTACTTGAGGGAGTAGTGGGTTGTCTTCATAAAAGGGTAGTGCTACCTGTGCACTAAATGTGGTACTCTGTAGGCATAGTTAGAGTTCTTTACAACATCCTAATGTTCACTAGATACACCTACTTTTTAGTCTTATGCATGTTTTTGTTTCCTTTCTTCTGACTTACAGTCTAACCATTTTGAACTGTTACAAAGTAGTGCATCAGCTGGGGTTTCCCTCAATTGCGCTAACACACTGAATGGCCTGCCATGTCCCAGCTGTGGACCATTGGGTCCAGAATTATAAATTAAATCGTATAGGTTAGACATTGTTCTTAGGTCTCCCCTCCCCCCCAAAAAAAGAAAAATAACACCGTGTGCAACTTAAGATGCTACTTTACCAATTGGCCTGACATTCACTGGGAATGGTGGTCTTTGCCAGCAAAGCCGTACATTACTTACAGTTTGAGAGAACCTTCCTTATACGTATTGAAAAAGTATTGATTGTCTAAAAAGAAATACCTGTAAATTGTTTTCAAAAGCTTAGGTCATTTTATCCTGTACGAAATCTTCGGAAATGATAATAACTATGATATCCATAGTATAGATTCTTCACCCCAACTAAAAAGGATAGTTGGAAAAGAGTACTGCAAAGTACAGTATATGAATCTAGGAATATTGTTATAACACTAATGAAAGCAATCCAATTCCTATACATAGGAAGGTGTAGGGAGATATAGAAATTTAATTCTATGACCGAGGAAATAGAAGGAGATTGTTTTATTCAACTCATCCAGTAAAGGAATGAAATCTGTATAGTAGTAGTAAGAAATGATTGAAACTATTTTAGATATCCAGTGGAATATGCACCAGTATCAGTTAAATTTATGCGCTTTGAGAATGAATCATTTGGTTATGTAGCCATAATTAATATTGCACCATAGGCAATACTGAGGGATCTTTGAAGTATTCCATTGGCTCCTTGCTTTATACTATACATTTGCTCTCCTATCTTCCTGTCCAATCTCTAAACATTTACTTCATACTGTAATAGGGGGATTTCCCACTAGTTGCATATGGGCACTGAATGACTTCATGATACCTCGTACCAGTCTTATGACCAAAATTAATGAAGCCAAAGACTACTCTGTAAGTTCTTGGAACAACCATAGCTAAACACCCTTTTCAGACTTTATGAGACATATACATCATTGAAGTTGTGAAAATGGATAATGTCTCTATTTACCTTGAAAGTGAACGCCCTATTCTTAAAAGGAAAAATTGGAACAAACAATCTACCAAGAAATTAGCCTCCTAATGAAATACAATGTAAAACTGAAATAAAAGAGTAATCATTTTCATATAATCAAAATGCATCAACCTTGTTAGGGTGGTTCAGTGGTGTCAATGCACCTTACATAGTTCATTGTAGTTATTACTAAAGGTTTTTGCTGCCCTATACTTTACCCTCGGATCCTGCATCCTATCTTTCACCTTCTAGTCTAGCATCTTTGAGATTTTTATTAAAAATGCAACAGCATATTCCTCCCAGTTTCCCTTTAGTGCCAAATGACACACTAGCCCAAGTAATGGGTGAATGGCCAAACTGCAGAATCAGATAAAAATTCATGCAATAAAACTGGAATTGAGCTTATGCAAATGTCTTCAGACACTGAATCCTTTCAGATAAGCTCCCTTTCTTCCCATATAGATTATTCAAAATGTTGTAAGATCAGTAAAGTTCATCAATATTAGGTTAGTAGGCTACCTGGATGGATGACCACCAAGAAAAACCAAGAACTCTCACCCAGTAAATACCTGCTAAAATCAAGAAGGGGAATACCCTCTGGCACCACCCTCTCAAATGGAGAAAGGTGTAAGCTGCAGTATTGTGTATATATATATATATATATATATATATATATATATATATATATATATATATATATATATATATATATATATATATATATTATATATATATGTATATATGTGTATATATATGTGTGTGTGTATATATATATATATATATATATATATATATATATATATATATATATATATATATATATATATATATATATATATATTATATATAAGCGGATGAGCAACTTGGTGGAGTAAGGAGTACTTTGGGTGTAGAGGAAATGCCTCCTAAATCTCGATGAAATCACCGGCAGCAGGGTGACGGATTAGGTTTAAGGCGATAGACAGGATATCTTCTCGGCTTTTACTCCTGATGCCTGTAATGATCGTATTAGAATTAATATAGACCGGCAGGGGTCACTTGCCTTAGTTAGAGAGGCACTGCGAATCACAAGGAACTGGCTATCCTTTGATGAATTTAGCCAATGAATCCTCTTAAAGTCCTTTGCGTCCATAGGCGTAGGAGATGATATGCTAATGAATTATTTATTTTCATTTTGATACCTAGACAATAACTCAAAGAAATTGCAACAGGTAATACTTCAAGTAAAATCATGACAAATTTCACTTTTTCCCATTACTGAATAATTGTCAAATCATTAATATATATATATACATATATATATATATATATATATATATATATATATATATATATATATATATATATATATATATATATATATATATATATATATATATATATGCTAAAGGAGTTTATGAAGTAAGCAGCACCTTACATGGAAAACTTTAAGCATTTCTAAAGCATCTATCTTTGCAACATCCCTGCACCCAATTTTCGGCCTTCAAATGCCTAGGAACTAGGCTAGGCCTATGATCATCCATCATTTTATAGTTGCTTTATCCCGCTCTCTTGATTCTTGAATCTTGGCTTGTGGTTGAAATCTCATAAATCAAAATAAAGAAATTCTGATTTAAAACAAGTTGAACACGTTGTCACGTTCACAATATGCACATTATTAGAAAAGGACTTAAATAGATTAATATAGACTGAAAAGCTTCTTAAGAATAAAAATCCATGTTTGATAACGAATTTTCAAATAGTCATTGTGATAAGGCGTAAGCAGACGCTCAAAGCTATAAAGACACCCTATTGATAAGCAAAGGGCTACATAATGAGCCAGTACATGTGGTTGATTGGATTATATAAATCGTCCTTAATTAACAACATCAACAACGAACTACTGCAATTTATTTGTCT
This sequence comes from Palaemon carinicauda, assembly GCF_036898095.1. Classification (NCBI taxonomy): domain Eukaryota; kingdom Metazoa; phylum Arthropoda; class Malacostraca; order Decapoda; family Palaemonidae; genus Palaemon; species Palaemon carinicauda. The sequence continues at coordinate 16,504,413 of NC_090745.1, forward strand.
ACTGTCAGTCAACATATGAAATCTCTCATTAAAGCTGATTATACCCTTATCTTTTCCTCTTCTTGTTTAGAAGTTTTTATAATCTATATATGAAAGATCCATTTTAATGTTGTTATTCTTGAAATATTTTAATTTGAGTGTTCGTTTCTTCTCTTGTAGTTTATGTATTTCCTTTTCTACTTTCCACACTGTGCTATTTTCCCGGTTAGAGAATGGCTAATAGTATCCTGCTTTTTCAAATAGGGTCGTAGTAGTAGTAGTAGTAGTAGTAGTAGTAGTAATAATGATAATAATAATAATATTAATAATAATAATAATAATAATAATAATAATAATAATAATAATAATAATAATAATATTAATAATAATAATAAGCTTGACAGTAAGCAGGTTTGTAAATGTGAGCCTGGTTAAGCAGGTGCATTTATTGTATTCGCGCATATTATTATCTTCTATTCTTTGTTGAAAAAACTTTATATACATTGTAGTACAATATTTATATTTGGTTTACACAAAATAGTGGGGTTTATTCTGTAATAATAACACATCTTCCCCATTACATTATAAAATATTTTGTCCGGAAAAATGAAAATATTTTTTTTCCATAAAGAAATATTAGGCTATTAATCAACCATCACAACAAACCCCTCAGACATAATATATATATATATATATATATATATATATATATATATATATATATATATATATATATATATATATATATATATATATATATATATATATATATATATCTTTAATACTTCAAATATATACTGGCAGAGGGGGGGTGTGAGGAGTGCTCCTCTGGACCCAACCGAGAATTAACCACTGAATTTAGAAGAAGAGAAAGACAGAAGTCTTACTGTAAGTCAGCCTGAGCCAGAGCCAATAGAAACTGTCAGTAGTTAGTCTCGATGTGACTGCCGAGCTGAGAGGTTCTCTGTTACCAGCTCGTCGTCGCGTGTCTCGTGTGAGTGGTTATAGCGGTGATTTTTTTTTTTTTTCGTTTCCGCGTAGTGTTGTGGCGTACTTTGCAAATTCTAGATTAATTGACAATATCCCCAATTGTGTTTGTTTTTGTTATACTACTTTTATTTCGGTTAGAAAAAGGTGGTTTATAGTGTAGGCATACATTGCCGAATTGATAATGACGGATAAAGCAACTATAAAATGATGGAAGATCATAGGCCTAGCCTAGTTCCTAGGCATTTGGAGGATTAATAATAAACAACAATGAAAGGTTATCCAAAGCAATTTGAGTTTTTGTGATGAGTTTGTAACAGAGGAGATAAAAATATATATAAAAATGGAAATAAACGAAAGAGATACTCTTGGGAAGACGGAAGTCATCCCTAGGGCACGCTGGACCTACGACGACCCTAGGACCTTGCGTGGATTTCGGCGACGCCTTTCGGAGTCAGCAAGAGATGCCCATGGCGACGGCTTCTACAGGTTGGCCCGATTAAGCAGTGGCCTTCGCCGTCGCCTCTCGGGATCCACAAGGGATTTATTCTCGTCGGTTGTATCCCCCGTGGGTACATCCTTCGATGAAGTTAATACCATCAGCCCGAATGACATACGCCAACAGCTCTCTGCCTCCATGAAGGATTTACTTTTGCATGGGGGAGCAGGAGGGACAGGAGGCCCTCGGGGAGAGGATGGAAACTCCGAAGGAATAGGAAGGAAACTTAGCCGACGGCTATCTCTCCT